>NW_017163422.1:174975-231154 GCF_001652005.2 Ceratina calcarata | reverse complement strand
AGGAAGGAGGAAACGTTGGTGAGAAGTAGCTGGGAGGAGATAAGGGAACGGAAGATAAATCGAGAGTAAAACGATGTTAGGTGTAGTCCACTATATTGTACTATGCGTCTCCTAGCTAAATTTTTATGTTTTCTAATTCGTTGTGAACGAATGTTTTTTGGTATAAATATATAAATAAATGAATCTATATATATATAAATATATATATTTAAATTCTAGGATATTAATTGTAAGTGGTAAGCAAGCCAATCAACGAGCTGCGTGGCGGCCGCGATTCATCGTCTCGCGTTCGTAGTTCGTCGACTCATTCGATAAAATTTTGAACGTCGACGCGCAACCGATCAGACAATCGAGGTCTACAAAAAAGTATCCGCGTTTCCAAATTTCTACAGCGGTCCTCCGGTCGTCGGCGCGCAAAGTAAATCATTTCAAAGAAAGTTTCAACGTACTCAAAGTGTTCTTCACGGTGAGAATTCACGTGTCATGAGCGAGTAGCGAAATTTCATAAAAGGACACTCAATCTATAATAGACATACCCATAATAAGGGATACGAAGTATCATTTCTCGACTCGGATCGCGGAGGTGATCCGAGCTCGAGGTGGAATCTTTGCGCGCACGATTATCGAGTTCTGCGTCGGAGAGAATTTAACAAGGTAGAAAGTGGTGCAAAGCTTCGATATACATAATAAAGTGTACACTTGGTATACAGCTCGTTGCCAGAGAACGTCACCGTAAGCCATCCAGTCGCGATTCGAAGATGATAAATCGATCAGTGCGCAGATTAAAAAAGAAATGGTCGAAACGAAGTGCTTAGCCCGATTCTACCGTCGGTTTATTTATATAAGAAAGAAGTAAAAACGTGTAATTGTTCTCCCGTAAGGAGCTCACTGCCGCCACGAGACGAAGGGAAATATTGTAAGATGAAGCAGAATAAAAAAAAAAAAAAGAGAAAAGGTAAAAACGATAGAAAGGAAGGAAAATGAAAACGATCGACTTATGTAGGCGCACGTATGGGATTCGTATAGAGGCACACGTCCTGTGCCGCGTGTCTGTATACGTCTGATATACTGTGTTAATTACGTATTCGACGAATGCCATACACAAGTACCTCATGATACAAAACACATGTACAAATGTTCATACGTTTTCAGAATATTAGCTAATTAATAAATAATTAATATCCAGACTAAAGGAGAATACTTTTATTGCCTTCTCCTCAATCATTCTACCTCATCCTATCGTCTAATTACGAACCACCGATTCCTTTGATTAATAAAAATAAAACATCGGAATTATAGCGTTCCAATTAAGTACGAACCAGACGAGAAATAGAAAACAAGACCATTTATTACATTTGCGTTTAGAGAGTCTAGTATAAAGTTATTTATTCAATCGTTTCCCACGAGAATACCATTTTCTCTAATGAATCACGGGAAACGACGGTCTCCGCGATTTAATATGGAAACTTTACTTATTGTGCTGCGGAATGCTTCACGGTTCGTCTGATCGTCCTCGCGGAAGGATGAAAAATGGCACTGGTAAGTAATTTATACGAGCGTCTCTGTCTCTGTTTTTTTTCGTAAGAATCCGTTCTAGCTCTTTTTACCATGCGACACGCGGAAAATGGAGCCGTCTCATTACCAGCGACCTGCATAATCACACGTAATCACGCACGATCCGTATCGTTCGGAACTCGTTTTCCCGATGCGCGCAACTCCCGATAGAGAAGAATGAGAGGAACGGGGGAAAAAGAAACGAAGGCGAAGAAAAAGAAGGAATAAGTGCGGCCGTTTCTTATTCCCCGCCGCCCCTCACGCATCCTGTGATAAATAGCGAGATTACGAGTCTACGTGTCGGCCAATGAACGATGCCCTCGGCCCGTGGACCATATGTTCTTCCAAGGCTGTGAGACCCTCGGACGGGCTGAACTCGGGACACGCTTACGCGCGCCCGATCCTCGACGCGCTCAGCCTTTAACAATTCGGGTGATTATCCGGTGAAATATATAAAACACATTTTTCACGCGGAACGAGATTAAAGAGTGGAACGGCGAAAGATTGCCGTTCATATTTCAGTATCACTCACCCGACACGGGAATATCTACTTACTCGCATGCATTTCGTGTTTATTAACTGCGCCTGCGAAGGAGGAGCAGGACGATTATAAGGGGAATCGTGCAATGAAATTAATTTCACAGTCCCAATTAATTTTTCTCAAAAAATATGAAAACCAGTCTTTTCTCAATTTTGTAAAAATGGGTTTAACTTCGTAGTTGAATATCTAGTTTCTTAACGACGTTCAATTTAACATTTATTGTAAATTTAAACAAATTTGTACGCGTTAATTAGAAAGAAGGATATGTTTGGATTTGTACATGACACGAAACTTTCACGAAAATTGATTATCTCGGTCGCAGAGACCGGTCGGGCTAGATACGCGATAACGTCGTAGCGTCGTCGTCAGTCCGTGTTCCGTGAAAATGGGAAACTCCCGCAATCTTCGGTGGTTCGACGCGGTTCGTTGATGCGTATCCGAAGATTTTTCCCACAGCGAAGACAGCTGTCGTAATGAGTTGCATCCTCACGTCTCTGTTCCACGCGGGGTTTATCTATTCGCTCAGCTTCCTCCGATGCATTTTTTCTTCGGAACGCGACGTGTACCTTTACGTGACAATGCAACGCAACCCTTCTTCCTTTATCGGGGCCCGTGTCTCGGGGGAAGGACATGCCAACGAGGAGAGAGAGGGGTTGCCACCGACGAAATTTGAGAAACGAGCCCATAGGAAGGTATAAATCGTCCCGATAACGCAGATAAGGGGCGGCTCGATCGGCATTCGCGATTCCGGACGCTGGAATCGCTTACGGACCGCGAGCCTTTCTTTTTCGTTCTTATTCGGACAGAAGTGAGCTCGCTGTTCTTTTGTCTGGGGAAGAATAGGTATTTCTGGTAATGGCCGCACCGCCGCATCTTTTTCCCTCTCAGCGTGATTTCGCGAGCAATTTCACCCGCTGCTCCAGCGTCTAATTTTTTTTAATGCAAGTCTTAAAATGTTTGAACAGGCATGTCGAGCAGCTTCGCTTGAACTACTTCGAGCTTGATTTTTAGATGTACGTAAAACATATTGCAAGAGATATAATAACAATTGCTCGGAATAAAATTGTACATCTGCTTTTCATTGGTACTGATAAAATTCGTCCGCTCTTACCGTCGAAACTCGAAACGAGACCAGGGTTAAACACGAGGACCAGCGTCAACGGAATGCACCAAGAAACTTTCCGTCAACAGCGTTCAAGTAAACTGGAACGTCGACAAAAAATTCCCTCCGTTATAATCTCAGATGAACGAAGCGGGAGAGGCGGGCCCGCGAATTTTTCCACTCAGTTCCGAAACTCCACGCGAACTGTCGCGGCCAAGGCCAAGGTGTCCTCACCCGCGACGCGGCCGAGCCACGAATCAATCGATCTTATCAGCGTCGCTTAATCTTATCTCGAGGCGGGGCCAGGCCGATCGCTCGTAAATCATCGCGCCTCGTGATTCGTCATTGTGCCACGGCGAATCTTCGGGACGGATCCCACGCACATGCCGATGCCGGTGCACATGTCGTTCGATTTTCCGCGTCTACCGGGCCCGGGGTCCGATGGTCACGACGGCTCGTGAAAGGATTTCAGCAGTCGCCGCTTGCGCAACGCGTTACGTAGTACAAATAATAGTACGGCGATTATCGCGCGATTGTTCGAGGAGAGGTGGCCGGTGAAAGCGGCGGAGAAAGTTGGGGATAAGTGTTCGTACCGAGTGATCCATCGTTTACCCGTTCTAATTTTTTTTGCCACGCGACGAGAATCGCGAGGTTCGCAAGGCCACAACGTAATTGTCGTATTGTCTCACTCCACGCTGAACACTTATTACCGTTTCAGTATTTGTCATTTTTATGGTATAATAATCTATGATAAAAAAATCTTCTAGTTTGATTGTATTTGTACGATCGTAATAACTTTAGAAAAATGTTTTATTTCGTACGGAGTGTTTAATTGCAAATAAATGATGATCGTAATTAGGAATTGAGGGGAATCGAATTTGACAAGTAAGATACATAAGACGTTAACGTTGCGTCAATAATTACTTACATCACCCAGTTATGCAAGTGTTACCGCTTATTAATTAGAATGAATTTATCCTTCGTCTCACAAGATAAAATACTGATTGCGTAACTCACTGTTTAACGGAGGAATGATATATAACTGCATCTGTTTAAATACATAATTATAGGATTGTCAATGTGGATTTATAAAAAATATCGTTAACGAACAATACGTTCAAGGCGATACTTCTAAAAAAGAACGTATCATCAATACAATCTTGCATAGTCCGATATTTACATCACGCTTAATAGCTATCCATATATCAGAAAAATAAAAGAACGCGTCTTCCTTCACATATATTTTTTTCTCATAATTAATGGATTTAGATCTATAAGTTAGTCTCGATTATAAATAGCATTTCAAAACCATTTTTTGTTGATTGACTCACCGCTCGAATCAAATAACAATTTAAATGCAATTTGGATTCAATGGTTGACCAACATGAATAGTATTGTCCGTTTCGTATCTGAACATAAAAAAATTGAACGCGACACGATGATAGATAAAGAATTACTCTGTGGCATTGAATTGGAAACAGTGTTACGAGGGATAAAAATCGCAGCGAATACAGTGATCTCAGCGTGACCCTTTCACTTGCACGCCGGCCGCTTCAAACGACACAACTTTTCAACGAAAAAGGATCCGCGCGACTTTCGCGAGGTCCGTCAACAATGCGTCGGTGCATCGTTGGTCCCAGATTCGTACAGACAGAGAGCATATTCGTGAGCAAACAAAAGTCCCCGACGTCGGCGTCTGTGCACATAGACGCCGAATACGTGGGGCCTCGGGTCCCGGCGCGCGGTAGCATCTGCCTGTCCGCATCTCTCGCTAGTTTGCGCTTCCCAGGCTCCGAACGGGATGCACCTGGTCTTCCCTCGGTGCCGGTGCATTTGCCTTCTCCCCCGTTCTTCTCGCGCGGCTCTAGGGCCCTCGCGCCGGAGAAGAGACATGCTCTCGTGAACCTGAATAGGCGTCGACGATACGGCGCTGCCGCTCCGGCTTCAATGGCCCACCGCGTCCTCGCGTCGAGTCGTTTCGCGGCTCGTTCCATGGGCCCTGCCCATCGTTCCCGAGATTTATCTGGCTCGCTCGGTCCTCGGATGCCCCGCAAGGTCGTCGTAGTTTCCCGTCGACGAATGAGAAGGGGATGCTTTTCGCATTCGCGCGCCGAGGATCGATGATTCCAGCCAAACGATTCTTCGCATTTCCGGTCGGCTATTTCGGTGATCGATGGAATCCAGACGGGAGAGTTCATTCGTTCGCGTCGATGCTTTCGCGGGAACTTCATGCGTTTTTGGGAGAATGCAATTGTCATTTTTGATATATGGTAAAGGTATAATTTAGTCTCTGTTAAAAAAAAATTTAATGAAATACGAGACGTGCAGAAAATATTTTTATAATGAAGCGAGCAAAAATGTAGGAACAGAAAGATTTTTCTTTTAGAATATTTTAGATGATACTCGCATTTGGGCAGCATGTGGTCCTAAAGTGTTAATGTCGCATAGTTCTTTGAATTCGGAATTTAACGAGCGTCTTTGACAAAAACTGAAGCCGACGAAACGAGATACCAAAATTTCACAAGAACGTAACGTAATTAGTTTCAAAGTTCTAGCTAGAAAACGATTGACTATGAAAATATACGATAAGTTGGAACGTTAAAAGCGAAGGGATTTAATAGGATCATCGATGAGTTTTATGTGTCACTCGGTTACTACGGGAATCCGACAAAAGGGAGAGAAATTGCCCCATCGTCAGATTTATTTAATACAGCGTCGAGTGGAGGTGGCGTGTGGGGTGGCACAGCACCGGTGCAAGCGTTGGGTGGCGGAGTTCAGGGTGAGCTGCAACCTGTTGAGTCAGACAATATCGCGTTTTTACTAATGCCACATCGTCGTTCCGGCCGCGGGATCAAAAGGGTGGCTACATTTTTGCCGTTTCTCAGAAGAGCTTCATGATATGACGCGATCGTTATTATCGAGCTGTACCAGTAAACCGATCGGTTCTATAATTGAAGGAAGTTCATAAAATATCGTTTTAATTTTTATCAATTCCTTTGTTCCTTGATTAATTTTATTGGGCAGCAAGAAGTGGATGCTAAGTGAAAATTTAGAAATTATTAAGATACTACATATACTCACATATAATGATGATATATTTATTCATATTGATATTTTATAACAACTTTATCTATTTAATGAATTGTATAACAGAATTTTTTATAATAGCCATGAGTTTCCACATTCTTGTCTTCGTGGAGAAAGCTGAACCGCCCTCAAACAATACTTTTTTTCTTGTCTCCTCCGCGCGCAAACACGACGTCGGTGTCGTCGTTACGAGAGCGCGAGCGGTGTGCCATGTGTAATCCACAAGACTTGACGAAAGCGAAAATCCCAATCAGCTGCTCGCCAGATCCTCGAGCAAACAAGGGATACCTTCGACAATGGAATTGTGTATCGCTCGTGCGTGTGTACGCTTGTACATCATAATGCGGCACACGTGTGTTTCTTCACGTACAGTACACATACATACGCCCGCTCGTTTCTACGAATTTCGCGAACACATTTCTTTTGTAGAAATATCATTTTTCAAATGTATAACAGACAGAAAGCAATAAAAATAAACAATCCCTAATTTACTGTAAAAATGTTATTTTACTGTGGCTCTGTTTGAGATCTCTGTTATTCCTTCAAAGAATCACATTTCATGCATCTCCATAAAAATCTCATGCTCGGAGAATGAATGATTCGAAAGTGCAAATATCATGACTGGTAAAAGTACTCAAACATTTCTCATACAAAGCAATGGTTTACTCCTGTTAATTGTTAAACTGACAATCAGAAAGTAAATTGTTTGATTTAAACATTTATGCTTGCATTTATATCATTTATCTTCTTCGTACTTCTCAACGTCCCGAATCCCATTTTTAATAACGGTCTTTCCCACATACTGAAATCTTTAAAATATTCTTGGAGAAGTAGAGAATTTCAAGAGAAAAATGTTCGTTACTCATAACCGAAATCCATTGTAGAATATTTTCCTCGCCAGGTAAATCTCTTCAACAAATGAACGCAATTTATTCTATCGAAGTCTAATTCACGTTATGAGGCTGTGGGAACCCTTTCCCGTGAAATCTTCAAAATTGCCGGTTAAAAGGTCGAACCATTTCACCCTTTCCTCGGCAGCACAAATCGTGCGAAAAAGAGAGTCATTTACCGCAAAAGTTGCCCGTTCTCCTACAAAATTTACCCTATCGATCGTCATTCCTCGCGACCCTTGTCGATTTAACCTTGATATCGTGAACCTGTGACCTCTTTTACACGAAGGGTCTCCAACCCTTTCCCGGCATGATCGACGAGACCGATCGGAAACCCTTCTACCGGCGATATTTCACATTTCCTTTCTCAATGATTCGCCTTAAGGGATATCATTGTTACCGCATCGGGATCATGAAATTTTCGAAACCGAACTTTAAACCATGCTACGATTTCCGCTGGGGAAATGAAAAAAAAGTAATTTATCACATATTAGATTTACGAGCAACTGTATTTAAGTATATAAATGAATATGACGTATTGTCAAGTCAGTTCTTTCTTACAACATGTAACATTTAATAATCATGTACAGTAACTTCAAAAACAATGTTAATAATAATTTATAAAACTGTCAGGGCCAGACACGGTAAACGCTGAATGGAAGAAATAAAATCGTGCGTTTTGCTCCTAATAGTGCTCCACCCTTCCCTTTCTGGTCCCCTTCTACGTCGATGCATCGGCTAGCGGAGAGACAGGAGAACACTTTTTTTTCCTCTCCTTCAGGAAATCCAACTCTTGCCTATACCTCTCCCGGCGAGTTCCCACGGAATCCTTTCTAGCGTTTTCACGTTAAAATACGTTTCCAGCCAGCGGTGCGGTGTGTCCTGCATACACACGCGCGCTTCGGGACGAGGAGGGATGCTAGGCTTTCGCCCGGTTAAAGAAATCCGTTTCGACGGAAAAAAAGGCTTGCGCGCATTGTCACGATAGGGGTTGGAAATCCATTTTGCGGGCAAATCTTGACGGACGTGCGAGCGACGGGTTCGTGTTTAACGATCGCGAGACGTCCCGTTTCCGTGTGCCTGTTTTTAAGGGGGTTCCTGGAAAAACACAGCGAACGCGATATTCCGATCTCCTGTTTGATATAATAATTTTTCCACATGCGTATATTGAAAGTATTATAATAAAATCTAAACGTAGCGCAGATAAATAATTCTGAAAGAATTATTTTGTTCATTGTCTGTGTCATTAACATGATCTCGTATTTTTTTTTCAAATTATTATTTGTGAGGTACTTAAAGATGTTTTTACGAAACTGTAAGGCTAATGACTGTAATGTAAAATTGCAATGATGGTTGGCGACGGTATCTCTGAAGAACAGTTATCAGCTGAATTGTGCAGACCTTCGTCGTTTGTCTTTTTTAAACTGCTTGCACACGCTTTACCGAAATTTGGCAAGGCTTCCGGATAAGATAAGATCAAGCCGGGACCTTGTCGCGGGGCATCGTAATTCGGGTAAATTTTGCACCTGCCTTCTGCACATGTTAAACTCTGAGTCTTTTATTGTTGCTGTAACTCGTACAACCATAAATTTTTTATTTATTTTTTTTTAGAACGAAACATAATTTAAATAGAATATAAATTCTTTTTCCATGTCTACTCAAATATGTAATCTTCTAACAATTGATGCGTAGTGCCAGATTCTAAGAATAGAAAAACTGGTTGCTTCGTTCAAGAACGAGTTTCAGGTTTTTTTTAGAAGGAATCAAGTCAGTGCATTCGTGATGCATAAAATTTCGTCACGGATTTTCTCATTCTGATCGTAACAGCTCGTGAGAAGAGGCTCGACACGAAGGTTAATCTGGACGTTTCTAAAAAATTTCAGGTGACAGTTGTTGCGGCATACGGTGCTCGCTACCCCACGGAATCATTGAACCGGAAGGGGGTGTCTCCGAAGGGCGGAGGCAGGACGCAAGTGCACGAGATCCCGGGGTCAGGTCCACGGTATTCCTCATTCATAAACGCGCACTTCACGCTCCTTCCTCGTCCTCCACCTCCTCTTTTTGCCGATCTATGGACAGGATATCCTCCGTACTCTTGAATCGATGACCTACATCCCATGAAAATCTCCCTTCCTTCTGTTTTTCTTAGCCAAAGCCTCTCATGGGAACGAGGAAGGAGGCAATCGAAATTTCTCTTAGATCAATGTTTTTATTGTTTGACACAATGGACCTCCTAATATTCTCGTTTAATTGGCAAACATTATTCGGGGACTAGTTCGTCGCCCAAGTATTCAGAAATCCTATATACATTTAGAACACGATAAAATAAAGCAGCAGTTTTCGGCTTGTAAAAGTTCTCGATGCTTATCGACTTCGACAAACTCACAAGGAACTCCGTTGCTTTTTATCGTCTACAGTTTGTTTTGGAAGATTCCATTTATTTGTTGTCATTCGTTGTACATTTATATAACAACATCGTATTAAAAAATGTACTCGTATATCAATCTTAGGTCAAACTCAAATTATTAATAAAATATATTTTTAAATGTATATTAATTTAATACAAGATTTCTTCTTTCCCTATTTTCATCAGTGTTAATTAATTTCTTCTACTCCGTTTGTCAATTTATACCTTATTCCTAATAGACAGTTTCACGCAGAACGAGATATGTAGCATAGGACGTAAGCGTAAATATTGAAGAGGTGTAAATAAAACTACTTCAGTAGTCCTTTGCAAAACAGCAGCATGTCTAACATCTAGTTTCCTCATACGACGATATCTCTCGTTACTTAGCAATGCACAGTTTGCGTTACGTTTTCGTACGAGGAGCACACGTTTGAACGAACGGGTTTCGGAGCAAAGTGCCCAAAGTTAACGTAGCTGGTGCAGTGATCGCGGTTTATTGACAACCTGTCGGCCCGATCCGAGGACGACGACGTCGTAAGTGCAGACCCTTTTCTCTTCTACGAGGACGAGGTTGTTCTACCCGGTAATATGGGCGAGCCAAAAGTTTTGTTCAAGTTTGTACCTACACCCGCTCTGATAATATCGTTCGATGGTCTGGTATCACGTCGTGTACGCACGGCATTTATCTGACGTGGGATAATAGATTAGCGACGGAGCCAAACAATCTCGTTACGTAACGAGGGTCTGTTTATCGTGCGAAAGATGGTTTATGAAAGATATTAAAAAGAATTAGAAAGTATTACTTGACAAAGGTTTAATTTGTTGCCTTCGAGATTGGTTGAATCTTTGAATTTGATATTTATAAAAGGTAGGGCATTCCTACAGTTTTTCATAATTTATTATTCACATGTAACGGTATTAGAGCGTTGAAATTCATGCGAGAACCGTCTATCTATAAATACGAGCGAGTATTTGCTCTGACTCACTCTGACTGACCTATGTACACAATTATTCCCAAACAGGACGTATAAGAAATCGCTGGTGAACTATTTCCCATGAAATCACGAAGCGCCGTACTGATATCGTTCCACGTTTACTTTACTTATTTCTATTAATTTCCAATTGATAAATTAAATGCGATTATAAATTTCCACGACGTTACGTCGACCATTCTCATCAGTATAATCAGGTTCGACTTGACGTAAAAGAAAAAATTAGACTTAAGCGCATCTACGAGAACGTCTGCTACGCTAATAGATCTCTCTATGCTGCTCATTATCCGTTCGAACAAAAGATCTTCCCAAGCAAGAAGCTTGCACGAAGCCACAATACACCCCGGTTCTACCCTTCCGGCAGCCGAAGGGTAGAAGACGTCGTCAGCCGAGCTAAGTCGCGACAGCTTTCGAAGGCTCGTTTACGTCGATTAACCGACCTGGTATGTTCTCGTTGCACGCAACGATCCGCGAGATCGCCGAGCTTGAGACTTCGTCCGATTGACTCCGCCGAGGCTTATCGACAAGCTGTCTGGCCGTCAGTCGCGACGCTCACGGACGAAGGTGGCCCCTTCGTCCGCGATTGATCAACTCGCTAACGGAAGACTGTCCATCCGTTCGAGGTTTATGTTAAGGAGGCGAACCATCGACGAGAGCCAAGCTCGACCCCGGAGGAGACGAAGCGGGCGCGTGTGACGACGACGGCTGCTGCGTCTGCCACCGACCTTTTTGTCATCCGGTTTCTCCGGTCGCGTGCCGGACCGGAATCCGTCTCCCTCGCTCCCAGCGAGGTTCCCCTTTTTTCATGCGACGCAACGTGCGGTGGACAGGTCGAACCTGCAGAGGAGGGTCAATCGAGGATTAACCTGGTTACCCCCCAACGGGAATGATATACAGGAAATGACCGCGGGACGCAGGTGTCTTCCGGGTTTCTGAAATTCATCTGGACGGACCTGACGTTCTCCGGTAGGTACCTGACCTATTCCATTCTTATTCATGTTAAAATTTTATAACTGGACACGAACGAGGACACGTCGTGAGTAATGACAAATACGAAACAACTGATAAGTAATAGTAATTTTAATTTGTATTTTGTTCTATTTTTCAATCATCAGATTACTATCCTTCACAATGTATTGACACAATATCGTAAATTAAATTTCAATGCACACGAAGTGCATATTACTCGGCAAACTTGTTCCATCCATTCACGCTTCGCAATCTCTTAAAGCGTGTCGTTAAAGAGAAGGTAGATAAAATCGGAGAATCAATCATACCCGTTGGCTCGAGCAGGTGTCGCGGAGTTGCGAAGCACCTTCCGAGTTTCTGTCCGATTCCGGGAATAAGAGTATCTCTCGTTGCGAGCGGCGCGGCATGCGCCCGGTCATCGGTAGAATCTAAATTACGAGCGCAATTGCCGCGAGACAACGATCTGCGAAAGGCCAACTCGTTAACCACTCTCGGTAATTGCTCATGTTTCTGCCCTTTATTTTCAGTGCGAGCCCCACCGCACCGGATGAATACGAGCTCGATTTCCGGTGCATCCTCGTTCCCTCGCAAATATACACAAGGATTATTAGACCAGGTGGAAAAAAAAGGGGTAGAAAAGGATGGTCGACGATGTACGAGCAAACAAGTGAGTCATTTAACGCTCTTTTTTCTGTTTTTTTTTCCTCCTTCCTCGGCTTCGCTTCCATCCCCTTTTCCTTTATCCGAGAAGCAGGAATCGTCGAGGCTCGCCCGGGCCAGTGAAAATTCGTTGTACGCACCTCGGTGCTAACATAAAGTTTACGAGGGACGAGTAAAATCGGTTTTATTGGTGTGCAGCCGTCTCCTTGGAAATTCCTGGGCAATAAAGCAATTAAACGTCGCTCCCGTGCCGTGTCTCCTTGAGCATTGTACTGTCCGGAGTACGGCAAAGGCTAGGCGATTTGTCCGAAATGTAATTGAGAATTTTCCGTAGGAGATTAAAATATAGTCATGCTAATCCTGGAAGATCGTAAAGGCTAGTTTGACGAACGTACTTGCGTTTCTGTACTTAACGGGAATACATAGTTAAGCTCGACAACTCGCAAACTGTCTTCATGATTTATTAATGCTTCTTAGGATTACGCTAAGACGTTCGAACAAATCTCTGTGGCAAATTTTTGAGTGGACATTGGTGGCAGTTTGGACTGGAACTGGAAATAATATACTACGGCGATTTATGTATTGACGTTGCGACGTAATTGCATCGCTTAATTTATTTAAACAATTATTCATCGTATAAGAGCGTCGTTTAATAGAGATATTCGGTACATTCTTATGGTACCACGGAAGATAGTTGAAAATTTATTATAAAATATTTCCAACGGGCAACGGGACTAATCCCAGGAGAGCGGGCACATATTTCATCCGGACGAAAATAACCGGTCGTTACCAATTTCCGAGGCACAAAAAGGGAATCTTTAATCCTTAAGCCCGGAGCGATTTATTTTCATCAGAAAATCGCGCCGTCTTCGCGCGCCTCGATAGAGGAACGTTACGCTAACAAACGTTAATTTGTGCCCTCACGGTCGACGTATCGAATTATTGTGGCTTTCGGTAGATCCCCTCCCCTAGTCACCGTACACTTAGGCCAATCGTGAATCAAATCGCATTAGCCTCGCAGATGCATATTCATGGGAAACGTATGGCAGATTACGCAGGTTTCGTTGCACCCCGCCTACCGAAGGGGTGTTTTGCATCCCTCGAAAAGGGGTTCCGAGCATATTTATCGAGTCGTGGCAAAGCAACGTTGTAAGCGTTCTACGATATTGTCCCTCGTCTCTCTCTCTCTCTCTTTCTCTCGCCTCGCGTTACAATTTTGCCCTTCCCCTTTTATTACCGAGCCGTCTTACGATTTTCACATTCGCGTTACGCTTTTCACTATGCTTCTATCCCTCCTCGCATTCCCATTTCGCGGGCCCACTTTGTCGTCCGCGTTCCAACGGATGGAATTTGATCGACTCGCGAGCCCCCTCGAGCGTTCCTCGTGACGAGACAACAAGCTTTTTTCATTTCTCGCGCGCGAGAGAAATCGTGATGGGACGAGGCATTGGTAACGACTTCGGGATGGATCCTCGGGTTTGATACGGAATTTGACAGCACCGTAATCGTGCTATCAGCCGGCCCGGACGGTGAAAGCGTTGGGGAGGAATAGGGCTTTACGTCGGAGCGTTGGTTTATAATTTGATCGTGTACCCGTCGAGTGTTTTCGATGCGGTATTGTTCAGAGAGGGAATTGGGTTGACAGGACCGTTTAGAGAGTTTTGTCTCTCGTTCTGTTTGCAAATTACTCTCCGGTAACTATGCAATTGTTCTTTCCATACATTTAATAATGTTACTGCTACAAGGCAAAAAAAAATCACATCGTTGAGTTTTTCAAAAATCTTTATTTATCAGTGCGTCGCTTCTCAAAATCTGATTGTTAATTCTACTATCGATAAAACTTTCTTAAGTTTAGGAATCGGTTGCCAGTGGACTGAGACCCGATTGTTCCCCGAGAAAAGAAGTCTGCGGAAAGGAATCGTGCCGGGAGGCAGGAGGGGTCGGATGATTATCCGAAGTTCATCGGTCCTCTTCACGAACTCGTGAGCTGAGCTAAGCCACGCATTAGAAACATCCTGGCAGAGTTATTCAGGTCGTGCGACTCGCTCCTTTCCGTGCCGTAGGTTCCGCAGGCGCCGATTTTACTTTTCGTGGAACGCGCGTGCGTCCCTCACGTTCGTGTGCGTCTCTGATCATGAATGCTGTCGAGGGATTATGGGACGCGAGCGCGACGAGTTCCTCGAGGACCATCCTTCGCCTCTTCCTCCTCCACCTTCTTCTCCGTCACACCGCGGACTCCTTACGACCGTCGGTTACGCGAACATTGTGTCACCGATGGGATTATCCCTGCTCCCTTTTGCCCGGCTGGGGACGGGTTACATGATTTTGCATCGAACACAGCGGGTGGAGTCGCGCGAACCATTCACAAAAGGGTTCACCGGAGTCAATACATCCCTTACTGTAATTTCGACTTTCTGACCCTAGAAGCAAATATTCAATGTCGAAATTATAATTATTAAACGCTACCGTTTAATATTATTCTTATTTTACCGAATAAATAGAGTCATAAATCACTCGTAAACTCTAGTATTTTCACCGAGACTCAATATTTTCTCTGAGAGATCCTAAATCTTTAACAACGCAATAAAAAGTGTCCGTTTTAATCCGGCTTTCCTTTCGAAAGGATTACGTAAAAATTTCGTCGATGACGTATAATCCGTCGACTCAAAGGGAAAAGTGGAAAAACAGAATTTTACACCTTCGAACGTACCTGAAATAATATTTCCGCTAGAACAATAAAGATTTCGAAGGGCCGGCCGCTGAATAATAGGACGGCTACCTGAGGATTTCGACAAAGGCTGTCGCGTTCGGAACGAGACAACACGAGCTTTACGGTGAAAACGGTAATACGATTAGTCGCGGGACGCAAAGTGAGGCGCGCTGGCACCGTTTGTTCTTCGACATGACTGTTAATTCTCTGCAAATGTTGTTTGTTCGGCGGGCAGGCCGCCGTGCGACGAGCCCACTCGGGGTCGCTGCATTGTTTTACGGTCACGGTATTAATGTCATCTTGTGGATTAGGCACCGATGGATTGGACGTTCGGGAATAAACCGTTAATTAGTCGTTGCCAAACGGAATTATCTTGCGGCGAAATCCGCGTCTTAACTCAGGTCTCGCAATTATCGATTAAGCTTGCAGCGAAATGTTTAAATGCATTAACTAAGTGAGTATCAGGCATAAAATTGATGTGCCGTATTAGTAAAATTAAATAATAATTAATTGTTATTATTGACTTGTACATAATTATATGAAAAGAAATACATTTTATATAAAAAAAATTCCTCGATACGAAACAAGCTCCCAAGCATGGTTTCTTGAACAACGCGCATACATATTCCAGAGGACACGTCATATCGGTAACAGAATTTCCTGCAAGCACGCGGCGCAAACTGGAGAGCGTTTTCAAAAATTCCGAGCACGAAGTCGAGGTTATTCCATGAAGCCGTACTGTGAGCACGAGAAGACGTTGGCTTATGGCTGACACGGTAGACGATCTAGGATAAACTAGCGAAAAAGGAAGGACCTCCCGCTGTGCGTAAAACAATGGCGCAAAGCTTGTCCGACCGTCGAAGATCTTGAAGTATTTATGGTCTCGGTCATGGTCGAACTTGAACGCGCAGAGGGTCCATTGATACTCGAAACCGAAGCTCGGCTGGCCGAAGGATGAACGAATACGACAGAGACTAATTATTCGTCGAGTGCACATAATTTCTTGTCAACGTAAATTAGAGAAACGAAATTAAGAATTTATTATCCTGCAAGAGAGAATGACTCTGTTTTTCACATATGCTTGGCCAACGAGATTTACAAAATTACTGAAGATAAGAACGTCGTTAGGATTACAAGGAGAATGAACGCTGGGAAAGAAACGAACGATTACGTACAAAGAGTTTCCCCCACGGGATGCTAATGAAGCTCGCCCTTAATGAATCCATACCGGATCCTTGAAGATTTCAAGATAACGCTGATGGATACTCTCGCGGCAGGATTCTTTCAGAAACTAACTTCCTCTGTCAGGACTTTCTCCATTACTGGGGATTCGGAGAAGAAACAGAGCCGCGCGCGCGTTCTTTTGCATACCGAGGCGCCCGTCGATAGATTTACGACGGACTCGTGTCCGGCAATTATCACTTGCCACGAATTAACTAGGGAAATCTGTCGCTCCCGCGGCGATATCTTGTTCTTGAAACAATTCGACCCCTAATTAAGTCGCGAGTCATGACCCTCTGAACGCAGGGAACAATAGGTACGAGGGCGTTTTAATTATTACGCGTATTGACACAAAGCGGTCCGAAATTTCCAAATTGCGTGAATTTTTACGACACCTTTTATTTTATTAAGAACAATTGTTAATTGTTTGAGACTTGAAGAACGGCTCCAGTTTAATAGAAACAGAAATCCGTTGATGCACGGAGTATCAGAGTATAAGATACTCTCAGAATTGAGCATTTATTAATTACGAACAATAATTGTTTTGTTATTTGATCTATTAAAATCGCATTCGTAGACATGTCCGACCTAGATTTTTGCATAATTGAATTTCTGATTGGATGCATACCCTAGGACATTATGAAATTCCAATCGGGAGGCAGAACTTAATCGATTAATAGGAAGCTGGGAGTCATTGCAAACTTATCGCTCGCCGTGAACCTATTGTTTCTCGTCCTGGTTTTATGCCATGGGAACGAAAGGCGAATTTTGGTGCTCCGCGTTCCTACAAATCCAATTACACGATCGACGATGGAACGAACGATCGGCGACCAGACGAGATGAACCGTCGAACGAGACGGAGAGATCTACTGGCAACTGTTGCCATCCGTCTCGCTTCGCCCCGACCGTCTCTCTGTTATTTGCCGAGCTATCATCGGGAGAAGTTTCGCGGAGGCAACATCTCCGGGGCCCGGCTACGAGATTGCTAGCCTTCCGCGCGGCGTAATTACCAAAAATCAAGCAAAACGACCGAAAAGCCATCACCAGCTTCGGACTTCGGTGTTTCTGCAATTTTGGCGCGAGGCCATTGACACGCACGCGGCCTCGCAGTTTGTCTTTCAACGCGCCCCGAGAGCTGATCCAACGCATTTGTTGCAGAACGAAAGATACAGACAATTTCACGAGTACGTGACACGATACTTACATTCCTATACGTTACATGGGATCGAAGGGATGAGAAGTTCTTTTATTTCTTTATGAAACGTTGATAGCATTATTGAATCATTTCATATAGTCACATGGTTGGATAGAAAAATCTGCCGTCCGATCACTCGCATCGGCTGGAAAGAAATTACTTTGTCACCCCTCGTTGCGCCATAAATCGCCACGAAACAGCCAATTAAGTGGCGAGGCGATCGGGGGAACAGGTCTCGCGGAAGGCGAAAGTGCAGCTCGTCGCGCGATCAACACAGCGCGGCGAGAAAAACGTGCGGTAGAGTAAACAACGGGGAAAAGTGGAATGGCCTGGCACAAAGAGAAACGCGCGCCCGTGTATACGTTTTACGAGCATACAAAGCGACCAGAAGATGGACGCAGAAGAAGAAGAAGAAGAAGAAGAAGAAGAAGCAGTACGGAAACGTGTGTACACCACTCTCCCTTGCGCGAAAAGAAGATAGGAAAGGAGAGAAAAAAGGAGGAACAGTTCGCCACCTCTGTACTCCCGCGAAGAACAAGGCGAGGAGGGAAAAAGAAAGGGGAAGGGAGTAGGATACAAAGAGAAAGGAATACAGAGAAAGAGAGGGACGACGATGGTGTACAATGCGAAAGCTGAGAGAGAGAGCGCATTCATCCTTGAAAAAGGTTTCGGCTTAGCCTTTTGCCACCCCCTCCTGACCTCCGTGCAGCCCCTCCCCCGGACGAATTTCCTAACGTTGCCACCCGCTGCGCCCCTTCTTGCTCCACGGACAATGCTTGTCCGACCGTTCACAGCGACAATCGCACGGAAATCGTGACGGTTTTACCGTCGTCGTCGCTAGAAATCCATGCCGAATCTACCGGCTGCATTCATCCGGCTGCGTTTTCCTCTATCTGTCTTCCCGCATCTACCATCCGCGACAAGCCTGCTTTCGCAGTCACGACCATCGCGATGGCAAATTTTCTCGTTTCATTCACAAAATTTAGCGAATAGAAAGATATCTCTTCCGTAGTCAATATTCTATCGCGACGAATAATTCTGAGTACAAATAATACTTTTTTTTATAACGAATAGCAGTAATCTATTTTTCGTGTACCCTTTCTGACGTGATTCAGAAAGTTGTAATGGATTCAACCGTTCGTAAATATTAATTCAAGTCCTGGCCACGTTTGACAGGATGCGAATCCGTCGCGTTTTCCCATCGGAATTGACTCCGTTATACGAAAGCACGTTTGCGGGGGTAGGTGGTGGCAAACAAATCCCGGGACCGTGGCACTCTTGGGACACCGTCCCTTATTCCGATCCGTATGCGTGGCGATTCCGATTCCCCTGATTTGATTCTTTCATTTTCTCACTGAAACACAAGCCCCGTTGATCCTAGGCGCCGACAAATAACGGTACATTCACTGAATCATTCTGCTCGCTCTAAAGGAACACTTATTTCGTTTTTAACAGATAACGCAAGCATGCTGCAGGCTCACGTTCCCATGCAATACTTCTCTCCCATTTGCATCTGCTCGAGCTTACTCATCCAGTTCGCTCTCCCACACTCGTCGCAATCTTAACTCGCGTGTAGGTTAATCGCCCATTGTCAATCACGCGAGCCTCGTTTCTTAACTGTATAAAGATTTATTGGACTCGGATCAATGCTCCTGGATTGCTTAAAACGCTTTTAACATTTCTTGTAGAATGGAATTTGTTAGGTAGAATCTAAGACGATAAGAAATGCAGATACAAAGTATAATTTTTTTTTACAACGCTAGAGAAATCAAAGTAAATTCCTAAAAATTCAGATAGCGTTCTGACATGTGCATGAAGCATCAATCTCACATTCACTAGTCCCTTTTCGTTAGCGATTCTCGATATCCAACGTCACGTCGGATATAATTCGGAAACGGTTGCAGATCATAGGTAGCCGCAAGAACTCGTAACGACTTCATAATAACGAAGCGGCGATAATGAGAGAGGGAACGGTTCTCGCAGTGAAGTAATAAAAATAAATCACGACTGTACCAGCGTAACACGTGGTCACGGCGAGCGGTGGTGCGGTAATCGCGATTTCGGGGAAACCCGGCCACCGCAAATGCGGGAAAACTCGCCGCAATAAAACGGGAGTCAGGCGAGAGGGAGTGAAAAGTAAAGAGAGACTCGGTAATACAGAGACAAGAGGCTCGTTGAAGAGAGTCGTTGGCGGAGGTGCATGGGAGGCACGAGATAGAGTCGGTGCGACGAGGACGAGGAAAGTGGATGCACGATGGGCGCACGTGTTCGTCGAAACGCGTCCCCGTTAACAAGAGGAGCCGTGGCGCACAATGCGGCGCGGCGGGATCTGAGGTGTAGGTACTCGGTGAAAAAAACTGCGAGGGTTGGCCAGAGGGTGGCCAAAGGTGGCAGGCGCTATTTTTCTCGGGTATGGAGCGTGCGAGGGCAGAAATATGCTCGCATCGTCGCAATTAGTTGCGCGCGGACCACGAAAAAGGAGAACGTCGAATAGCCGGCGGACAGACGGACGAGCAGGAAGCCGCTGTTAATCTTTGCGCGTCGTAATGGCGGGAAGTAACGCCTCCGCTACTCGCGGGAAAAGTGCACTCCGGGTACGCGGCGCGGCCTCCCGCGCGAGTAAAAAATTTCGGCCCGCCACCGGTATCAGGCCGGAGATAAATCGTGCCCCGGCCTCCGCTTTCGGAAGTGAAGCGCTGTTTAAACGTGAATTACGAGTCACGAGGTAATTAGACGTGTTGAAGGGAGACAATTGATCGTTCCTCTCGCTGATGCGATTTTATCAGTATCAAATGAAACTACATGATGTTCTTCGTAAATTCTTTTCGGTACAAACAAATGCGTGTCCGCAAACATCGTTTAATATTATATTCTCCTTTGTATTAAAACGTCTACTGACGTAATTTTCAGATTGACAAAATTCCCATCTGAATTTCGAATGCTCGTCTAGAAAAATGGAGCATTACGTCGTGTGAATCTGTATGAACGGTTCGATCGTTCTCTATGGGGGAACACCGTTCGCTGGGAAAATCCCAATTAGACCGGCTGGACGGGAGTCGATGCTAATGTCCGGCGATTTCGGAAAGGTCGCTGTGGAAAATCTGGATCGGAACTCGATGAACTGAGTTCTAATCCCAGCTGCCACCTGAACAAACACCGGCCACCGTCGTTCTCTTGTCAAAGAAGACTAATGATTCGATGGAATTCCTCGTAAAACCAGCACGGGAAAATCATGCTGGACCTCGGTTAGGGCAATGCAGGGAACTGAAACTCATACGAATTCACGAAATTCCTCGCCGGCGTTTCTGTTATATTAAATAAAATCGATTGCCGGCGCAACGTTTAAAACGATCTCCAATTAATAATTCGATTTGAATATCGGATCAGAATTTCACGTTGATTCACGAATGTAAATTCCCATCGAGCGACACCGGCGAGGCTTTCGCAGACTGGAAGATAGGAAGGAGCTCGTCGAGTTATCTAACGTAGGAAGAGTCCAGGCTCCGAAGGTGGTGGCGGACGTAGTGTGTGGCTATCGATCACTGGTCCACCCTTGTGGGCGATAGTCTCTCCTCCTAGCAAATTCTCTCTCCGTCTCTTGCCGTCGGTCTCCGTTGATCTCCCTCTGGCCCCTCGCAACCAGCTCCGCTCTCTTGTCCTCACCCCCTCGAGTTACACCGAATTTACCTAACGTAGGCGCGGTAGCTAGTCCCTCTTCCTCTTGTTCCTCTGTCCGTCTCTCTCGTCCTCTGTCCGTCCCTTCCTGGCTAGCGTCCTCTTCCGTTCTCTGGCCTTCTCTGGTTTTCGCTTCTCCCCTGGTGCCAACGTCTCCATAGCCCTGGACTCTTTGAAAGCTCTCCTCGAGAAGGCCTAGAGAGGCTGGGTGCGAGGGAGACGGCTCGAACGAGGGAGCAGAGCGAGAGAGAAACGGCCAAGGGAAACGAAGGCCAGACGAAGAGAGAGCGCGGTGACGAGCGAGAGAGGAAGAGAGAGGGAGCTTGTTATGGACGTGATGGACCCTTCGTTCGTCGTACATCTGGGCAAGTAGACCGGGCAGAAAGGGGGAAGAGAAGCTTTTAGAGCTTGGAATATTCACGAGGCCGGTGGCTTGGACAAGCGAAACACATCCCTCGATATCTGCCGCTACCGCTGCTGCTTCTTCTTCTTCTTCTCTCGACATTACGCCCTGAAATCAAATCGGCCGCACCGAAGACACGGCCAAGTCGACGTACCAAATCGTTCTCGCTGCGTGGCCACGTATAATGGAACTCCCCTTTGGATATCATCGATGATAGACGTCGACCGATCGGAGGCGACGAAATATTGTTTCTGACCGTTCAACCCTGACGAGGATACCGCTGAACAGTTGGAACAGGGCAACCTCTTCGGGATTCAAAGGATACGTCAATGATTATAAGTTAGCTTCGTCCACTATTTACGCATACAATAATAAATTCGATACAATTGCAATTCATTTTTGATGTGATATAATTATCTGAAACTACGTAAATTCTCAGAGTTCTAGAAGATAAATATTCATTTCAGGATTTACACATTTTTTTCACAGAACGTCAATTGTCTGCGAGAATTAAATATAATTCCTCGGGGATCTGAAGGATACGTTTAGCAATGGCAAAGCCATCTTTAAGGGAGCATATGGATTTGAGCTGCATTCGAACGAAGCTGTTTGAACTTCGCCAGTAGCCAGAACTTGCGTCCACGAACGCCTTTTGATTTCGTATTCAGGGTACGTTGTCCTCCCGGGAGGCGGGCGCGGGGGACACGCCGTCGTTGCCTACCAGCAGGAATACCGGAGGTTCTGGAAGGACTTCCTCGGCAATCAGCGATGGTCCGCAGTCGGTGTTTGTCTTCGCGCGTGATTGGCGCCTTGCTTTGCCGCTTCTGTTTGGTCCAACGTTAAGGCGCCCTGACAGTCCCGTCTACGCGGCTGTTTATTGACATTTAACTTCGGTAACGAGCGCACGCAGGGCTTGACGTCGTTACGGGATTACTCCAGAAACACTGGCTTCCGTTCGCAGAGACACTTATCGCGGTGTACCATTCGTTTTATTCACGACACAGCCGTATTGTTCTCAATTTAATTTAAGACAATTAAGTTTAATCATGTTTTATGACAGCAACGTTTCGAGGGTTACGACTCGAAGAAATAAACTAACGTCTAACCCCGTATTATGAGACTTACATCGAGTCAAATAGATTCGAACATAACTATAATCGTACAAGACACATAAATATTTGTAGCCTGGTTGCGTACATAGTTTCGAAAGTCCCAGAAGCCCACAGACACCGCAAAGGTCCAACCGATATCATTTACAACTTTCAACGGTGCGTACCATACGCTGGACACGTGTCAACACATGCAAGAAACAGTATGCCGCAGCTAATAACAGCGTGCAAATCATCAAGTACCTCGACGAGCTCCCTCGGTCCATGTGTTGCAAAATTTATGGATACCCCTCGGTATGGGGAGCGAAACACGATTCACGAACGCGCGTGAATTTTCTGTTTTATCTTGGTAGTGTGCGTAACCGAGCATACGTAGTTACACACACACACGGGTCGACGGGTGCGTGCGCGTGATACGAGGTCCTGTAGGAATTCACCGGCGGGCGTAAATTCTCTGCCTTCCATCCCTGCTGTCCAGTCGCCATGGCACCCCTTGGGTGGACTCTAAAGTCCACCCCCTTAGCTGGCCTGCCATCCCGTATCTCTCACTCTTTTTCCTCGAAGCCCGTCGATCTCGCCGTCGTCGTCGCCGTCTCTCTGCGGATGAGCGTCGCTTTCTCTGACCATCGTCGTCGTCGCTGCCGCCTCCAGCGAGAACGTTCTGCAGTCGGACAAGGGTGGCCACCCCTTCCAGGCGAGAAAGGGAAAGAGCACGGGCCGGAGGACAGTGACGCTCAAGCTCGAGTAACCGATCGCCGGCGATAAGGAACGTTTCTTTTTTTATCGTCGAGCCTCTTTTTACCGCGGACCCCTATGCGCTATTACTTCGGCTTTATTGCTTTTAATCACCCGGGGGTTGTTGATGCAGCTCCGAGGAGGCGTCGAGGGATCGGTTCGCTGGAAAGCTTAAGGCGTTACATCCGTCTCTTCCTCGAATAAGTGGATTCTTAAATAGTTCATCGTGTATTTTTTGCATTGGCGACGCTGGAATTTGCGTACGGGAATCAATGTTCAACATATAAGAAACTCTGGATGTACATATGTATGTGTGCATATTCTCTGTATAGAATTTTAAGCAATCTTATGATATATGTACATTGAACTTTATATTATGTTATATTATCTGATGTGCCCGATCACCCACGAAATTTGTTACCCTCGTCTATTTCCAGCTAAGATTCTAAATTAAAATCTTAACGCAAATAAACTATGAATATAATAGCGCACCGCCTTATCGATGCTTGCAGATTCCACGCACGTACGCACGGAGAACATCCTGAGCCCGGTAAGTGGCGTATGGAGATATCCAAAGGGGGGTTGGATAGCTCGGATGGTTCGCGAGGGTGCCGGTGAAGGGTGGTGTACTGTGCCAGAGAAGGGTGAAGCAGGTGGACGGACGCGAAGAGGCAGGATGGAGGAAGGAACAGACACAGGAGGACGGAAGGCGACGCGGAAAAAACGGGAAGAAAGAGGAAGAGAGTCAGGGGTCGAACGGGGAGAAAGCGGGAAAAGATCGGAGTCAGGGAAAGATAAAAGCTAAGAGTGAGAGTGAATGTGAGAGGCCAGCAGGGAAGAGGAGAGAGGAGGAAAGGGAATCAGATGGGGTCGAGAGACGTGGACCTGCGAAGATGCTTCTCTCTGGACCATCCTTTCCCCATACTCCCGCCCTCTCACTAGGCTTCCTTCCCTTGCCGTTGCCGCCTCTCTTTCTCGTACCCTCGCATTCAAAGTACGTCGATACTACAACGGGGAATTTCTTTCGTGTCACAGAAAACACGCGAGATTTGATACATCATTTATGAAATCAAAATATTGCCCGTGGCAGAGGAAAAGAAAAATGTTTTCTAGAGCAGATAGAAGTCGGAATGCTTAATGGTTTGAAACGATATTTTGATACGTCTCACTTAAAGTGACGCACCCAATTTTATTTAATCCTTTCTTTGGTCGGGCATACAGTAAAAACATGAATTTATCGCATGTAAATTGGAAACACGCTGGCTGATCACTTCTCGGTTGTATAGTACGGGTCGCGGAGATTTTATACGTAATTACAGTTAAGTACTAGACTTTAACAGGAAGTGAAGTCTATTCCGTCGATAATCTTTCGTCAATTAGATCCCGTGCCGCGAGGAACGACAGTGGATCCGCCGCAGTAGAAGAGGAATGACCAGTCGTTCAAAGGACGGTACAGCTCGCGGGCTAATTCCACGGTTGAGTGACAGCCAGCTAATTTTTGCTCGGGGGCCGATTCGGGAACTGCGTCCTTGGAGTGGCTGTTGCCGGTTTAATAATGCAGCACGCCACTGTGTCAGTGTGCCAATCCTCTACCCGTCGGAGTGTTCGTGACAACTGACAAGTCGCCGCGGCCTTTCCGCTTTGGAACTTTTATTGGTCGTCGCTGGACGATATGTATTCCGCTGGCTGATTATACGTATACTCATTTTCGTCGTGGGACGAGGTTGTTTCGACTGGACCGGAATCGTTCAGAGGGCCACCCCGTGAATTATTCCTAAGCCGACTTTGGGTTGCCTTCCTATTCCATTCTATTCTCCGCTGACGATTTTTAATTGACGTTACGTAAAAGCCAGACAAATTGTCAAAAACTCGTGAAAACTGCTCGCTTCAATCATCTTGGAGCTTCTGTACGACACATTCGTGTTTACAAATTAGCAATGTTAGTAAATCGGGTTTTGCAGAGATTCGACTAAATTTTTGAGTAGAAACTTGTTTGTTGGAAGGATGTTCTTAAAATATTTAATTATCTACTAATAGCAGAGCAGATGAAACGAAGGTTTACATCGACAGTGACATTTTTAACTGTGAGGCGGGACTGGAAAGATCGCCATGAAGAAATGGAATTTCTAATTACGTCCCTCGAAATGGAAGACACCAACGAAGACATCGTGACGAATTATTCACGAGAGCATTAGCGACTTTAAAAATGATCAAGGGGAAAAAAACACATCACTTCGACTAGGTTGATTTTATTATTAGTACAGTCGAATTGAATTCGCCGTTTTTCTGCGAACTATTTTTAAATTACAATAGGGCCGCAATTAACACGGTCTCTTTTCACTACCGTTCGAGCTGCGAAAATTTCTGAATTTATTTATCTCACGAATGAGCCCCGAAGTAAGACAGGTCCCGGCACTCCGTTGTTTGGTCAAGACAAAGGAAACATTCATTAAGAAAACGCCATTAGGAGCGAACTTCTTTGTCTTCCACGTCTCTTCCTCGCTCGGTTCTTTATCTTCTGCTTCTTGTTCGACTTTCTTGAGTTAATCTGTCAGGGCGGAGACGGAAATGCTTCCATACTAATTAAATAAATCCTCGTGTAATCATCCTACCACGACAAATGCTTTTACGTAACAATTTAACAAAGTATTTCCAACCAGGTCCGTGTTTTTTCAGCCGTAAAATTATCAATATAAAATTGCAAAATAAGGCTCAATAAAAGTTAGTGAAGATAGTTTACTTATTGACGATCTATTCTAGTCTCAGTGAACTTCTAAGACGATTATCAAAGTTTTAATGGGTCGCAGCGGATGGCTCGGAACGTGGAAAATAGCGAATCGCAAGGAGATACATAGAGAGAGAGAGAGAGAGAGAGAGAGAGAGAGAGAGAGAGAGCGAGAGAGAGAAAGGGAGTCGATGGATGAAGAGATATCAACGCGGATTTGCTCTGTTGGGCTAGCCGCGGGAAATGGCTCGCTGCTCGATCCGGGCCCGTCTCAAGGATAGAAGGATCCACCGCAGATATTCACCTTCGAATCCTGAAGAAACCGAGTTGGCCGGTGCTCGCCGAACTCGATCGGCCATAATTTACGACGTCTACGTAGCAACCACCAAGCCGGAACGTTATCGTGCGATTCTGATCAGCGCAGCGCGCCGCGGCACGGCGAGAGACTTCGACCCCGCGATACAAAAAACCCCGTTCTGAGATCTCCGTCGAGGTCGTTACTCGAACGCGGTCTCGAGTAATGAGGGACTATCGAAACCGAAGCCGTGGAGACGCGAGATTCGAGCGCGTTGCACGTGTTTTCTGCCGTGATCACTCATTAGTTAGCGGATCGGGAACGGAACCGAAGGCGAATGGTACCGATTCCAATTGTTCCTACGCTCCCGATCATTTACCGCGCTGTGTTGCTTTCTCTCGCTTGCTCGGATTCGACTTTCCTACTGGTTTACTTTATTAGCATCACTCCTTGTACGCATAAACGTTTTCAAAACGTCATGATTCGTAATAATTCGTTTCAGGATATCGTCGAACAGTCGGTTTCGTTGTTTAGTTACCGACGTGATTTTTAGAACGACAATATCGGATATTACATATTCGCGAAACCTGTTCTGATAAAAATCTCTCAGCCTGTTCGCATGAGATGTGTTACTTTCATTTATTCGTTTATCGCGCATTGTTCCGTATGAGAGTGCAACACAGAACGAGAAATCTGCAATCTAAGAAAAGTTTTGATAAAATTTCAGAGCACTTTACTCTCGTTTATATTCCAATTTCCCCTCGCTCCGCAAAGAACTGGAGCAGAAAAAATCAGTTGGCCAACTCGATTTCAACGCCAATAAGCCGTCAAAAGTGCTGGGAAATCGTTCACGAGCCTGGAACTCTGAAAACTTTCCCCCTCGCGTTGTTTTGTAACCGATCAAACATCGCGTTTCCGTATCGTTCCTTCCGATATCAAAAGTTGCTCGAGCTCGAGTTCTGTTTCACCTCCGATGCTCGAGAAAACTGCAACCACCGAGCTCTCTCGCGTTTGTTGTTCTACGGAGCAAAAATTTAAAGATCATTCGTTACGCGATCAACTCGCCGTCGTTGCTGCGTTTTTCTCCCCCTCGTTTTCCGTGATCGATCATCCGTCTGTTCGCCTGCGAAAGAAAGGGAAACATCGAGGACAGGTGAGAGGTTCCCTCCGCTCCTCTCCTCGTCCCGTTCTTCTACCTGAGCTCACGGAGCAAGTGCACGAACATTTTTGGGAAAACTATTTGGCAAAACCCGTAGCCACGGTCTCAGCGGGCGATCTTCTCTTTCGCTCTTTTCCGAGGAGAGTAACGCAAGAAGCGGACACGCCTCTTTTCCTCCTTGCACTGATCTCGCTCGCAGATAACCCGACCTGGTTAAATTCATTTTCAGGGACCTTGTGTAATTAACGTCTTCTTCCATTTGTCTTCCCGTCGTGGTCGTTAAGCGCGTTGGAAAAACAGCTTGCCAGTTTGCTGCGATTCCTTTTCTTACCGATGGACAAGTTCTCGACGTTTCGTCGCGTCAAATGTAATTCCAAATTGTTTCGTTACAATTAATTCCGTCAAATATCATAAATTCTTTTACTATCTACTTCAACATCATAATTGATAATATTAAATTCTCAAGAAATATTTACAACTATTGTACGTGCGAATATTGCGAATGTCATAAATATTTTAACTATTTTACTTGACGTCCTAAAATTTTAAAGCCAAAATCTCACAGATTTCTACAATCGAGCCTGATCGATGGTTTCGGACGGATCAAACACGAAAATAAAATTTGTTGCCAACTTATCCCGAGGCTACGATTTCAGGTATCAGGTCATTTTTCAATCTAATTACAGTTTGAATAAAACGAAACGTCGCGTCTCTTCGTTATTTATCGATGGCAACGTGTCATCGGGCAACGCGCGAGGTGTAATTAACGTTCCGAACTAATTCGGCTCCTATTGTGCTTGGACGGAGGAGCGTAGCCTAGTCGACCAAAGATAGATAATTCTCGTGTTTTGTTGCTTCCTTTTTCCCAACTGTCCGTGGAACACGGGGGTGGAGCGACGCGGCTTGACGTTGACTGACGTTCAACAGACGTTTCCCATTATTTTGAATAGTAGGAAATCGACGAATCTTAGGAGCAACACGGCCTCGCGTTGCTTCCACGAAACGTTCTCGGTGAAACGTAAGACTTTCGTCATTATATGTTTCAGAAATTCGTGAAAAAATTGAAATAAGCTGAGAAACGTAATTCCTAGTTTTTTCAAACAAGGTTATTTAACGTTAGACTGCATTAAGAGAATTTCTGCAGTTCACTAAACGCTTGTTAAAAGAAGAAATAGAAGAATCGTCAAGTTGTACATTTCAGAAAGTCGACCGCGTTAAATCCTCTCCCTTAACGATAGCCGAATTTCTTTGAGCCCGACGGCGCCAAAGAAAATCAAGGCTACCATTTATTTTTCAGTGGTGTTTGACCAACAGTTCGCAATCTCGAGAGTGAATCTACAGGACACGCTGTTGATCCTCTCTCGCTTTCTCAGGTCTCCGGTGAAAAGGAAGGGAAGAGAGACGGGCGAGAGACGGAATTGGCCCGCTTCTTTTTCACCCCTTCGCCTCGGTCCCTACCGGCACCGGCGCCCTCTTTTTTCCCCAAAATAAACTCGAAGCCGCGTTTCCGTCCACCGTGCGGCGGTGTGCACGACTCTAGGCGGTACATATATTTCTTCTATTGTCTAGCCTCGGAGTTTCCTATTGTTTCTAGAAATTTATCGCTTCACGGGAAGTTTGGCCACGCAGAAGCGGGTGCTTTCATCTTGAGCTAACGACGACGAGAAAGAGAGAAAGAGAATCGGGTGTGTGAACACCCGCGTGTCTATATGTGTGTGCGCGCGCGCGCGCGTCGGTCGAGGGTGAGGGATGAGATATAGATTCAAAGCGGAGGCGATAATTAGTACTTCTACGAAATTATTTATGCCTGAAATAAATCAGGGGAAAGCTTAATTGCTTCGCTCTTTGCGCGTTCGCGATCCGACCTCTCGCTTCTTTTATTCTCGCCACGCCAACCGTGCGCTTGTTCGTGTTTCTGGAATGCACCGTGTGATTCGTGTCGAAAACTCTGTGAAAAAATCACCCGGACCTACGCTCTGTCGCTACGATCCTTTAAAAAGAAACGGGGAAGATTTCAAAAGATGTCGCTGCATTCAGTTATTCGTAGAACTCGTAGGGGTACGCTGTTGATCACGTTTAAAAATAATTCATAATTAAGTGTTCCACCGGAAATCAAATGATTGATATTGAATTATCACAGCAGGTGCAAATTAAACGATTTATATGTAAATATGTTTGACCGAATATTTCGGAAACTCACGGTTATTTAATGATTCAATAAATTCTTTAATAGTTAGACTGATTAACTGTTATAAACTTTCCTGGTACCATGTTTCTCAAACGTGAGTGGAACGAAATGAGGAAAGGGGTGGAACAGTTAATTTCCTTTCCATGAGAACGATTTCACTCCGAAAACCATACGGAAGATCAGGGTTTTGTTGGTGCAGTCCATTCGGGCAGTGACGGAGGAGAATTTCAAAAGCGTCTAGGGCGTAGCGGGGCGAAGGGCGGCGGTGGAGAAGAGCGGATAAGGAGCCGTGGACGCTTAGAACGGTTCGGGGGGTGGGGAGGGGAGAGGGGGACGGGCCGAGGCTTTGGCAACAGGTTTCACCACCGTGGAAAGCCGCCATCTTTCGTCGGTACGTGCTTTTCGAAAAACGTTCGCTTTTCCTACGCAGCGAGAGAAAAACGGATGGTCCACGGTTTCTCCACCGTCTCCCCCTCGCTTCCCTTCGCCGCTCCTCTATCTGTCTTACTCCATCTTTTTCTCGTGCCCGTTTCTTTTTCTCCTTTGTCTCTTGTTCACTCTCTCGCTGGCTCCGTGACGGTGGATAAACGAAGGAGGACTCGTTTCTGTGTTTTGCAGGAAACCGGTTTCTTTCCTACGTTAAATTACAAGACGGCTCTTCAACTTTTCTTCCACCGGCTCGTTATTCCTCCTTCTTCCGAACTTTATAGAAGGCGAGCAGTTTTATTTACATTGTAGCCGGTCGGGTTGCTGCGAAATCGAAAGTCGCCGGGGAAACACGATCGTAAACTCGCGAGGCTTTTAACTTTCTCGAAATCTAATTGCATTATTATCCCGTCGCCGAAATTCGCCGCGCGAACTTGCGCTCGAGAGGAACAGAGAGAGAGAGAGAGAGAGAGAGACGTATTTTATTTCCTGTTTCGTTCGAAACTGTTGGTAGGATTTCACGGGACACCGCCGCGAACTTGGAATGTAGCGTTCCGAGGGGCAAAAAGGATACCGGACCGTTTGGAAACGATTTGAAGAATTTTGCCTTAACGTTGAAATATGATATTCGAAGACGCGAAGACATTGGACGGACACGAGCTTCTATAAAAAGCGATGTTTAACAAAATTTTTACTACGTATGTCTTTGAATCCTGCGGGGTTATACGTGTATATGTGTCTGCGATGTCGATGTTCCAATGAAATTTTAGGTAGCCGATGGAAGTGTGAATTTTCACGGACAAAAATCAGGAACAACAGACGAGATAACAGTTCTCCTTTTTCTCTCGCCATTTGAGTGTGAAGACCACCCGTCTCGCTTTTTTCGCAGCCAGCGGGACGCACCCCTTTGGACGGAATTTTCGGAAAAACCAGGCGGAAAGAGACGCTGGATCGAGGAGAGCAGCGCGTAGGACGAGGAAGGTGGAAACTGAATCGATGCCGACATTATGGAAGCCTCGGTTACAAGGTCGTAACTCAGCCACTTTAGAGTTTCTCGGTTCGTGGCACGCCATTAGGCGTCCTCTTCAGAAAAATAAATCTTCCCCTCCAGGAATTCCACGTAGACTTCGGGAGTCCGGAGCTACGAGTCGACACCCCCGCGTCGAGGAAAATGAACTCGTCCAGTAGGGGTGGCCGCCCTCCCTTCCCTTCTATACCCCCCGGTTTTTCGGCTGCGTTCACGTTCCCTGCAGCACGAAACGCGTTCGAAACTCCGACCATTTTCACATTCCTGTATTCGGTCAGAATCTACGAGACGTCGAATGTAATGGATCACAAATTCTATGATGAGTAGCGTCATTCGAGTAAAAATGAAATGATTTTATTTATCTCTTCAAGGAAAGATATTTAATAATGATAAAGTCAAATTGGTGGGAAAGAATTAAATATATTTTCTGCAAAATACTTCATTGCTAACAAGGAAACGATATTCCTTTGCTCACAAGATTGTTCTTTAAGCATTAAACATAAAACAAATAGTTGCATGATATAATAATACTTCTATAGATTTTTTGGACAGCTCGAATTGAGACAGTGGGCTGGAACAACGGGCAAAGGAACGCGAGTCGGAGGAGCGAAACGAGTGGAGAAAAGCAAAAGGAGGAGGACGATTCGAATCCGGCTGCGTAGCTGTCATCGCGGACGTCCCGTCACGATTGCGAGTCACGGCGACGAGCGACGGAGACGAAGCGAATTCATTCGCGTTTGAAAGGTCTGAGAAGGTAGATGAGCGAGCGATACAGCGACGAAGAAAAGCACCGATAATAGTGGTCCTCCAGTGAACCGTTTCGCGAGGAGAATCCGAGTGGACGTCTCGACAAAAGGTACGAGGCTCTCTCTCGTCGATCTCCTGCTTCGGGCTTGGGAAATTTGAAAAACAGCATGCTTCCTCCAGTCGCTCCGCTGCTCCCACCCCGGCGGCCCTGCCCGTTTCACCTTCGACAGCATCGCCGTGTACCGAATTTCTTGTGCGGCTACGCGAACCCAACCTTTCTGAATGAACGTGGAACGTACACAATCGACGCATTGTAGCGTTCCTGGGAGAGCTTGATGCACCTACGGGAATAATATTTACTTCCGGCCGGCGGGCATCCGGTCCGCTTCTTCCAACGTTCGTTCGTAGCGGAGCAAAGCGAACGAGTGTGTAACTCGAAACCGTGGCGAACTGGTAACTCGGTTTTTCCTGCCCCCCCTCGATGGACCGTTTCGCGGCGGGGTGTCGCGTGAGGGGGAGGAAACGAACGGGAGAAAAAGAATTGTTACTCCATTGACGCGGCCGCCACGAGGTCACGAGAAAATTACACGTTCCGCGTTTAATCGAATTCGTGGAACGAGAGGGTAGCGACTCGCGCCACAAATTACACGACGATGAGTCCCTTTTTTTCCACCTTGGGGGTCGAACCCTTTTCCACCAGCTTGCGCCCGGGCAACGGGGCGCAACCGTCGAGCTTCCTTTCACGCGCCGACGTTCCTGCGGGAAAACGCGATTCGGTTATTGGAATCCGTAATACGAGGTGGGCTTGAAATTTAATCGCGCCGCGGTGAGTTGAATGCCGGTACAGGCGTCGAAAGACTGCGCACTTGGCAAAACCATGTTTCCTTGATCCAGCTCGTGGTTACTCGATGTTCCTGCCATATACTTTTTGATAGAAACTTAATTATAATCGACTCGATCACGTCGAGCAATTTCTTATAATACGGAGGAGCATGAAACACGTGAAATTAAGAACGAGCGTATCGAGCTGGATTTCGCAAGTCGCACGCTAATTAGTCGATGATGATTGAAAGAGGAATAGGCAAACGGAACGAGGATGGAACAGGCGATTGAAGGTAAATACGAGAAACGAAGCGAAATACCGCGGGGTCGAGCGAGGTCCCATTTACTGTTCGGAAAAAAAAAAAAAAAAACATCCAGTGATGATCCCTCGAGGCACACAAAGAGCAACGATAGAGAGCAACAGATAAGTGCAATCCGAGTTGCAAAACGTTGCGCGCGGCGCATGAAGCGAAGAGTGGCATTACCGAGCCGCTCGCAAATTACTACGCGGGGTAATCATAATGCGATCGTAATGCAACGCGAATGACTTGATTTCGAGCGTGAGCCTCGCTGCTCCGTTGCGAGATAACCGAGGCACCGGCCCATTACGCGAAATTAACGATTATCGGTACGGTTAATTCGTAATTATTGCTCGTCGTATAATGCCCCCGATCCACGGAGGATCGGACGCGGCTGCCGCGCCGACGATTTCAACGAGGAAACAAGCGGGAAACGTGATCATCGTGAACGATAGATCGCTGCGCTACGCGGGTTTCGCGTCGCGTATAATTTGTCCGAAGAGGTTCTTGGAAATATTGTTTGAACATCTATTGTTATTAGTCGACGAAACCTAAGGATACGATTTATAATTTCTATAATCCATTTTGAAAAGCGAAATTAAATTGTTTCTAATAAATAGAATTATAATACTGATATTTCTATTCGTATTTCTTGCAAACAGTAATTACGAACGATTTTACAGCAGTTTTCAAGAATCTGTTCCTAGCAAATTTCCCAGTAAGGAAAGCTGCCTTGGAAAGAAAGGTTGGAAAATAACAATAGCATGGAAGCTGAGCCGAACGTGAAATCGTAGTCACCACGTGCTGTTCGTGGGCGAACGTTTTCGGACTGGTTAGTAAATTCGGACGCGGCGAAGAAAAGGAGACGAGAGATCCTTTGGACGAAAACGAGAGGGCGAAAGAATTGAAAGAAAGAAGCGGAGACCTTGGGAGGCCCGCGTGCACCTATACAAACAGGGCACCGTTGAAAAGCAAATATTTTGTTGTGATGCAAGAATTCACAACATTAATGGGGCCCCGTCGCGATGTGCAACGTTCCCGCAATGATTAGAGCGCAACCGGGAAACTTGCACTTTATTTTGTTCATTGTCAGAATCTATTAACAATAGAAATCATGCTAACGATCGAAGATGGCCGTGAAAACTTAAAATGCGTCCTTCGAAACAATTTCAATAGGAACTTATTCGATTGTACGAATGCTGTTAGGAATTTCAAGACGTTCCCCTTTCTTGTTCACGGTTTTAGCGTTTTCCACGAATCGTCGAAATCGTTACGTGAGCTTTGTATGGGAAAGCGAGCCGGAAAAATGGAAATCTAAAACGTAGGACGAGCCGGTTCGTCGAGCTTCGTGCCGAACGCGTTGGGGGAATTGTAAAAGATGACAAAGCTCGATACAGGCTAATCGGCCGAGGAATGCGCCTAGTACAGAACAGGTCCGGAATATTCATTAGACGGGCCAACAGATTTGAAGGCGAGTTAATTACCGGCCTCCGTGGGCTTAATTAATTTGCCCGATAGTTCCACGACGATTTAAACCTGCATCGTCTCGTAACACGCATTTCCAACCAGCGACCCGTAAATCTCTGCAGTATTTCCATACATTTATAACTCTTTCAGACGCATGAATTTAATAACCATTGTCTCGACTACGATATCAATTCCTATCGTATATTTACCTGAATTTGTCAGTGCAATATTTCACATCTTGATTTTCAGCCTCCCATTCGAGTATTTAAATACGAATTCGTAATTTGAAATACCAATTTTAAAATGTATAAATAAAAACAGACTGACAAGAGACAATTATAATGTAGATATACCAAATGAAATGAATAGATAAGTGAAACAGCTACTACGTCAATTTTACTCGTACAATTTGCTTTCAGCATTATACGCTACGTTCGAGAGACTCTCCTAACAACTAGCAAACACCGGTTGATTAAATAAAACAATAAAAGATAATCTAACATGTACGCTCCAAAAGCTTCGCGAGATGCTTATAATAGTGAGACACGACAAACCATTACCGTTTCCAAACACTTCTTCCCAATAATGTATCAATTATAAAACAAATTAAGCTCGTCACGATAAGAATTGGACAAAACACTTTTAACATAAGCAAACTTATTCTCCATCCAGTATTAGAAAAATTAAATCAATGAAAGCTACTAAATTATAATCGTTTCCTGTATGTGTAATTCGTGCGGAACAACGGCGAGAGCGAAAAATCGAATCATCCGCGGTACGTACGTGCGTACATACGCAGGGGAGGATATCGCGGAACCCGCGTAGCACGGTGGAGGCTCGCTAATTTCCTGGCAGCTGTTAATTAAATAAAACGGTGGAGAACGGCGGCGTTGAGCAAAGAGCACTGCGGCGGAGACTAACTTGCCGAAATGATTCTGTTCCCATGAGGGAGCCGGCTCGTTTAACAAAGCAGGACTTATTCGGTTTACTGCACGCGTAGTAAATGCACCGGGGGTGCCGCGCGGTGCTGCAACCTGTTGCGGTGCGGTGTCGTGCAGCCACGCTGCCGAGCACCGTGGTGTAAAGATGTCGTAAATGCGCGGTAATAACGCGAAATGCGCGTGGTCGAGTGTCGTTAGCAGTCTCGAGCACGCTGTCTCTTATACGTGTACACACGCGCTTCATTTTTATCGCGCTCAACGACGTTCGTACGACAAGCGTCGATTACCGATTAATTATGCGAATGATATAATTTTGAAAACGAACAAATGGGACAACGGTGGTCGTTGTGTGAGAAAGTGAAGGTGAAACGATTTAGTAATGATTTCGTGAGGGTGTCGTTTCTATGCTGCTAGCGTAAGACTCGTAAGAATCGGACGTTTCGCCGAATTTCACGGATGCGCGTCTTGTTTGCAATTGTAATTCAACGGAACGTTCCTGACAAGCTGATCGCGAAGCTGTTCGAGCGATGCCTTCGGAGATTCGTGTAGTCATACCGAGAGATTTTAATCGCCGTTGGCTACGACTGACTCAGTGAGATGGAACTCGGGCCGGGAGGGCAGGGGAGGCCCGTGGAACGTGAGGTACCGTGAAACGTACCGTGCGCTCCGAAAATCCATTGAGGGATACTCGCTGTTCGATTAACAACTAAGGAGCCAACCAATTAACGTGCAACCCCATCCTCGTTGACTAATCATCTCCGGGGGGCATAAAATAAATTATTCCTGTACTTACCCGAAGAATGCAGAATTCTTAAAAAGAAAATAACGTAATACACCGTTGACTAATTACATGAATAAAATAATTAAAAATACGAAACGGGTTTTTGCTAGATTTTACAGCCCCTTTTAAATGCGTAGAGTTTATTTATTTGAGTCGCTCGCAAAAAATTCCTACGTTTTCGTAGAGTTAAAATAGAATTCGGAATAGAATTACTCTGGGCGTTTAATTAACTTTACGAGCATGTTTTCACAGTATTCTTAAATACGGGGAGATACGCGGTTCTCCCGATGTTTTAAAATTAACCATGGCCGTGAAAACGTCCTGAGTTTCGCCGATATTAATACGCGTGCAGAAACGCGCGTCCGATTCTCCTTTTCTTCGTTCGCGAGTCATAAAATAAAATTTAGAGATCCAATAAAACCTGTGCCAGGAATGATCCAGCGTCGCGGAGGTTTAAAAGTCTAAAAACCCACAGAGAATTAATCGAGGCACGGTGATAAATGCACAAATCGTCGTCGATTCGAGTACGATGTGAATGGACGGGCGCGAACGAGGTGGCGGTGGAGATACGTCGACGAAAATAGGAGGTGGACGACGGAGCAGGCGAGGTAGAGAAAGATTTCGAAGATAAAGAAGCAAGGATGGAAGAACAGAGCGAGCAGAGAGGCCAAAGAGGAAGAACAAGAAAATGTGGAAGAGGGAGGTGAAGAAGGAGCGGAGAAATCTCAAAAAGGTGCCGCGTGCACGCGGGGAGAACGCATTATATGTATATGCGATCAAAGAGGGCAAGAGACGCGAGTACACGAGAGAACATGTGGGACAATGCCTGTCACCTCATTCACGTCAAGTGAGCTCGAGGACTACCGACTTCAGCTCCGTCGTCGTCGTCCTCGCCGTCGCCGTCTTCGTAGTGGCAGAAGAAGAACCTGGCCGGGGGATCAAATTGCATCGCAATTCGTGCATCGACTTCTCTTTTTTAACGCTTGCTGTAGTCTTCTTCTTGTTCCTCGGCGCGTTGCTTCGACCCTGTCCTCTTGTTCCTCGTTCCTCGTTCTCCCCGCTCGTCCCTCTCCGGCCACCTTCCACCACACCCCTAATCGCGCCTTACACGTACGTTAAGAATCATCGCGAGTAGACCGGCAGAAATTCAACGAGGAACGGAGGTTCGGTTGATCACGTCTTCGTTCCTGGTAGAGAGATAGTGCGATACGACGCTCGATTCCAAATTCCCATATTTAACCTGAGCTTGCGAATAAACTTCGTGCACTTGTAATGAACAAGAATTTGGCAAATCGAGTGTACTTTAAAAATGTATATTTTCGCATTCTATTTTAGAGACAGTTTATACATAGGTGCATATAATTGATCCAAATGAGACGGGAATAATAAAATGTGATAACTTTCGTTTAACTTTGCAGACTGTTTTCATTTTGCGCGGTCGACTACATTCGGCATCAAAAATGAGCCACACCCCCGACAGGCATATAATTCCCTTACTCCCCTTTTCCCTCATTCCGGTTTAGTTGGAATCCCAAGGATTTGCCAGGTTCACGTACCGAGGCTCTACCACGAAATTCGATTTTTTCTCCGTTCCCCTTTCCCCGCTTGCTTTTGTGTATTTTCCTTCTCTGTGAGCAGCCAGCAAAGGCAGGTGGGGAACGCGCCATAAATTGAAACGCTTCCCCGAAACATTTTCTGTTCCTGCCCGTGCCTCGACCTTACGTAATATACGACGTCAGGAATTTTTACTTACCTTCAAAGTTTCGTGTTTGTACAAAATTACAAATTTAAATCACCCGAAAGACGAGCGATGCCGAGAGATCTAATAAAGAGCGTTTAAAGATTATTTGCTACGCGAGAACGTAGACACGAGCAACCGTTAATTATATGAGAAAAGCAATTTGACATTTTTGCTGCGCATAGTTTACCGTAGATTACCGCGCGGACATAATAAATATGAATGTATATTCACGATAACATCGTAATCGAGAGCCCGGTTAAATCGTTAATCCTTTATCGGCGAGGAGAGTGCCAGTCATCTCGGTGCAATCAATAAATATGCAAAGCGTGGGTTAATTTAAAAGCTAGGTGCGCGCCGTACGAGTAAATAGTATGATTAACGATGCAATAAAACTTCATTCATCCGAATTTATAGTAGAGATTCTTCCACCTATATAACTTCTTGCTCGAAGGATAAAAATTGACAGTTGCAAAACCGGGCTCGGTATATTTATTCGTTTTATATCGGATCTTTCTGATACGCGGATCATTAAGTAAATCTATATTGCATATTGTCGATTCAATTAATCACCTATTCATCTCGGTATCTGCAAAATGTTTCGTTTTACAATACATAAACTTCTAATTAGAATGAATATTTCTAATAATTCACAGATTACGCACACGTATTGTATCTCTAGAAATTTTTTATCTCACGCATCGGTATAAATCATTAAATGAAAGGGTTCAAAGGCCAGCGTTCATGAACAATTATAAAAAAATCAGCCGCTGTTCCTCGCTAAATTCCCAGTAATCAACCAGTAAGCATTCTCGGCAACAATTAAACGATTACGCGGGTATTCGTAGGCCGCGTTCAACACGATCAACGAATCCCCGGTTAGGTGCATTAGATTTCGATTATCTCTCGTCCCGACTCGTTCCGTTCATCTTGCACTTTTTCTTCCTCTACGGGCCACGCCGCGCCGCGCAGCATCGCGCCGCGACTCGGAGAACACGTTCCTGGAACGCCTATTCATCGTGCCAGGATTTTTCGACGGTCCAAAAGCAAACAAGAAACGCGAATCTCTCCCCAATCAGCGCCAATTCAGTATTCCAGTTCCAAACGCCGTGCTGCGCTGCGTTGCGGATCGGTGGCTCGCTGCTTTTCCATCCTACTCATTTTCCACGCTGCACGCGTCCATTAATTAATTCATTTCGAGGATCGTGGGGAAAAATACAAATTTTAATAAAGCGATTCAGTCAAACGATTTTACTGATTACAATTTTATGAAAACGTAAACTTTTTCAAAAATTTTGCTTGACATCGCAAAATCTTTTTATATCATTCACCGTCGATCAGGAATTAGAAGACACGAGCGAAAGTGTGAACCGCGTGAGCTTGAACTGCCTCGTTGAGCGTGAATAATGGAAAGGCGCGTATGAATTTTCACGTGAAGAAACGTCCGTCCATCGAATTCCATCGGGCCCGTACGATCGGTAAAACTCCCTGTGTATAACATCATATACCGTGTGGCGCAAAAAAGGAAGCGCACAAGCGCGACGAAAACTGGTTTTGCTCTCTGAGTCACCGTCTATAATGACGGGCCGCCTGGAACGCGGCGGAGATTCACTCGCGTTGGTCGAAAAGTTTTCGTAGTGGATTAGAGAAGGGTCCGGCGACGTTTAAAAGTGGAAGAGAGGAAGAGGGCAACTGGCTTGATCACGAGGAAACACGGCTAATAACGCGGTCACGTTTCCGGTCGTTAAAGTGTCAGTCCGCTCGACGGATATACTATGCCATGTAATGCGTATGCACTGCGCTCCCAGATGCAATTATCGTTTCAATATCGAGACGATCTCTGTCGATTCGCTTGACGTTCTTCAACGATATTCACGCGACAGTAGGATTCGCGTCTTGAAACTTACAGGATATCGTGACACACAGCATCTTCTGCCACTTTTTGTAAAAACAGGACATGTACGTACAACAAGAACAGAATGGTCTCTCGTGTCAATAGCGAAGTTATTGATATGTAACGTGGAAATGCATTACTACTTTGGATAAGCGAACATCAGCAGTTTTTAGGTGCTGCTTCGTACTTCCTCGGATAAGAAGGTACCTTTCACATTTCCTGTACATCCCCGCGGATAAACAAACCTTACCACCGCAGAACCCTTCCAATGGATTCTAACTTTTATTCAACAAATTCTCCCTCGGTCTCTGCGGCCCGGAGGATAATCAAGTCCCTGCAACCGGCGAATGCGTCTTAACTAGACGTAGCGCAGTTGCGGTGGTACGAATCAGTGATCTCTGGAAGATTAGTTGAACCGGCTGGTGGGGGGATTTATCCGCGGGAAATTGCCGCGAGAAATTTCTATTCGGCTGAAATATTCGTTCCCGCGGGGGGAGGGTGGGGTGGGGTTTTAACGGCGAATCATCCCGATGTCAGGAACCCGGCGCCGGTAACTGGATACCGGACGTGATTCGTTCGAATTACTCTGGGAAATGAGCGACTCGTCGAATGGAGGCGCGTACCGGTTAGGCTACGCTCTCCCGATCTTTTTCCACGAAACCAGTTCGAGTTTCACCCGTATCTATTGGCCGCGAACCGTCGACTTTTCTTTTATGCGCGTTCACCATTTTCTGAATGGCGCCCCGTTATGGCCACGGCAACGAGGATGGATCGCGCGGTCCCATATTGTGGGAGCGAAACCGAGTCCCGTGCCCTCGACGGTCCCGTTATCCTAACCCTTTCTCTAGCCCTTCTCCCATCTCTTTCAACCGATCTACCCTTTCAGCCAATGTTTTGGGAGAATCTCGGCAGAAATCCTGAACGAGGATCTACAGTCTTGCTATTTTTTCTTTAAATCTCAGAACGTCTCATTGATCGCGGTATTAATATTAAAATATAAAAATGGACACGACGTAGAATAATGAATAGATCGGAGCACATGTTAAAAGTCTCGGTTGATTCGTTTTAAATTTCAACTTCGGTCACGCGAGGGAACTCGAAACTCGATATTCGAACGGATTCCGGGCCGTCGTGATTATTCACTGTCGAGAATCCATCAAACGCCGTGGCAGCCCGGTGTCGCGTGATCAAGAAAACCCTCGTCAGGCCGCCTACGATTTACCGTGGAAGAAATACATTTAAAGCGTCCCGTGCGGTCGGCCATGCGATAATTTCATTTTCGATGCGCTCGGAGGGTTCGGTGGTTTACGTAGATGTTAGAAAACCACCTAAGCAGGGACATTAAGGGTACGATGCACCTGAGGGAAAATTATCGATAATGGCGCGCTCGTTTTCTCTCATTTATTACATGTTATCGTCGAGATAATAACCGTGCCCGGCTGCGGTAATGGCAACGAGACAACATCGGGATGTTTACCTTACCCTTCGAACGGTCTAACTGTCTTTACAACTATTCATTTGGTTAGGCGCAACAATTAACCGACGTGCAACATGTGCGCCAATGTTATTATCGTTATTATTATAACGTGCCCCGCGCAACGGATTCGTCTTTACGTTGTTACATGAATATTAATCATTGTTATTCCCGGTTACTTTGTAAAGCTGCACGTCAGTTCGCCTGTCACGGGTAATAACGAAATATTGGCTGACACCTGTAATTTACTGTTAAAACCCGATGCGGTATCATCGGGTAGTCATTAGAAAGAGAGCTTCGTTGAGAATCGCGATGAACCGAAACGTGATCGGGTATCGACGTGAACTTGCAGATTTCTGTCACGGCCGTTCATTCAGCTGTCCTGCCTTGCGATACATAATACGTACACACTCGCCACGAGGCGATTATCATATAATATATACGTCGCTCGACATATTACGTGTTGCGATGAACGATGGAGTAAAATGTTATAAAAAGCTTCCGAAAATCCAGTTTTTAATTAGAAATTACTAAAAATTTCGAAGGTGCTAACGATCGATGCAAAATGCCTGGATTGATAACTATAAAAAACTCGTTTCATCGAATCGAATTTTATGACGAATATAAAAGCTGTCGCGGAAGAGGAACGGTCGAAGTTTTGGGAAGAAATTTTGCGCGCGAATCCCGTCGTGTCCTCATTGTAAATTCGAGCTTATCGCGTGGGAGACGGAGGAGTGCAAAAGGAAGATGGGGAGATGATCTTTTCCTGAGAAATCGTGCGAAAGTCTCGAGCTTCTCTCTGGTATAAACACATCGTTACGGATTACAAGAAGAAACCGATTTTCATGAGTATCCCGTCTAATCGTGGGGTGTGTTCCTCGTGATTCATGAATAAAATATACGGGTGCTGTGCCGCGCCGGCCACTCGAGCACCGGGCCCTGGCTAAGTGCCCTTCTAGGAGAAGACTATTAACTGATACATCATAAACTGTCGTTTATGGCAACGCCCGTGTATTATTCACAAGACGCAGCGCCGAGACAATGGCGCGATACTTAGCACGTGTAATGAATTCCTTTAATGAATCCATCGTTTCGTTATTTACGGCCGACGTGAAAATCCTGCTCGAGGTGTAATAACAATAATAATAATAATAATGATCGTGGCGAGTATAATGGATCTTGATAACGCATCATACGTTCACGAGATAAAATAAGCCGAAAAATAGTTAATCAGGATGTAACTCGATTTCTATGAATATCGATCGACGCATTTCTACAATCGATCTTTCGATAAATGAAGACTTTAAACGTTTCTGACGATAAGTAAATGACGCAATGATTCGTGAACGATGTACATACTTATCGTGATGACAACTGCATTAAGAAACTAAGTACCGATCGGAGCGATCGAACGTTACGCTGCGATTCTCATTGTCCGGCACAATGTGTTGTTCACGGCCACGGTTTATGGAGGAGATCGTAGATCGCGATGCATGCGAGCGTTCGGCGCACGATACTGCGAGGAAAACGTTGTTACCATAATGACTGTAATATTATGACACCGAGCTATGGCGGGATCGTGTTTATCAGCGATCTACAGTTGCGCTGGTTAAACGAGCGCGGCACAACTCCTCGCGAGCGTGATGTACGCGCAACAGCGCGCCGCCTCGCGATTAAATCGCGAGCAGTGTAAACCATTTAGCCCACTTTTTCTACCGGCGATTAAAGCTAATCAGCAGGCCCGTCGTGACGATAGAATTTTTTTCTGCCCTCTGAACGAGTCGATTACCCGAATCTGTTTTTTCCTCACCATCTCCTCTCCACTTTCCTCCTCCTTGCTCCTTTTTACCCCTCGGTTTTTATCTGGCCCGAGCTGGAGCGTTGAATTTGCTTGTCGGGCGAATCTAATCTACTGTTTGCGGCGACGCGTGTTTGCATTGATAAACTTCCGCGATAATGTTTGTCATTATCGTTATCGACGGTGAGACCTAAAGCGCTCGCGCGCGGCCCGCTGGACTTTAATGCACCCCGTCCCGTTTACCAACTGGATTATCCTGTTGATCTTGAGAAGAACCCGGGGAACCTCGCAATTACACTCTACTTAGGTGTTTCCTTTAACGTCCCTCTCCCTTTTTGTATCAACACAATTGCAACTTTTTTATGTTACGGCGGTAATTTCAGTCTGTCTCGCGGCAGGAACCATTGCCCGCGTCAGACAGTCAATCGACTCATGTATCCCGTTCGAGGATTTTCAGTGGGACTCATTCCGTTCTATCGCGTAATCTTTATAATCAATTGTAAGATATGCCTAGTTCGTACCATGTCTAATTTTAGTACATTTTTATATTCATCGAATAACTTGCTGTGATCGTTATTGGAAGCACCGTAGCTTCCACGGTAGTAACGAACGCATTAAAAGGATCGGCACGGAAGTGCCGACTAGGAGGAAGAGGATCCAGGGGGTCCCGGTTACCTCGGGCGAGCTCTCGCATTCCACCTGTGCGCGCTTGTCCCGATTTTCGCGTGCAGAACTCTCCCTCGTGGCGCCTCGTGGGTCGAAACGGTATAGAGGAAAAAAAGGAATAACACTGGCTCCGTGGCACGTGGCGGCCACGTATTTCAATAATAGCAGGAATTAAAGTCCAACAGGGCTGTCTCGAGCTCGGAGAGGGGAGTTAGGTTTCTTCAGAGCCGGCCACCCGTTCCGTTTTCTTTTCCTTTCCGACCCATTGCCCTTTTTTCCGTCTCCGTCTCCGGGACCAGGCAGTTCTTCGGGGCTCGCTTCTTTTTTTCTTCCTCTTTCGCCTCTTCTTCCTCCCTTCCGGGACGGAATCGGATTGTAACGCGCGTGTCCGCATGCAGGAGGTCCATCGCGCGACACCTCCTCGCCTCTTCTAGGGTATCATTGCTCTTCCCTTTCACCGATCGGAAACTTTCAGGTAGCCCCTGTCGTGTCACATTCTTACTCATTATATTTGAACAATGCGAATATCAATTCAAAATGAATAGAATGAATTGTTATAACCGGAGAGCAAAACAAGAGGACGTAAAACAAATTATTATTTTATTACACGTCTAATATTTAGTTCCTCTGTTAAACGACATGAAAACCCGTACAGGTGATTTGATAGTAAAACTCCCTGAATATATGTAAAGAATTGATCAGTGGACGTGTTAAACGACGGATTTGCTACGCGTGGTTCCCTCCTTTTGTTCAACTTCCAGGTATCTGCGCATTTTTATCGCGACAGGTTGGCCCATTGATCTGCTTCCACGGTTGATCCTTTCTAGGTAAACTCTGCTGTTTCTTTTTTTCCTCCCTCACAGCAGCAACCGTGTCAGGGGACATCATATACTTAAAGAAGTCGTGTTCTTCCGGTTGTCTCTTCGCTTCTGCGGCCGACCTCGTTCTGCTCGACCCGGGACCAGGTTTATCGCAACAGGTTGCATCGACCGTCTATTGACCCTCGGTAATTCGAACTCCAATCGGCTTGAAGAGAGCAATAACGCGGAACTCCGTCCACGGGAACACTTTATTCAAGTGCGAGCGGTTTGGGATTTCACCGGCCCTTTGTACATTAAAGGACGTCGGTTAAATTCATATGAAATTAATTAACATTAGAAAGAATATTAATAGGATGTCTTGATAATTTGGATAAAAGTTTGTACCGCAATAATCCTGGGAACGTCCCGTTACCAAATACATAGTAAAGAATATATGCGCAAAAGAGTATCTAAAAGTTGGATTAAAATCTTCTTACGAAAATTCGATGGAAATAATTATGAACTGAACAACACATTTCGGTTATGATTGAAATTTATTTAATGAAACACGTGTATAGAGTATACAAATATGTGCATATAGGTTTTCGTGTGTATCCGCGTATATAGGTACGTAAGAGGAGGTGGGAGTTCCCTTGACGGAAGAAAAATTGAACGGGCGCCTCGGAGCGTGTTCCTGGAATTGAATCAAACAAGTGTTACCACCCTCTTCGAGTATAATATATCTTCTAACATTCTGCAGCGGGACCGAGACGGATAGCTAGCTGCTGGCCTGTTCCTGGATATACCTGATCCCACGTAGAGATCTACGTCCGTTTCGGGATTTTCTTTTTGCCCGGTCCCGCGTTGCACGCCCCCGGGACCGAAATTGATGTTTGTACTGCTCAAAATCGCCGAGATACCCAGCTCCGCGCTTGTGTCACCGCTCCGTCGGGGATATTAAAAATGATTCCGTGAGAAAGCGCGATAGCGTCTCGTGAAACCGACTGAACGACAGGGCCTCACGTCACGTTTTCAATCCGACTGATTGAACCGTTTATTACTTCTTCCAGATTTCTATTACAGCGAGTCGACGCAGGAATACGTTCGGGATAGGAGAGAATAAAATTGGCGAGCTGTGTAGATCAACGATTCTGGTTGTTGTTGAACGGAACCGGTGCGAAGAAGATTCGTCTAGGCTATTGCGAAAGATCGTTCTAAACGCGTTCAGTAGGAAAAAGCGATGTGGTAAACGTGTCGCGGTCGGTCCGGCTAGCGAGCATTATCCTTTCACGCGATCACCTTTGACTGACAAACCAATTATTCGGCACTCAGCACTGACGAGCCAACTATTTTATCAATCAGCGCCGCTGGGCCTCCTCGTGGGCAGAAGAAACGACGACGTCTTGCGCGCCGTTTGGGAGCAGAGGAGAACCGTCGAGAAAGAGACGGACGAGCGAACGGGGGGAGAAAGATGAGGAGAGGAGATGCGCGGGTGTTCCACGCTGGAGAGAGCTATAATAGCACGAAACATAATCCCCGGGTGAATCTAACGAGTCTCGGTAGAGAACGAGACGGTCCAATGAGGAACAGAGAGGTAGCCGTGGAAGCGAGACGGAGTTCGAGTTCCCGAGCCGAGATAGAGATGGGAAACGTTTCTCAGGTGCGAGGTGAGTAAGAATGCGAGGATACCGCAGGACGGGCCGGAGAGAGAAGGACGTAGAAGAGTGAAAGATTGAAAGTCGACGGGGGGAAGAGGGGAAAGCGGTTCGGCGCCTCTCCGATCATTCTTCAGTCTAGCGCAACGACTCATCGGCTTTTTTTGCTGCCGCGGCTCCGAAGAGACGTTCAAATTGCTCTAATGGCGGACCAAAGAGGAAAGCTATGCCCGACAGGTACTTATCTTTTTCCTGAGTTCGTGTGTCTTTCGTTTCCGTGAGTCTACCCTCCCCCGGCTCGGCTGCCACCCTTCTGCTTCCACGCTTTTCTGTTCGCTCGGAATCACGACATTTTATCAATGGAATCGTCGAATCTTCCTAGTCTCGTGATCCTTAAAGATATGCTCTTCCCACGGAAATTGTGTTCGGCATTTTTCTCTTGTGAACCCTCGTTTATTATTAAGAGGGGAGATAATAGGCTGAGGAAATTAAGATTTTCACTGAGGATAAGTGGGAATCATCTCTCGAATAATCATTTATACAAATTGTTATGTTCGTTTGATAAATTTTTTATTAGAACACTGATCGATTCCTATCGACGATTAATTAAACCGGACTTTCGTCAAAACTTGCGAAAGCATTTACCATGCGCTCCGGGGCGGAATTGAAGCAGCGTATAACTGAAAATTGAGATAACAAAAGAACAGAGTGGCCCGTTCGCCGAGGCCGGCTGGTAATTACGCCTCGGTCTTGGAGGCCGCGAGCGCGCACATTGTATTTGCCGTAATTGCCGAGGTCTCGATTCAATTTGATCGCAGTCGTAATCTTGCTAGACGGAGACTAATTGCCGGCGCGGCGGTGCGTATCTGAATTCGTGTATCTCCGGCAAACGCGCGAAATTACCCCGGAGGGAAACAGGCGTCCTGATTTTTAATACTGTTTTCCAATAAATATTTGTATAAAAACGGAGCGTAATAATTTTGTTTCGATCAAAGAAAATTGAACATGTTCAATCATCCAATGATGAGGAACGATAATAAATATCAGAAAGAGTAAATTGACAAGCTCTCACGATCTGTGAACGTGCATCTTATACGTGACTCTAATATTTTTATTAAATATGATTAAAATGTTCTTCCTCGGAAGATGTGTTAAGGTGAGCTCTGAGCAAAGTTGAGAGTTACTGCTCGAACTATAATCCCGTAGTCTGCGTCGTCATTATGTCTACATCGTGGGTATCCGAGCAGGGCTCCATTATCTCGTTTACGTCACGAAGACATTGCTCGCTTTCGTGGCCGGCGCAATTCAGAAAATCACTAAGAAATAATAAGTCAGCGGATTCTGGGCCCTATGTGTGTACCACGCTTTCTCCCTATCCAGCCGATGGTAATTACCCCGGGACGTGTATACGTCCACCGTCGGACCTTCCACCCTTGCGCGGACCGAAGCTGCGAACTTTTATTCCGGAAAACTGGAAGCAAGCCAACGAGAAAAGGGAATATAATTTCTCTTGTAACAACAAATTTCATCTCTGGGAAATAATTAGATGTTCGAATAAATAAATCGTAGCGTATAATCAAATCGTTTTAGATAATTCTTATTCGAACACATGCGATTTTCTTATAACTTTTTTAATTCTATTTATTTTTAATAATAGTCTTATCCATTTGGTTCGACCGATCGTAACACCTTCGTTCATAATGTAGAAATAAACGTTTGAACTGGCAATAATCGAGGCGGTAGTGTACGCGCAATGTCAATAGCGATCGCTCTTACTGCGGTTTTGGAGCAATCGACTCTACTTGCGGCTTCGCTAAACCGAAGGCTAGGTGTTTTAGAGGGAAGTAGTACTCACAGCTGTTTCATTTGAGGTTTCACCTGAAACTGCGCTTCGTACTAGTGAGCTGCTACTTCTGCCTAATCTCAAAGCCAGTACAAGAACGACTATACCCTTTGATCAGCAGATAAAACATTAATCACAATCGATTTTATTACTAGGACAGTTAACTTTAATATCACACTGATTTTTCATCAAATACTGCATCAAATTTGTAATTAATAACTTCTGTAATATATGTTTGTTTCATTGCGATAATTAATTCCTCACAGAAGCTGCACGACGAGGGATGCAAAATAAATCAGAGGAAATTGCAATTTCATAATTTATTCAAACGATAAAGAAGATAATTGACAGAGAATTGGTGTCCATAGAATAGACTGGTTGATCGTCGCTATGATCGAAATGAAAAGAGTCTGTGGCATAGGTAGTATAAGTGGGTCACTGTCGCTTTCAATTAAGCGCGAAACGGTGCGCGGCGCGGCGGGAGAGGAGACGGCTTCTTCGCACATTTGCCGGCGACATCTCAGACGGGCAAAAAGCAAACGACCCTCCGCAAAATCTTGTCTCCTCCTTTCCACTACCTCCCTGATTCCCTCTTCGTCTCGCACGGTTCCTCCGTTAAAAGACCTTTGCCCTGCTTCTTCAATGGGTCCCCAAGTTTGAGAAAGGTCGGCCAAACTCGTGGCTTCGACTTCCCTTCCTGCTCAACGATAGCTCGTTACACTTTCCCACTTGCTCGACAATCGACGCTCCCTAGTTTATTTAACTTCTGTTTAAGTATCAAAAGCCATATTTATTACTACGATAAGTCAATTAATTAAAAATATGCAAATGATACCGAAGATCGTACATTTTCATGACTAAGCCTTTCGAGCAAAATTCCAGAAACCAGTGTCAACCGGAAATGATTTAACGGTTCAAGAATGAATCCTTCTGGTCGACTTGAATCTCGAGATGTATTCCTTCCGGCGTTTCACGAGGCAAAATGCAATCTCGTTCAGCCAATATATTAAGTCGAGTCGAGTTTCTTTTTTAAGAATATACGTAACCCTTGATCTATAGAATCTCTAAGAATGTGTCTGTAATAGTGATTTTTATCAAGACCCACATATTGCTTTTCTTAATTTTCTTTTAGTAATTATTAAAGCTAATTATAGTTGGACTCCATTCTCTGAGTGTTAGTAATTGCTGGATAAATCAAGAATATAGGATCTGGAAAGTGTTGGGAATGTAATATCACTGACCCGAACCTCCGGACGGAAACCGACCTGGGTCAACGGGTTTCAATAGTGTTTCGGTCCGTAGTCCATTCTTTATCATCGTTCCTCGCGCGTGTCACGGCTTACAGAGGATCTTCACGGTCAGGTATCATAATTTAATCTCGATCCCTTACCCATTCCTTCCTCGATATAATTCTTATTAACGCAGAACAATTTTACGCTTAATAACGTAGATAAGTAGATAAGTAATTTTGTGAGATGATTAAAAACTGGTTCATGTATATAAATTTTATATTCATCGAACGTATTCGATACTAGAATTTAAATGATATTTCAGTGGCTAGTATATAAGATCGAAAGATAGAAAGTTAGAGAAGATTGTCCGTCTGCGATTCGAGAAATGACAAGAACGCAGCTCATTTCCTGTCAACGGAGCGATTCCGATTCACGAACGAGGCCACGCAATCGACAGTCACAGTCGATCCGTCGAACGTCCACGACAAACCGGGCAATCGTTAAGGAGGAGGGCCCACCCCAACGTTTACGTTTCCCACGTAACGATTTAACAGAACCCCAATTACTATCCCTGAACGTTCCGTAAACAGACCGAAATCAACGAACGAACAAAAAGACGATGCTGGGCACCGCCGCGTTGCGCTGGTAGCCCTCCAGCCGCAATGACGGTCTACGCCACTGCCGGCGAGAGATACACTTTTTGTGGGTTTCTAGGCCGCTAAGGAGCGAATGAATGAACGCGGCTCTTCGTAATCCATTCATGCTTCAAGAGGGTATACCCACCTCCTTCTTGAAGGAGAATCGCCGGGAACCGAGAGATCGAGAGAGACGGAGTCGGAGACCCTTCATCTCCTCGGGATCCTTCCTTGTAACTCGCACTGTTATATTTTGTTTGTCTGCTTCCGAAGAACCCTCCGGACCTCCTTCCTTCACCTCTTTCCGCCACCGACCTCCGCCTTCGTCCTCATCCTCGTCCTCGTCCTCCGGCTTCTCTCTTTCCCTTTTCTCTCCCTCGTGTTAGACCTCACTTAGACCCCGGGATCTGGGTCAGATTACATGTATACAACTTGTTGAGGCATCAACCGTGGCCGTGGATCTGGATACACGACGGGGACGTCGTCACCCGGCGACGTCGACCAATTCGCAAATCGAATTACGTACCTTACTTCCCCTTCGCGACGTCTTTTCCTCGTTCCTTCGGTCGCAGCCCAGGCTTCCCGTGGATCGCGACTGGCAAACAAATTCTAAATCAAAGACTTCCGCTTTCGATCCCATCCCACCCAGTTTCCATTCCTACTTTGTGGAATGAGACACGACAAATCTTTTATTTGCTGTACTGTATATAAAAATAGAATCAGAAGTTAAACGAGTGAGAAGTATCTCCAGAATATTTGCAATCTTCGTTGATCCTGCTGTTCGCTGGCACGGAATGACATTTTTATAAAACCAATCACGACTTTCCAGGATGGCCGAGCCTGAATTCAATAAACGGGACCATGAAATTACGACCGGCTCTCCTCCAATTAATTTCTTGGTACAAGCGCGAAAACAAGTTATTATAGTATCGTGATAATTTATCTCCTACCTGGAAGATTCTTAAACATTAAAAAAAGACTGTTCGCCGAAAAATTAAGGGTTTAAAAAAATCGATACTATTATAGCATCGTATCGGAGTTCTCTTCGTAACGATTCACCCTTCTTAGTTTCACGCATAAATAATTCTCCGTAGCTTTCTGGTTTTTAACGAATAACCGTATATCAATGGACGCGACTCATTTATCAATTTCAATTAATTTGGAATATTCCCGTGGGCCCCGCGCGCGCGCGGTTCTGATTATCTTATAATAAAACATCTCGCATTGCGGTAAAATATTCCTCAGCCGATGGTGATTAATTCGGTGCGAATAAAAAAAATTATGATAAAGCAAAATTTATTTTAGCCGCCGCAGCCGCGAAACGTGCTTTATCGGTGCGCTGATCGGGCCGGGTTCTGGTGCAACCTGGAGAACGGCATTCCATCGATTTCGTTGTAGCAGCTTAATCGCGAGCGTCTCCTAAACCGAACTGAAATCGACTTGTCAAATATTATACTCTGATATCGTTTTCTAGCAAGATTCTCATTGACTTTTGTCCCTAAATCGTTCAGCGTTACAGAATCGACTACGAGGTGCCGAATGCATGTTATAATTCATATTACGTCGTGTGACATAATCATCGGTCGATGAAGTTCGATCAATAGTGACGGTCTGATCAGGATTAATAAAGAAAGTCAACGGGGACAAACTCCTAAAAAATATTACTACATAAGATTGAATTGTACATCTGCCAGCTGACCTGGCTAAGTAAGTCTCGTAGATAGTATTGTAACTGTTTCTTAGAAACGATGACTGTTCCCTTTAGAACCGACATGAACTGGATGACTTATGCAACAGACCATTAAATATCGAGAGTTTCTCTAGCTATAAATTGAGAGCAACTGTATTAAAAAATGTTAGATATCAGACGGAAGTAGCGATGGGTACGTGACGAGATCGATGCGATCGTTGGTTTGAAAGTAGGAAACGTGCGTGGCGCGGTTCCCAGACGCGTCCAATTAATTCGGCAAGCCGGGCAATTAACGAAATTATTAATAAAAATCGTAATGAAGCTAAATCAGCGGTGATAGAAGCCTTCCTGTGCGGTCGTCGGTGGGCCATTGTGCGATTCTGACGTACCGTTTAATAATTGGCAACGTCTTTCGAATTGTATGTCAATTGGCGGTAATAATAAAATTCGACGACGCCCTCGGCGCGTTCTCCTCTACGCGAGAGTCGATTAACTCGTCTTAATTAGATGCGTCGAGCTGGCGACGTAACGTTGTAATTTCAGTCCGACGAACTTCCGTCTAATCTTCGTCGTTCTACCATGTGAAATCGACTCCCACGCGATGCTCCGTTTCCGAATCCGAAGTTCGTTGAAACGGAACTGATTTTTTTTCCATATTACGAAGAAGTCCGTGAAAAATACGGAGGGAGGGACGACCGGTCGTGTCGGTGGGATCCGTCGCAGGAACGACGGTAATTCCGCGCGACGACGTCGTCGGGGACGACGATGGGAGTAATTGGCGGAAGGAAGGACCGGATGCTCCGGCGCAGAGGGAAGAACGGATGGATAGAACGGAGAAGAAGAAGCAGACCGAGTGCGGACTGTAAAATGGCAAGAGTATTGGCTGGTGCGCGAAACGATCGAGACCACGCACAACTAAGATTACATTCTCATTAACTCGATCTCGGCGGGGAAATCATCGGGACGAATGGAAATTGCTCGAGGGATTGAACGTTCGACGCTCTTCTTTCGGCTCAGGGAGAGGAGGGATCTTGGATATTCGCCCGGACGTCGATCCTCTCAATTTCCTCGAATAAGACGGATGAGACTGTTTTTTCTACGCGGATACTGGTTACGAGAGCTGGAATCTCTGTTCAGGCGTGACGTTTATGGATTTAAATTCGCGAATGATTGCAGAGAAAGGACGGAGAGAAAGAAGAAATCGCAAAGACATCGCGACGTATCGCCATGCCCAAAAATAAATAAGATCTAATCGTAAAATCGCGCGAACTTCGGCAAAGTGAAACGCGATTTAGAAACTTCTCACGATTTCGTCTTCAATCGTTTCAAGTATCGACTGGTAGTTTTAATCGGGATTCTTGTTGAGTTACAGATTCTCCGTTTTAAAGGGTTAAACGCAGTCTCGCAAAGAGGTTTGTAATCTAGAAGAACGCCTTCTTACTTGGAAGTCATCAAGTTCGTTTTCCACTCCGGTGCCACGGTTCCCGAGATTGATGGAACGGCGCTCGGTGACAGGAAAATTGAAATCCTCCGCCTTCTTTCCCCTTCGAAAGAATATATACCTAAAAAAAACTATGTCCGAGTAGCGGAAACTCTTCCGAGTGGTCGGATCCGTTCGAAATAAATTACTTGAGATACGAGGGCAATGGAAAACAAATAAATTTATCTTTATCATGACTTTTCACCTATAATATAAAGTTCAAAGGATCATAAATACAAATCCAGTGTCCATTCATAAGAAAATACATTCGTTGGCAGAAGGAAAAAAGGCGGAACAGCGGCAACAAAGAAGTTCCCTGTGATATTCACGATTTGTCCGTGGTCGTGCATAATCGAACGATTCTTTGGCCAACGCCGGAACATATGCGCGGCATCGAGTCGCGTCGCGACGCATGACGTCACGAGCGAGATAAACGCCGTGGAGGAGGAGAGAGAGCGAGGAAAGAGTGGAACTTCTGATGAGAAGTGCCATATAGAAGTGAGGACCGCGTGTTGCCAGAGTCAGCGGGATTTCGTGCGTTAAAGAAAAATGAAGCGTGGGAGAGGTGACGAAGGCGAGAGGAGAGCGAACAGGGACGGTGGAGCATGGGAAGGCGCGACTAAAGAAATAGAGAGAAAGGGACGGTGTCAACGGCGGAGGAGAGAGAGGAAGCGAGCCACGAAATTGGCAGTCTAATAAAAGAAGCTAGGGAGGAATCGACTTCAGCGGATCGATCCGAGAATGCATTTTCATCGTGATAACGATCGCTCATCAAGGATATACCTACTACTTCTTTTATCTCCTCTATTCTACACCTCCCCACCCTCCCCGTTCGACGATCCACCCGATCCTTTAAAGCGATGATCATTTTAAGGCAAGGTATCGCGTTGTTTCATCCTCCTTCTCTTCATCCACCAGGTCTTCGTAGTTCCTGTTCCTCGATTTTCTCTCTGCTTCGGACTACCTTGTATTTTTATTCTCGTCCAGGACGCAGCTCGCCTTTAATGATAGACGGACTTCTTTTCGATCGACGCGGTGCAGTGGCCGGTCCGTTACAGGTATTGTATCGAAGCGATAATTAAACGTTGCCAAACAGAGCGCTCGCGAACGTTCATTTTCTACGCGATTACGCGAAACGCGATGCGGCAGTTTCTCCTCTCAGAGCTTCTTTGTTGAACGACGTATGTTGTACTTTCGAAAGAGAACACGAAGGTTGAATCAAACTTGTGTGTTCGCGGGAAAGATCGAAGTTACAACTCGATCGTACGAGTAAATGATTTTTAATGGCACAGTCATAAGACGAGTTTTACTGGCAATCAATATAAAATAAGCCTCGCGATGCCACAATTCATATTTTATGTACATCGAGGAATATCTGCGAACATTAGCAAGTTCAATAAAAGGATAAGTCAGTTATCTCTCGGCCTATAAAATCATATCGTCCGTTGCCGAGCAAAAGGTTGTTCACATCGCACACGGGTGTAGTCGAAAATGGCCGATTCAACGGATCGGCGGAATTAATCGGTCTGTCGGGACTAATCGGAAGCTCGTCGAAGCGGGAGACGCCACTTAAGGGACGGAATATGCCCGATATCTTAATTTCGTGCGTGTGTCGTCGCGTGGAACGTCCCGATCGGGCGAAATCCGGTCGAAAACCGGTTAGCGCGACGCGCTGAAAACGGATCTTTAATTTCGTATCGAGGTAACGAACGGCACGCCGCGCCGCGAAACCCGCTCGTCCGATCGTCTGCGGAACCGTGAGCGCAATCTCGTCGAGTTTTATTGGAGCTTCGAGCGATTCTAATGGCCCGTAAAGGGAAAGAGTTCGATACGAGCCCAGCCACGGATCTCGGAGAGAAAGGCAGGGACGAGGAATCCTCGGCGATAGTTTATTCCATCGGGGGGGATCGCGATCGTTGCGGTCGAATTAAAACCGATTGAGAAAACGTCGTTAGTTTCTAATAACGAGACAGGCTAAGGGCAGGATTCCGCTGTTTTATTTAGGGAAATCTCAGCTGAGCGGAAACGTGGCTCGAACCAGAGCAATACGTTTGGATTAACTCGTGTTAAGTAATTATGCAACTGAGAGTTTGAACGGATCATTTGTTCCGGAATTTGGAACCTGATCCATGGGAACGATTCTCAGAAAATTGGCGATACAGTTTAAAAGATGATTAGAAAAGATATTGAAATTCTTATTAGATTCGATACGTTCGACAGATGTTAGTACATATTCATTGATTCTTGTTTTCGTAAGTAACGAGCGAAATATTTTTCTCGCTGATTCAACGCACGTTCGGACGAACTCTTGGAATGATTATTACAAGAAAACCCATAAAAATGATCGTTAACGCTTCAATTTTATGGTTTAACGTAATAAATAGGGTATTCTCTCTGCTATTGCCAAGTTGCCGGATTTCTCGGAAACGTTCGTGACCCGCGATACGAGGAGAACTTCATTGGATCCGAGAAAGTGAGATAATGGAAGAAAACCGTATTGATAAAAGTCTCGCCGTTTGAATAGCGGCTCGTCACATAATTTTTTTCTTTAATCGATTCGTCAGCATAGTTAACAGTGTCCTTTGTTTGCCTTTCCAATAACTATCATCAATTTTCAACATTCTTCGAAACGATCATTTAATTGCGCTGACAAAAACGATGATTAAACGATCTTTTAATTTTGACAATTATTTCATGGAAGTTACAGGAATTATAGCAATTAATGTTTACGTATATACGAATATATTTCTCTACGTATTTATACTCCTTTATTGGTTTAATCGGTCCATCGCTCGTTTTGGGTGAACTCCAGATAAAAGCAGGAAGAACGCAAAAAAAGTGGTCAAAGACGTCGCGGTTTCGTCAGCGCATGGTTCAACAGAGTCCCCTTTGTTTTCCAAGTTCGCGATCGAAATTGGTCGCTGTTCACGAGATATTTAAGGATGTTGGCTATATAGTCAATCCCAAAAGTTTATGTACTTTAGAAAAATGCATTTCCCATAATTAAAAAGAAATCAGACGTCGGACGAATAATGCTAATAATAAATCGCTACGTGCTAGAAAGTATAGAAGGAAATATCTAATTAATTATTGACGCTGGCGAAAAGCTTTTTATACAGACGTTGTAGGCACTGACATCCTCTACAA
>NW_017163422.1:123240-174434 GCF_001652005.2 Ceratina calcarata | reverse complement strand
TTTAGGAGGTATGAATTTTGAAGAAGGGAAGTATTTCATTATTTCGTTTTGGCCATATCATTCACTTCGTTTAATACTAAATGGTCTCCATATATAAGTATTAATCCACGGACGGTCACTTGAAATTTTAATCTACGAACATATGCAGATCAATTTTATGTCTGTCGAAGCATAGAGAAGAATACTGAACATTCTCATACTCGTTCACTGACCAAATTATATGAAAATATAGGAGAGTCGTTGAAAACCAGAATTCGCTTAATCACGGCATTCACGTAATTACGGTGTCATAAACGAACGAACGTTCCACCGCGTCATTATTTTCCCTTTAAAATGACATTCGTCCTTTTCCTCGAGCCTCGGTTACTCCGTCCGAGACCCACCGTCATTAGTTTTTTCCTCGCTTACATAGTTACGGATGCTGCGCGGCCAAGTACTCTTTAGAATACCTACTTAACTCGATCACTTGTCTTCGAACATTGTCCCTATTCACTGTCTTACTCGCTAATCGCTGCCGAATCTATTCTTCTAGTAACAAAACGGCTCCATTCACAAACAGCTTCATTCCTCAAAAAAGAAAATGAAAAAGAAAATCAAACTGGAATATAAGCGGTACAAAAATGTAATCAGCGAAAGTGTGCGTAATTGAATAAAAAGAATTGAATAAAAAGTTTGTTTACAGTAGATAAAGTCTAGAAAACTAGGTGAATAATCAGAATATGGAAATGATAATAGAGGAAACAATCAGGAGAATCGAGAAGTGGAGAGATCGATCCTTCTGGCAGGATCCGTGGCCAAATCGGCAGTTAGGAACGGCCATGAACCATTTTCGCCCTACGAAGGAGCAGCGCACACAGCAGAGCACAGACAAAATAAAAATGCGAGGAGGAACGGAGCGTCGAAGCGCGCGCGAGAGGAGGGATCGGAGAGACTTAGAGAGGACACGGGAACGAGGAGAGAGGTGGAACGAAGAGGAGAGAAGCCGGCCAACTTCTCTCACCCGGTTTGGGCCGGCTTGGCCTTCCGAGGGGGCCAGCCTAGACTCACGATTCTCATCTCTTGCGCTCTGGTCCACCGCGAGACGAAACTCGTACCGATGCTGCTGCTGCTGCTGTTGCTGCTGCTGCTGCTGCTTTTTCTTCCTCCTCTTCTTTTTAGTACGCAAGACGACGGCGACTAACACGTTCTCTCCGTTTCGTTCCATGGGTCAGTCGCGATTTATTAGGCGAGCTAATTAATAAGCTAACTGGCCGCGCGGTCCCGATAGTGTGCGCGTCTGTCCATGGGCGTTTCGTGGAAATCGAAAGCAACGATTCGCGATTTATTGCCGCGCGGGAGATTCATGGTTCCGGGCCCACGTTTGCGGGGTTTATCCGATCTCTTTTCACCGAATGGGAAGGTTTAATAGGAAGGAAACAAGAGGCCTAATGGCGTCGGCGATCGCAGCCACGGAATTCCTTCAATTCGGTCGTTCCCGCGATGAGGGATCGATCCTCCAGCCACCGAATTCCTTTCTGCTTGGTCGCCACGATGCTACCGTAATTCGGATTAGAATGGAACCGTGGCGATTCATGTTTCAGTAAAACAATTTACTGGTTACGAAAACAATGATTTCGAATTAGCGATGCTATCATTCTATCGATCGATATTCGACTTGTATTTACCACTGTTTAAAATAGAAACTTCGTACAGTTCAGTTTACTCGTGAAATTCTATACCTAGTTTAAATTAAAATCTCCTGAATTTCCATCGCAACAGATTTTTCTCCATCAAGCAACAATGCAATTTTCATCACCGTTTCATTTAAAGCCGGAAACATTTTTCTCTCTTCTCAGTAAGGGAGAACAATTAACGGGGCTCTCCATTGTCCAGCGACGAATTTGAACGATTCGCGGACAAACCTCGCGCAGATTAATTTTGCGTTTCGAGTCCCCTCCGTTGCTTTTCACCGGATCCAGTCCCGATCCTGAGATTCGCGTCACGGCACGTCAGTCGCACGCTGCTGCAATTCAACGTGAAATCTAAGGCGCCGCTCACACCGTTACAGCCGTCCTCGTCCTTGACGGACTCTTTCCTCGTAACGTTCCTGCCGTTCGTTTCTGGCCTCGATCTACCATTTCCTTCCGTTTCGTCGTCGTCGTCGCAGAGCTTGCAACCCGCTAGGTCGTGCTGCCTCATCGCGATCCGTATGGTACGAGTTATTTCCGGGCTGGAGGATCGCGATTCCGTGTCTCCCTCAATGTCGGCGCGAACGTTTCCGGATACCTCGGAGCAAATGCAATCGTTCGCATTCTCGAGGTTGAAGTTCGATAATCGAAGGCGACCGGCTCCTAGAAGAGTAACGAGTACAGTGAGTAATTATTGAATTAATAAATTTCTTTGTTTTTATTTGATCTCGAGATTTTTTAGGAATCGTATTTTTTTTAAATGAAGCAAAGGTTTATTTAGTCGAACCTCGACCAAAACTCCCGAAAATTTTCCGACCCAACGAGCGGATCGACGATCGAACATACATACTTCGAGAGACGAACCGCACATAAAACGGATTCCCTTACGCGTTCGTGAATACCGGGAATGCCAATGAGTAAACGTTCGTCGAAAGAGCGTAGTTCGAATTGACCTTCGACAATGTTCTTCGTGCATTCTTCGAGGGTTGGTGCTCCTTTGGTACATTCCAGGAACTCCTCGCCTCCTTTGCGTCCGGCTGCCCGAGACTTCCTCGATCTCGACGATCTTTTCCTTCCTCTGGCCGCCGGCTCCGTCTCGCTTCCGCTTTCAGTGCTCGTGACCTTCTCCAGAAGCTCGTCCGAAACGTCGTCCTTGGTATCGACGGCCCTGGACCGCGCGCTCGCCTGTGATTCGATCAGGGGAATCGGGGATTCTGGAAGCTCCAGGGAAACGATCGTTAGGAACGGCGGCCTTTCCTTCCTGATCCTCTCCAGCCAGGACCTATAACTGTTTCGTTCGCGATCACGATTAAATCGTGGACAGAGTAAGAGAGAACTGGCTGAATTAGACGGGTTTCCGGGCTGGAAAATTGAGTTTCGTTTTAGGGATGGATCGATGATTAGCCTCGGTCTCCGCGGTGTTCATCTAATTCGAATTAAGTACCGAGCATCGTCGTCGCTCGAAGGACGGCTCGATCGTCTCTATCTGAGATTTTGCTTTTTAAAATGGAATAGTGTAAACGATGAAATCAGAGGTTACAACAAGAAATCGAAAGATTAGTAAAGTTCTTCGAACGAAAGAAATGAAAAAATGAGAAATGTCGCAATCGTTAGAAAAAGTTTGCTAAAAGACATCGTCAGCTGGACGAGCCTCGTGCAACGATGAAGTGGCGGATAAAAGCGCGTCCGAAAGCGGTCGATAAATGGGCCACGATAACGAAAGCGGCGGAAAGCGACGACGAGGAAGAAAGAATTCTTTCTAAGAGGGTCGGCTGATTCGGCACGCTGGAGGTGGATTCACGAGAAACGAGAGCACGTTCTAAACTCGCAATAAACTCGGTAACCTTGCCCGGATCTCGAGCAGAGTCCGGGGTCAGCCACGAAATATAATACCACGCTCGTGTCCGGCGGAACGTTCCACTGAAATGGAAAAAAGACGAATTCCCGAAGAGACTTGGCGGAGCGTTTTCGGAGCGACGAGAAGAAAAATTTGTAATCGAGAGTTCGGAACGCGACGAAGAAGACGAGAACGAAGTACGTTAAAACGACGTATGAAGATAGACAGTCCTGCTTCGACGCGATAGTCGCTTTAATAACGTCATAGCGCCGCGCTCTGTGGCGAGGGCACGATCGCCTTCGAAGCTTTATTAAGTCGCGCGGCACCAATCGTTCCTCCTGTCCCGACGGTTAAATTTTAGTGCGTTTAATTACGGGTTCCTGCGTCACGCTAACGATCCGCGTGCCCACCCCGACTCCGCTTCACCAGTTCCAAGTTTTGGTTAATCGCCTAGGAAATCCTGTCTCCGGGGATTCATCCGTCTGGCAGAATCGCCGTTGCGCGGTTATAGGGACAGGGATCATCGCAGTTTGGCCGCAGCTGGAACGATGATACGAACATTTTTTTGTTGAGCGGGCTCCTTTGAAAAGAAGAATCGTTTAAAGAAGTTGAAAGTGCACCGTAAGAGCAACCGCAAGAGTTTAAGAATATTTTTAAACAACTTATTTTTTGCATACTCGACGGTGAATCTGAAGAGCTCGTTAATTCTATTTTAAGAAATCTGCAACTTTTTACTCTCGTGGAGTCGTATGTTAATACATATAAGACGTCATCTTTAGGTGAAACGTACTTCTGTAGTCAGATGTCGGAACTTGATAAGAATTATAAAAACATGACGTTCGCCTGGTATGCAATTTATATTGTGAACACGTTATTAATTGTTTCTCTGTTTGACAACAGATTTATTGGCACCATTTCAGTAATCACTATATTTTATTTATAAAGTATAAAAAATTCTGTCGTACGTGAAAATACTGGGAACGTGTAGATGTTAACAAACCGGAAAAAACTGATACGAGAATCATTCTCGAGGAGCCGTAATAATCCTTAGTGACCTGCATCGATCGGTCTCGTCTCGATGCGCCGAGGGAATTTCGAACTTGAATCGCGAGAGATCAGTGAGAGTGTACGTGGGTTCGCGTTTATCATAAGCGAGGAAGCGAGAGAGGAAAATACCTCGAGGATCTCCTGGAAGAGGGCACGTAACCGGTGGTTGGATGACAGATATGGCGTGCCGGGGACTGCGACCTTGAACTCGACGGTTCCCTCGCACTCCTGGGGTCCTCGAGCGTGAGGCGCCGAATGTAGAGTCCTGGCACCTCCTCCGCCAACTGATGTCTTCTCCTGTACGAAGCCACAGTGACTGGTCCAACCGATTCTCACCATCGATCATCCGACGTCGTTCTCTTCTTTCTTTTACCGCTCGTCTCGTCCTCTCTCTCCCTTTCTCTCTCTCTCTCTCTTCCTCTTCTTCATATCTCCGACTGGGGAACGAAAAGGTTGAACTCGAACAGTGACCTTGAACCGCGGTCCTGAGACGCTCAACGCAGCCGCGGAGCTTCGCCGGGGATCGGTTGCGTGCTTCCGATCGGCAACATTGTTGTATCGAGACCTTAATGGGACGTTGGTCAGCGATCAGGTAAAGAGATCGATGGTTCGCTGATTTTTCTCCGAGAATCCTGGCCGGTAGATCATACGTTGCGGATCAACGCGTTGTTGCGGCGGCGTGGCAGCGTCATTTGGAAACGCGAGCTGCGCGAGGTCGGAGCAAATCTACAGGTAATTGCATGCGGTTCGATTAAATTGCTCCGCTAACTTGCGAAACGTGAGGCTAACCGGCCCCGACGATCGTGCGAGCTCGTTTCTGTAACAATCGATGGTTTTGTATAAGGATTGCGAAGATCGTTAACTAGGTACATGGGTATCGGCGGACAATTATTATCGCAACTGATTGACTTTCAAACCGCCGAGCAGATTGTGTGTGTGAACAAAGAAAATCGATTGAGAAACTTTGAAACGAGAACTGAAACAGACGACACAGAAAATAGCCAATTGAATGAAATTTTTATTTCCAAAACGCAATTGCATTTTTAACACTTTTTGGACGCTATATATGTTTCGATGGTCGCACCTCCAATTCGCTCTTCACGCTGGCGTCTCTGACCGCGACTCGTCCGCTGTCCACTTAACCTTAAGAACATCCAGTTTCTCGCGATCCATCAACGCGCGCTACGGATCGCCCGTTTGGAATCGCATCGCGGCGGGCGTCGTATCAAACGCTACATCGGTTTCAGGTAATTTCGGATCAGCGGGCGGTCCGATTTCGGTAGGCGGTCGTGGTCACGCGGTGGACCGGCTCCTCCCGGCCTCAGAACCGTGGCAACGCATTAAAAGTGTTGTTTAGCAGGCTATTCCGAACGTTATTTCCTGACTGCCGGTCAACGGGTGGGATAGATTAGTTCTCGAGTCGAGCCAGTGTCGGCTACTTGCCGCGGGGTTCTGTCCGGCTGGCTGACTGACTGGTCTGATTTTGGGAGGAATTCCTATCCTTTCCTGGTCTCGGCCGGTGTTTCACACCGGTGCCTGACCACGGTAACGTCCCGGCGAGAACGACCATTAATTCGTAACGATGTTTCGCGCTCGCGCGCCTCCTGGCCTCGAGTTAATCGGCGGAGGAACGTTAATGGCGATAAAATTGGTGATTAACGGGAGCGCCGTGAACTATGTTAATGGGTCCCCGAGGGAATTTCGTTGTTCCAGTAGCCGACGGTATCAGAACGGCGCGTTCAGCTTTTAATTACCGCGCGTTTGGTCCTCGTGAACGCGATTACCGCGCGGACCGGTTTATTTCTCCCGTTACAATCGTATTCGAGTAATAATTTTAGATGAAATAATGGAGTACTCGTCGAGCAATACGAGAGACCACGAGAAAATGTTTTACTCACACTTCGCTTGAAACATGTATTCCAAACAAATAATAAAAAAAGAATTATAGCTGCCTTTAATGATCCAGTAATTGATCGTAGAATTGGCAGGAGTTTGTAGATAACGCTGGATTGTTCACTCGCGAGAATCAATTTACGACGATTACGTAACATAGAAATATCTTTGGTCGACCTCTCGCGAATAATCTTCAGACAACCTCGGAACAGTTTCGAAGTTTGTATCTCCCGATACTCGGCCGTATTAAAACAATGTGTGTATTGCGAAAAGCGAAAGGAACAACGCGGCTCGGCGGCGGCAGTCGAGGAACGTAACGGTCCCGTAACGCGCGGAGCCGATGGAGATTAAGAGCCGATTAAAATTCATGGCGTGTCGACCGGTATAATTCGATTTCGTAGGTGTTCGTGCAGATCGAGTTACCGTCGACTTCGCCGGTCGACTTCTTTTTCCCCTTAGCGCGGCGCGGACGTAGACGGAGGGCGAAGCGGGGCGCTGTGTCGAAGGCTCGTTCGACAAACCGCTCGTTGTGTGACATCGATTAAAATTGAAAACGCGGCTCATTATCGATTCGTCATGCTAACCGAGCGTGAGGAGGCACCGACTTACGGATTCCGCTCAGATCGTGTTACGCGGGATCCAATCGTTTACTAGGCTCCAAGGACGCGCCGCGCCGCGCGATGATAATGCAACGTGATGGTTTCCGAAGACGAGTCTCTGTCTATTCATAGTTACAACCGATCCCCGTCGAAACGAGGATTCGATCGTTCGGTTAAAAGAATGAAATACAAGATCTCTTAAAAAATGTGTTTGAAGGAAACGAACGATTAAGCGTAATATTTAATGTGTATAATAATGACTGTCATGAAACGTGGAATAAGATGTACGAGCACAATTTGTCCGAATGGCATGCCACGTCGAGGACGCAGTTTATGAAGAGCAATCAGAGCTTCATCCAGCTTGATATCATCGAAGGATCGCCGTCCATGGCCGATCCACGAAGATCGATCTTCGTGGGTGGACCAATCGAGGTCCCACAAGGCTGATTCGCAAAAAGACGCGCGAAACAAAACACGCTTTTAGAACCCGACGAACGGGCAGGAGCACGGGCGCGACGAGGACGGAAGAAACAAGTAGAATAGGTCTACCGGCGCGGCGGAAAGCCAGAGGAACGGGACAGGAAACAGAGAAAGCGGCCGAAACGCAGAGAAAGATGCCGATCTCTTCGCGGAATATGTTTACATTAAAGGCGTGCTTTGAAAAAAAAAAAAAAAAATGGCCGGGACGAACCGCAAACTGCTTAACGAGTCCTGCTCCTACCACCCCCTCGTCTCGTCTCTCCACGGCCTTTCTCCTCTCTCCCTGTACCGCGCCGCGAAGTTGCATGTGCACCCATACAACGGGTTCGATAGCGATGGCCTCGAGTTGCGACGAACCAATTAAAAGATTTATACTACCTGTGGGAATATTTTTTAACGTATCAAGGCTTCCACCGCGGTGGCACGTCGGTGAACATATCTCAAGTCTCAGTCCTGTTATTAAAAAATGAACAAACATTTTAACTCTCGAGATATTAAAATTCGAATCCGATTTATCACTTTGCGATCTGATTGAAATTTTTGTAAAAACGCAGATTCTCAAGCTAGTTGGCCTTAGCGCGTTGACTCGTCGCCGTGTTTTCTTCGGCGACGAGACAACGCGCGATGTCCAGCGAGCACGCGCGGCGCGGCGCTTCGGGGCGAATTTTAATTTTCACGAGCGGGGGATACCCACCCTGTGTATTGTCATTAGAGAGAAAGGCCGGCAACGCGTCGGCCAGTAAGGGGGAAAAGTCAGGCCACGAATTATGGGCCGAGGAAGGGAACGGTAGCGATGCGGGTGAGAGGAACAGAGAGAGAGAGACATCCACGGTGTTATTAGATTTCTTGCAAATTACTCGCGCGTCCCATTAACGAGTCCCATCTGTCTGGATTACGAGGCGAGCCTCGGCCTCGCTCCGTTCCGCGTCCTCTCGACCCCGTCCGCCGATTTAAAGCGTTACCGCTCTCTGGTTCTCCTCGTTTCTCTCTCCGTCGTCTCTTCCTCGTTCTTTCGGGATTCGTGAATCTTTCGCTCAATTTTTTTTTTTATTCTACCGTGCGGTATCTGGCACGCTGTTATGTTGTGAAATGGCGAAGAGATTGAAAGATCGGGTAACACTGTTAGTTTCTCCCTTAATTTTCTCTTTCCGTTAGGGATAAGATTCGACGTGCACATTTTAATTTCTCGCCTGAATGCATACCGTAAATACTCGGTTGACTATCCTATGATACGACGTTTGATTCATTGCGTTAAGATAATTTACTGACGTAAGAATCGAACATTGCTCGAAGTCTCGCAGAGGGTGTACGAATCAAAGTGTGTACGATTCGAGGGGAGCGTGGTCACTCGCATGGACCACCCAGCACGGTGGTCGAAGGTATCGCGATATCGTATCGATCTTTGGCCCGGAACACACGCGGCGGTGGTGACGGTGGCGGCGGGAGCAGAAAAAAACAAGGCAATTTCCGAAAGGAAACACGTGAAATCGATAGTAGCGTGCCTGGGCCCCCAGATCTCTACGACTCTTTCTCTCCTCCTCTCGGAGAGGAGAGGAGAGGATCGAATCGGGGAAAGACAGAGAGGGAGCCGTGTGGAAAAGTCACGACCACGCGGGGAAAACGCCGCCTCGACCGTCCTGGCGGGGGTGGAAAGAATTGGAAAAGTGGAAATAGCCCCGGTGAAATTGCTAAGTCGAAATGGGCTTCCTTGAAACTTTCACAGACGTCGTTGTCGTGGGCTCTTCGATTTTATCGGCGGGAGTCGAACGGCCGTGTAACCGTGGTAATGGTCGCGGTGAACATCGGGGAAAATTCAGGGAAACGGATACATTATGTATCGGACAATCCGCGAATTTCAAGATCCGTCGATCTATATTTGCACAATGAAATTCCGTTTAACGTTTGCACGAACACTCAGACGATTCCACGTGTGAGAATCTCATTCAAATAAATTGAATACGTTTGTGTTCCTCGTTTGAATTTTTTAAAACTTCATTTACTACGAATCGAAGAAAAATCGATTGCGTAATGATTTTAACTTTCATTTCGGTCGCCTTTAACTAGTTCTTCACCGGTCATAGTTTCACCAATTACGTCCATAATTAGAGAACCCGCAAAGTTCCTCTGGTCCAAAATCCTGTGCAAATGCAGAGAAAACCGACTACGTAACGGTTCCAATTATCGAGCGTAACTCATCAATTTATCTTCGATAAATTTCACGGGTTCACGGTTTCTACCGAACAAACGGAGAGCGGCGCGGCGGCGGCGGCGGCGCCTAGTCCTGATCGACGCCCTTCGGCCTCGAATCGAGATTTTATTCCCGATCCGGGATACTCTTTCGGGGTCCGAGTATATAATTTTCATTCGTTATTCCGCGAAACTCGAGGAACTCCACGGTAATTGGCCAAATTGCCAATCCTGCCAATCAATCGTTAAATATCAAGGATAGCCCAGGCTGCCTCTTCCGATGGATCCGCGTTTCCAGTCACTTTCTGCTTCGTCTTCGCGTACCTGGATATACATATACTAACGGTACGCTTGTTTAAAATCGTCTGAGTGCGAACGTACGTACAATGAAATATGGATAAATTTGTACGTGCGGCATAAATGACATTGTGAATCGCTGTTAATTTCGGGGAATGGATTTTGGTGACAGGTGATAAAAGAGTCGGAAGATATCCGGACGCGATACACGCTGCATATAGGAGTAGTTGTTTGACGGTCTCGGTAGCCTTCCTGCCGCTCTGCTTCTTCAGATTCTGCGAGACGGAAAAAAAATGATCGATGACGCGGGTCGATGTTTTTTGTGCGAGCTATTTGGCAAATGCGCGATGTACGATGATGAGAGGATAGCTGCTCTGATTCATTTAAATGCGCCGGATCTTAGGCGGATTCTTTTTTTGTACGACTACGGCTTAAGTTAATGCTCGACACGATAGATCAAGTAAATTATTATGAATTATGTTGTAATATCATATTCCTATCTGACGGCTGATTTAAATAAAATGATATTCGATGTGAAAAAATAACAGACGAGTAAAACGTTTTCATATGAAACCCATACGTGGGAGTCGCATTATCAAAGATACAAATGCAGTAGTTCATGCGAGCCTTTGATATTCTAAATTTACCCTTATCACGCCTCGACGAGTTATAACACAATATATTTGACGCACACGTGCGAGCAGGAAGTAAAAGCAAAATTTCAACTCCCTGATTTGCCTTCGTGCACGCTGCTCGGCTTGCCGGGGCGCTACCATAAGAAAACAAAGTTATATCTCTAATAGTTTCAGGGAAAATAGTTTGTGATACGTTACGCGAGCCACCTTGCCGGGAATGCGCATGAATTAGATGAAATCCGGAAGGGAGAATGAACAATTCGGATGCGATTCGGATACACCGATATTTTCCGCGAGATTTTCATCTAGAACCGGTTGCCTCCTCCGAAACTTTATGAAGGTCTTAAAATCATCGACTCCGGTGCAACATTCGGGTAAAACAGAGGAAGAATGACAAAATTATTTTGCTGTAATTTAGGAAATTAATTCGGAAAGGTTTAAATCGACTAGAATGCGACGCTTCTAATGATTTTATTCAACGTGTCAAATGAACGACGTCATAAATTGGTACGAATTGCTATGAAAGCGTTAGCCCGTGGTCGACTGTCCTTTGGATGGTTGTTCAGGGCGTCGAATAAATCTCGCTGGTGAAATTTCCAGGAAATAAAAAGGAGGCGGCCGCCGACGACGCCGCCGGCCGGCTTACGCAACGAGATTTGTCCCGATATTTCTGCTTCGAGTCGGCCGACTCTTTGTTCCGATACGACGCGAAAGCATACGTCTACGTACGGCGGAGGGAAAAAGAGAGCGAGCGTGAGAGCTAGAGAAAGAGATCAGTTTCGTCGACTTTTAATTTATTTGAGAGACCGCGACACGACGCCTCTTCGTTCCCGTTTCTCGGCCCGCGACTCGAGATTCCGCGGTGAAATCGAATCGAATCAACCGTTATTTATTGACTACCAGACACCCAGTTGAAATGATAAATCGGCCGGCCGTCCGGCCCATCGGCGACGAACAGCCGAGAATTTTATGTCGCCGACTATTACTATCGTCGGATGTAAATCGCATCAAATTATAGACTCTATCGAATTTATTTTTTCGCCTAATCTAATCCTCAGCTCTCCAAGAAATTTATTTTAATAAAACTAAAGCAGCTCACTCGATTCAAAGAAATATTCTATAGCAGAATGCCTTAGAACCATTCAAGTTTCTCGATTTATTGCCAACACGTATAAAATCATAATGACGAGATATTATATAAAAATCACGTACCTGATTTTTTGGCGTATGCAGTTCAGAAATTTACCAGAACGTGATAAGGAACAGACCGTGGAGAAGATTAAAAAAATAGCGGAGCGTCTCGAGTCACGTCTGAGCACGAACTGGCGTGTTCCACCTTTAGCGTCCGACCAACCCTCGCAGGGTTGCTATTATAGAATGTTCCGTGTGTGCACACCCGTGAACATTTCGATATATCCGCGCATTTTCGCGTGCACCAATCTAATGATCCCATTTGCGTTTCTACTACATGTACGCATAATATACGCGGTACATACAACATGAAGACGTAAAATAGAATTGCGTTTCTCATCCATTATTGCAATGATTTCTAACAGAAATATTTCCGATCGTTAGATGCTAGGTAATTTGAGTGTGTAGGTTGTTTTAAAAAATGACAAGTAAAATTTTAGTTTAATGTATTTGAAAAATATAATGAAGGTGTTTGATCAATGTTGGCAAGCTAGTAAGTAAGCTACAGACAAATAGGATTTTCCATTTGATTTGATAATCAGAAATGTTTGATATAGAAAAAATCGTATAATGTATCTATTCCTAATTTTTATTTAATTATAAATTATTAGTAGAAAATATCATATTACGTGTCACAGTTACAATGATTATAAAATTGGATTAAACGCATTAAGATTAATTTTACAACAACGAAATGACAGTATTAATTCGGAACTTATTCGAACAATTAAAAATATTTATAAAGTAATTCGCATTTAAGGAAACGCAGCGAATCGATCGCTACACGCACCGTTTTATTCCTTTGATAAAGAAATCGTCGCGTGGCGTTCAGCTACACTAGGAGTTTACCGTGTCGCCGATCGTAAAACGTCCGGGAGACGTCGCGGAACTTACGGGAGGGATTTACTTTTCCCCCCTTGTGCCGAAACGATAATAATTAGCGCAATTAGGGGAGCACCGACCGCGTCTGCGCGCTGTCGTGCCGTCTTAAACTCGAAGCAATAATTTACAGAGCTTTTAGCGAGTGGTCTAAACGAAAGGAGCCGGGTACTATCTTCTCCACTGGTCGTTACAAGAGATTTCGCAAATCGTTAATTACCTCGCGATATTCAACTCCGTTTCTTAGCCGTGATTCTTACTGCCACTTTTCTTACCGGGAGACGAGTCACGTGTGCCACTCGAGCCGCTCGATCTTGGCGAATCACTTCGTTTCATTCTGCATTATTCATATCGTTAAACGCGAAGAGATCGACTCGCGTCGCGCTGAATTCTCGAGCGACCTCGGAAATTGCTTTCGGCGCTATTCGTGGCACGCGACTGGCTCCAGAATTTTTTTGGTTATTCCCAACACCGGAAATGAACCAACTACTATTTGAGTACTCCAGAGATTGCGCCGAGCGGAATTGTCAAGGAATTTTCAAGCGATTTCTTTTTCACATCGGATTACGGAGAAATTGTAAGTGGATGGAGCTCGGGATTGAAGAATGCAGGAATAACTTGAAAAATGCAGGGAGATTCAATTATCGATCGATATTTGGTAATGAAATTAATAAATGGAAAAGGGGACAGTGGTATGTGTGCAATTAGCTACTAAGTTATAAAGCAGGTTTATTAGCGCGTTGAGGGGATTTGAGGAGTTCGTTAGGCTCCCGCAAAAACAGGGACCAAACGCGATTATTCGATGTTTGGCTAAAGTTATTCGTGGCACGCACTCACCAGCCCCCCGAAGGATCAAAACTTCCTCCAAGTCACAATTCGGTATTTATCCATCGATGAGGGAGGAAGACTGTTGGGGAACAGCAAACAGCAAATTCCAAGCATTATTTTTAAAATATCGTAAAAAGTCCTTACACAACTACGTCAACAAGACCAATCATTTTTATCAATTTTGTATTTGCCAAAACTCATTGAATTAATAAATTCTTATGTTTCAACCAAATAAATCTTGTCAACAATTCTTACAAATTTATCCTTTACATACAACCAAGTAATTATGAGCAGTAATTTTCTCACAAGCTCCATTTCATCATTTATTACGTTAAAATACCTCGGAAATCTGAAACAGCCATTTCAGGGTAAAACCAACCCCCAAAAAAATGCTCACACGCGACAATCGACCTTAATCTCCCACGCCAGATTCCTCGAAAATTCACTGGCTGAGCCGGTGGTATGGAAACCTCCGTGACTCGACACCCGTCCCTCGAAATGCAACTTAATTGCAAGGATATTTTCCGGGACAACGAAACCGCAAGGAGAGGAAAGGTAAAAAAAAAAAAAGTCGGTCCGTCATCGTCGCAGGGTGGGTTGGTTTTCGAAGCGGGCCGCGCGTCTCGTTAAGATTTCATCCGGCGAGTTGGCCAAGTAGGATACCGCGCGCCGCATTGTGCGGAAACGGGCGGACGGGGTTGCAGAGGCGAGTGGGCCGGGGGTGTGTTTCGTGTTCGCGGAGTGAAGGTCCTTGTACGGCTGTCGGGCAGGGTATTATATATGTATGTATGTGCGATATTATGATACACCGGCTCCGTGCTGGTAGACGTTGTAATTCCAAAAACCGGAGGGTAACTATTGTCCCGCGCCGTCTGTTTGTAAAGTTAAGATGAAGCGGCAGCGCCGCCGAAACGGGAGCCGCGTTACGCTAAAGTACGTTTTTAGCCTTGAAGCTTATTCGTTAGAAGGGACGACGGGGTTAATTACGATTATATGACATGGTACGCGGATCCTCCGTGTCCGCGGAAAATTTTAAGGACACTCATATTAGGACACCGGCGCACCGCGTCTTTGCAAAGACACGTCACGAGGATACCCGACGTATCCGACATCATCAATTCCTCGAGCACGCGCCCAATTGCACGTGAAACGTAATTGAGACCTGCACACGGTCCCTACGAACATTCGTGTACCTGCGTCGTCGTCGCGTCATAATAGGAACGTAACGATGCTAATAACTAAAGTAGTAATAATGATAATGCCAGCGCACAATAGGCGTAAAAATGGAGTTTCTCAACAATGAGAACCACCGGTCGATCTTAATGTATTTCCATGCCGCGGTCAGCAACCAAATAACACGATTTTCTCACAACCTCGATACGAATTTCAACGTGCCGTCAATCACCGCGATCTCTCGCGGCTATTAAATTCGTCGCGAGCTAAAAGGCAGAGCGGCGTACGGAAAAAGGTATAGCCGTGTAGCGGCGTTATCATCGATCGAGGCACACGAAGTTTAACTCGGCTTAAATTGCTGAACAAGATCGATATAACCAACGCCGAGCCAATTTACGTAGCGGCAAGTGGCGCGATTCGCGCGCGATAATTGCTTGCGAACTGGCAAACGCCGGCCCCCTCCTCCCCCGTCTCCGTTCTTCGCTCCGTATTTCCCTTCGTCCCACCCTCTGCGTTTCTCTCTCCCACCTTCCCGTCGGCGGATACACGTGGTCGCTCTCAGGCTGGCTCGCGAGCTTTTTCCTCGTCCATCACTCACGTGCCCGTTCATGACTGCTCATTCTACTGACAATAACAGGCCTCAAAAACTAGAACCTGGCACGAGAAGCACCATAACCCAAATTGCATTGTTCTCAACGGTGATTTATTTTTAACAGATTAAGACTTGATGAAAATATTGCAATGAACATAAATTACAGCATTTCTTGCATTTGCTCTTCGAAAAAAGCCAATAGATTTAGTCACTTGTTTGACATGTTCAATGACTTCAGTGAAGTCATAAGACGAAAGCTTATATCACAGCTTGTACAGCTAGTAGCAATGAAACTGAGCCAATTTGGGCTTGTGTTAGTTTCCCTTAGGACGATAAAATTCAAGACGAGTAATAAGTCTACATCTTATTTTTCACTGCTCGATCTGGCATTGATACTGTTGAATTTTAACACAATTTTGACACATCAAAAACGTAGACTTATTACTCGTTCTGAATTTTGTCCCCCCTAGGGGAACTAATACAAGCCCAAACTGGCTCAGTTTCATTGTTACTAGCTATATGATATCGGACTTTTCTAATTTTGAATTAAATAAATAAATAAATAAATAAATATAAAAGACATTCCTGAAACATGGAGAAAGCTCTTATGTTTTTCTTAAAATTATTGAGATGTAAGTCATACAGGAAGTGAATGCAAGATGTACACTTGCGAACGATGTTTAGCGACAACGATAAATAAATCTCTGTCGACGTTAGGGGAATAAATTAAATCATGGCGAGATGAACGGGTTTGTTTATGCCATTGATAACAATCCTAGTTTCCGGTGTCAGTCTGAACAGCGTCATTAAAATGGCGTTCGGTTGTCCGTGGAACAACGGTTGAAATTGATCGTAAATCACGCGAGAACGGCGCGCGATCGCAGACGATCGTCGTTGCCAGCGAATTCCGTCGAACTCGAGCTGGAATCGCGTGCTCGTAGACCGTGACGAAAGAGCGAAAAATTCGATCGCGACGCGAGCTCATGACCCAACTTCGAAGGAAACGGTCCTCCTCAATCGCTCAGACGGTCGTTAAAGTGTCACGGACGTCGAGTGCTTCGTACACTCGACTTTACACCCGTCGTATAGTATATACGTCCCTCTCGTCGAAGCATTGTCCAGCCGGTGTAATTTGTCTTATCTTAACCCCTATCCACTTCACGTAACAAGTTGATCTTGTAACACTTGTTATTCCATTACATACAAATAAATTAAGTTGCCAATCAAATGATTTCTACCCCCATCGTTAAGAAGTATTTGACGATGGACGAAATAATTAATCGATTACTCCTGAAGTATTTGAGATAGAAAAGAATCGTATACCACTTTGAATGAACTAATTAAAAAAAGGAATGGAGGGTTGCGTCACCTGTTCGGTATAGCGGCTGATTTACATGTACGCGGTAACATTCGCTGTCACATCAATTTTAATTATTCGTCCGAATCTGTTAAGCAGCCACGGAGCCCATTCCTCTTGTTTGCTCCGGTACGGCACCGAAAGCCGGCTCGAACGAGCAGTCGTAAAATCGTTCCGGCCGACTCGGAACGTTTCACGGGAAACTACGCACCTATTAAAATCTGATTCTCGGAACGCGTTCTACTAACGAACGCCGGGACTGATCTGGTCTCCCTGGCAATTGAGATGTAAGTCATACAGGAAGTGAATGCAAGATGTACACTTGCGAACGATGTTTAGCGACAACGATAAATAAATCTCTGTCGACGTTAGGGGAATAAATTAAATCATGGCGAGATGAACGGGTTTGTTTATGCCATTGATAACAATCCTAGTTTCCGGTGTCAGTCTGAACAGCGTCATTAAAATGGCGTTCGGTTGTCCGTGGAACAACGGTTGAAATTGATCGTAAATCACGCGAGAACGGCGCGCGATCGCAGACGATCGTCGTTGCCAGCGAATTCCGTCGAACTCGAGCTGGAATCGCGTGCTCGTAGACCGTGACGAAAGAGCGAAAAATTCGATCGCGACGCGAGCTCATGACCCAACTTCGAAGGAAACGGTCCTCCTCAATCGCTCAGACGGTCGTTAAAGTGTCACGGACGTCGAGTGCTTCGTACACTCGACTTTACACCCGTCGTATAGTATATACGTCCCTCTCGTCGAAGCATTGTCCAGCCGGTGTAATTTGTCTTATCTTAACCCCTATCCACTTCACGTAACAAGTTGATCTTGTAACACTTGTTATTCCATTACATACAAATAAATTAAGTTGCCAATCAAATGATTTCTACCCCCATCGTTAAGAAGTATTTGACGATGGACGAAATAATTAATCGATTACTCCTAAAGTATTTGAGATAGAAAAGAATCGTATACCACTTTGAATGAACTAATTAAAAAAAGGAATGGAGGGTTGCGTCACCTGTTCGGTATAGCGGCTGATTTACATGTACGCGGTAACATTCGCTGTCACATCAATTTTAATTATTCGTCCGAATCTGTTAAGCAGCCACGGAGCCCATTCCTCTTGTTTGCTCCGGTACGGCACCGAAAGCCGGCTCGAACGAGCAGTCGTAAAATCGTTCCGGCCGACTCGGAACGTTTCACGGGAAACTACGCACCTATTAAAATCTGATTCTCGGAACGCGTTCTACTAACGAACGCCGGGACTGATCTGGTCTCCCTGGCATGAACTGTTTTTAATAACGCCGGCAATTATCGCGTACAAGACGAGAAACGGTCTCCGTGTATAACTCAGCCGAAAAGAACGTTTTCTTAACCGGGCGAATTATTCCCCGAACCAAACGCGTTTTTTTATTATACCTCAACTTCCGCACTTTTTACATATTCGCCTTTTATGTTTCATGGTTCGTTTCGATCGCCATATTATTTTCATTACTTTTTTACCTTTCAGGGCGAATAATCAACTGTTTTTCTATATAATTATTATGTATAGAAGTTGCTAACAGAAAATTTGCATCAAGATGTCAAGAAATTGCATTCAAAACGAACTCGCATTCGTCGGATATAATTTCTTCTCGTATTCTTCTTCTCCCTTGGGCTTGTTGTCAACGAGTTTTGAGAGAAACTCGGTTATTAAAATGAAGACGACGACTTTCGATCCGCGCAGGACTCGTTTTCAAAATGACGTGCATAAGCGTTAAAAATAGAAGAAATTTATGTGGTCTCGGTATCGTTAAATCCTCGTTATTGAATGTTGCAAATTAAATTGCTCGCATCTCATTCAGATATCTCTAAAGAGATACGGACGTCCGACTGCATGCAGAAGTTTAATTGTGGCATAAAATTTTATTATTCAAACGTATGATTTCAGATATGATTATCGATACGAATGAGATCTCTTGCGCAAATGAGGCTGTACGTCCCACAGAACGTTCGTAGCCGACTGACGGAGATTTGCAATTAGATACTTTTTAATATTCCTCTTTTACGATAATTGCAGTTCTGAATGACAATTCATTTTATTTAGTATGTTTCATCGATAATTTTCATAGCATATGTCTTATACACATGATGAGTCACTACGAATTAGCATGTCAAATAAACGATTACTTTTATTTATTAACTTGATTAAAAGAGCCTTTAGCATATTTCCGTATTTCATCAAATCAAAATTCATTCTCCTAAAGATAATTTCGAATGATACTTCATATCGACTCACTCTGTACATCAGGACATTTCTATATTTTCTTATATTTCAATTGCAGCCATGGACGTCTATACTAAAATAACATTGTCAAGTTAGACGAAAGATGGAAGCGGAATAGAAACGAGAAAAATTGCATGGTGGAAAATGGAAGGAGAGGATGAATTCCGCGAAGAGGGCAACGTAAAAACAAGTCGAGCCGTGTACAATTATTTCTCCAGAATTGAGAAGTGTGCTCGCGTTTCGTGTATCGGCTTTTTCGCAGCTCCGTATTGAAGTCACGTGGTGAATAGAGTCTTGTTATCAGCGAACTACCACCCCTCCTCTTCGCCACCGTTCACTCCATTATACATACATACATACATGTACATGTACTTCTATATATGCTCTGATAGCCTAGCCGTACTCTGACCTTGTGCGCAAAATCTCACAGGGAAAGATTTTAGATTCTTCTGCAATTTGCATATTTTAAACTGTTTTTAAATATTTGCACAAAAAAACTCAGGAAAAAATGTTTGATCGTGGCGATCAGATTGAACTCGACTCGTGCAGTTTTAAATGAATCAACAGACGTGATGCGATGCGACGGAGTACGAGGAGGGGGCTTGGACGGAATCGCTTAATAAAGTCGGGACAATGCCGTAGAAACACGTACGAGTGGATATATTATTGCATAATCAGGGGTGAATTATACCTACGCCAGGGCAAACGGCGCGGGCGTTTATTAGCAGGTGCGGCCGCGGAGGGTAGCAAGCGCGGTATTACGAGCTTTCGACCGAGCCGCGCAGAAAACGGAACTCGGAGAGTCTCACTTTCTCATTTATCCGTTCGTAACCGACCGGTCGTTATCGGTCGACACTTTGGACGGTTCTTAAGAATTTACTGCCTGCCAAAGGGAACGACGTTTGTCTGACGACGACTCGAAATTATTTCATACTCACTGAAAGTGTCAGAAAAAATTGTGATTAGTATAAATTCGGCGCGACGTTTTAGAAGTTATACTCATACTTAATTCATGGCACAATTGCGGTGATGTAATTATGATTGTCTTTCATCGTTTATCAGCTCGTTGCACAATGGATTCGAGCACAAATAACGCCAGCAAATTGAATTTGGATAACTGCATAATATTTCCATCTATTTGCAATAGTAATTCCGGACAAATATTACGTTCGAAGATACTGTTCACACTTCGGTAAACTGGAGACACAATCGTCGAGTCTATCGGGAAACGGTTGGACGATGTAAAAAAGGGAGCCGAATAATCGGATACGGTGCCCATCTCTAATTCAACGTCTCCCTTTAATTTTCATCGGGGTCTCGATCGGAACGCACCCCGAGGAGAACGGTCCCTGTTATCCTCCGAAAGTTAGCCAAGCAAACAGACCTACCCCAATTTATAAAACAAATCAATTCGCTTTGTGGCGCGCGACAAAGCGGCCGCCTCGGCTCGCAACGCCGCGTGATTATTAAACCCTCGCACGTGGGGAATTTCACGTGCCAACGAACGAGAGGTCCTCCGGTTCGCTCCGGGCTCGCAAAAGTTTTCGCGCTCGCCGATAGAAAACGCCCGATCCCCGGACCAGAGTCGAACGACGGCCCCAACGTCGACGGTACGCGTCCGAGAGAAAGAGGTGGTGAAACGGCAGAGAGGACGAGGAAGAACGGCGGCCAGAGAAAGGGAGAGAGAAAGGCGAAACGAATGTGGGAGTGGCGTTCGCCGGTGTCGACGAAGCTGGTCGCCCGACGTTTTCGATCCATCGAGAATTCGAAAAGGCCGAAGGGAGGCCCGGTAAACCGTGTCACAAAGGCCGGATCCCCTCTTCCTCTTTCCGCGGGACAGCGGCCGCTCCGCGAACCATCCGCAGAAAAAGAAAGAACGAGCGTACGCGGCGATATAGATGCTCGATCGAATTGGCTCATTGAAGTTTAAAATTTCAAATAGAGTTAACGCAAACATCAGAGACGACGACCAGGCCCTCTGCGCTGCGAGGGCCCTGCTGCCATTTCGGAACGAAGCTTTTAACTCGTCTTCGACCGCGATCACTCGTCCTTTGAGCGCGAGAAATTCCGTAACGATTCACTAAATAGTTCAAATCAAAGCTCCATCTGTCTTCATCGCACTACCTTCTCTACGATCCCTCGTCTCTATCCGACGTTCGTGCAAATTACACGCACGCTGGCTATCAGCTCGCCCTGGTACGCGGGTGTTTGTTAATGTTCGTTTTCGCGCAGCCAGCCGACCCGTGTGTAATAACCGGCCCGGCTCGAGCGCACTAACCACTTTTTCAAAAGTGCCGCTTAATTAATTTAGCCGGTCGAGCGACGCCGATATTAGGTATGGCGACCCGGGGACGACGTAATTTCCGCGTTCGTTTATGTCGCTTTATCGATTAACCTGCCGGCCCAGTAAAATCGCGTACATGCGATCCCGTTTAGATATTATTAGGTCAGCCCATGGATCTTCCTGGTCTAAACTGATCGAATCTGTGTTCAAATTCATGCGGATACAAATTCTAAATGATTCAACTCGTAAAATGTTATAAATCAGGAAAACTCAGGATTTCTATGGTTGTTTCTCTTTTGATTTTTAAACCAGAAGCGACATGTATCGAACTTTGAACTTGCTATGCAATGTATTGATAAATAAGAAGTGTTCCAGATGTCTAAACTTGATTATTTATAACGGGCAATATTGGCTGGCACGATTCCCGTTTCGCACGATCGTTTTTAAGATGACGTTCGCCTTTGCACGGATCCCCTTTAAGAGCTACAAACTGTGGCGAAAAGTCGACGACTGTGGAGTTGCTTTTATGGAGATACGACCCGGATAATCCCGCGACCCTTTCCTGCGGGGGCGGCACGGGGGGGGCAAGTTCTCGATCCAAAGTTTCCTCGGCCGTCTATAGATGATTAAGAAGAAAGTTTCTTACGATAGGATTGCGGTATGTCTATTCAACGGAAAGATTTACAATTTCGAAAAATTGTCTCGATGATGCAGTCATGAATTTTAATAAGAATACAGTGACAGAATTGTGAAAAAGACGTATGAATAACATCATTAATAATTACTAGTGTTAGGTATAAATAAATGGAATGTAATAGAAATTTAGAAAATTTATGGTCAACAGTTTTAGAACTGAGATGATTAGACATTTAATTCGTAGAAATGTATTTATGTCAATCGACTGTGCACCAGTGCACAAATAGAATCTAGTAAAAACTGACTGTAAAGGTCAGACATCTTTATAGCTCAAGGCTTGTGCCTATTTATATTCGTAATTAAATCTCACATAAATTATTCATTCATCGCGTCATTAATCTTGGAAATATGAACAAAAAGAATTGAGGATCGAATCATAAATTCAGAGATTACCTTGGCTGCATTTATTATATTTTAAATCAATATCGATCCTGCTGAATATGAATGCGACTAAAAAATCTGTTATATTATCCATTAAAAATATGTATATAAACATCGATTTTAATCGAATATGCAAAATGACGTGGAACGTTAATGGACGCCGGTGGTACTAATAACGTCAGCGTTGATTAACATTCCACAGAGTCTACACTGTAGGTAGAAGATAATCTTTAATTAGAATAAGTCATTATATTATAAGTCATCGTCAAACGTGATAATTAACTTCTTTTAAAGATAACGACAATTTGATATATTCTTTTAATTATTCAACACAGGAAATCTGTCAGAGTCTCGAGGTCAATAAAACGAATTTCAAGTATAAGCCATACTTTAAGCTTATTAACCCGCACTAGAATACGTTTATCCTTGAGGTAGGTCTTCCTGGGTTTTTCCTTCAAGGGCGGAGGGTAGCCCCCTAATTCGTCATAACGCTTTCATGTATCGCAGCAACGAGCCTTGTTATCTGGCCGAGAACGAAACGGACTTTATCGCCTGTTAAACAGTCGTTTCCTTTGGCTACAAAGCGTAGAAGCGGAAACGGCAAGGACCTTCGGCTCCGCCGGAGAAAGAGGAGCAAGATTCAAAAGAAAACGAGACGGAAAACGCGAAAGGTTGCGACGGATTTTACGAGGCGATTAAGCGCGACGACCGCTAATTGCTTTTTTTTACGATCCACCGGATGTATAGATCCAGTCGGGATTTCGAGCGCGTGTCACGTCAGGTCGCGTCGGATCGATCGTAAAATTCGTCCCGGAAGCGCGTATCGATTTTGTAACTACTGTACATCACCGCGTTCGGGGTTGAATTATTGATGGCGAAGTGGGCAGGACGGGTGTATGTGAATCGGTTACTTTGTGACTTCTTTGTGGTCCGATCGTGAAACGACGATCCTCGCATCGAGTTAACCGATGTTAATAGCCCCGACCGAGAATTACTCGGTTCACGATCGGTTTTATGCGTTCGTTAGGGACGTCGTTTACTGCCTTTCATTAGGATCGACGAAAATAGGAAATCATCGGGCGCCCATTTCGAGATTACATTGTACGATTTTACGATCAGCACCGAGGAATATCATTAAGCGTTACTTTTTCGTTCGGCCTTAAGAGATTTTATCCTCGTGGATCTGATTCGAAATCGGTCTTTCGTTCGGCATCGATTCAGTCTCCTAGACGGCCGTCGAGGCGAGATACTGTTCTTTGTATCCGGACAATTGACCGATTTAAGGCCATCGAAGAACGAGACCTTTCGTACAGTTTCATTGCTTTGTTTCCCTCGGGACAATGTTCATCTTGGAAATAAAAGGTTCGTAGATAAACATTGTGAATTTCGTCGATCGTATTTTTTTATAACAAAAAAAAATGATTTATATTTCTGGATCGAGATGAAGATTAAAGCTCCGCAAGATCGGAGTTTTGCAAAATCACTCGAAAAACACAATATTCAATTGTTCTCGGCGCTGCTCGCTAGAAGAATCGTTTCTTTGAAAGTTTCAGCTTTTCGAAGCGTAACAACGAGTTGAAGCGGGACAATGTCCTCGCTATCTTTAACTTCCGTCCTCGGGGAAACTTTCTCGGAAGGGATGCCGACGATGCAGCGCAAAGTCTTTCTCCCATAGTCATCCATACTCGCTCCCACGCGTAAACTTTCTATAAATCGCTCATTCAACTCGCCGTATTAAAAAAAGAAAATAAGTACTTCGTTTCTCTTAAGACCATCTTTTAAAAGAAATTCCCGTTTTTCTTCTTCTAAAATTAAAACTCCGAATCTTAAATATAATCTCGCTAACTTTCCGACAAAAACTCGAACAGTTTCTATCGCGACTATCCTTTACTTGAAACGTTCACAGTACCGTCTGCGTGCCACAATCCTAGTATCACGTGCAATATCTTCGAACACCGTGGAAACGAGGATTTATCGTGTTGGATCTGAGTCTGATTTAATTTATTTTTCATAAAATTGTAAGTGAAAACTCGGTGGCGCGCTCTGGTGTAGCTGCCGCTAATCGATACGAGGGTTCGAGGGTAGACGTATCTTCGAGATGGGGGATTAGGGTGCGGCGACGTGCAGAGGCCAGAGAAAAGCCCGAGGAACGTGGCGACGAGGTCGGATAGCGGAGGGTTGGAAGAAGGTGGAAGAAGGAAGGCTGGATCATTGGAATCGTGGAGGGTTCCGCCGTGGAGGGACACAGGCAAGGTACAGCGGTGGGTGGTAGATAGGGGTGGACGCAAAGAGGGTCGATTCAGCGCTGGACCAAGGTCCACTCTCACTTGCCAGGAGGGAGAGAAGACAGGGATGCGAACCGAGAGGGCGGGGGGGGTGAGCGAGGGGCAGGCACCGAAGGGTGAGAGATGAAGAGGGCTGCGGAGGACACGAGCGAGAGCGAATCGAGAGCGAGAGTGAGACTGGCTTGACGGGTAGTCGAAGGGGTGAGATGCCAAAGGGTTCTGCCTCTCTGTCTCCCTTCCTTCCGTCGTTCCGCGATTTCTCTCTCCGTTAACTCACGCTCTCCTACACGGAGAAAGTGAACAGTGGTGGTCAACCGGTAGTTCCGGTGGAATTGGGGGTGTATCGATACGTTCCTCGATAATACGTCGAGAAAAAGGCAGCTGGCTCTTCGTTGAAATAAAAACGATGAGAATTGGCGACCGATCGGAGGGCAAGGAGATCGAACGGATCGATCGGGAGGTCTTCGAATGAATTACGAGTCGACAAAGTGACAGTTGACCCAGTTTATTTAGTTTCGCGACATCTTTCGATATAGTTTGGTGGAATGCCACTTATCGAGGCAATTTAATTGTCTTCCAAACTCGGTTCCACAAAGTCTACCGTTTCCAACGAGCTTAAAACAGCTAACTACGATTTCGAACCGTGTAAAATTCTACATGTGAAACACTTGTAATTTGCCTCCAAAGTTTTATTTTCAAATGAGATTCACGATGGAAAATTGATTGTACAGAACGAAGCGAATTGAGTCTAACAGACTTTGACAATCTATTCTGTAATTGCTGTGACAAGTTATATAGAGACACGTTTTTATAACGACGGCGAGGACATTACGCCGGTTTACAAGTTCCCTCCAGAAAAAAATGTATCTTGAAACCTCACGGCTTTCTAGTCCGCTGTCGTGTCTGACCGCATCATTAAAATTAATTGTTCCCATTTTTCAGCCGTCCATCCCCGATGCCGTGATTGTACACGAATCCCAACATATTTATACGTCCATTCTCCCGCCGTGAATCATTAATATCGTGTATTCCCCAGCGTTACGTTTGAAACCGGCAGCTTCGGACTATCAGAAGCAACTTAATTCGGATGCGATTTCCTCTTCTCCGATTTCGTTTTCATTCTCAAGTAGAATCAGACAGATTAGTCGTGGACCTTTCGCTTTCCAGCCTTGGACAGTCCGGCACGGCAAAAATGAAACGATATTTAATTTCTCCCAACAAAACTAATTATTCCTATATAAACGATAAAACGTAAATCCACGCGTTAAGTGCTCGTGCCTAGATTTTCTCTATCGGCGGTTCAACGCCTAACAACGAAGCAGCGTTAATCCGTCATTAATCTTCGTTAAACGTTCTCAACTCGCCCGCAGCGAAGCTATATTGCGGTACTGGCGGTTAATTAAATTTACACGTACGTATCGCGTACAGGACGATATCGCGAGAGATTGCACGTAATTAAGTTTGCATGCGTTAAGGGCTCCGCGGCGTCTTGGCGTTAATTTTGCGCGAGATCACGGCACTGGTTACGGGCAAAACACCATTATTAACCCCGATGCCGATATTTCCTCCCTTTTTGCTCCGCCCGTTTCCCGCTCTATTTATTCTCAACACGCCACTGGACTCGCCGCAGAATTCGAATACGTATGGAAATCGCGACTTCTACGTTGATTTCCGGTCGTCTTTTAAAAATCCCACCAATCGGAGGACGAGTAATTACGTATTTACCATACTCGCGTTTGACATGCGAACGTCTCACGCATTTGTCCGTTTTTAAAAAAAAAAATCTGTACTTCTTCCCATGAAGCGAATTTCGCTCTTGACGCTGGAAGAAATCGTCTAACATTTATAAGTGAAAAATTCTATGTAAAGTATTTACATTTCGTTTCTTAATGTTTATCAAGGATTGAACGCGATTCACCGTTGTTCCGGGAATCATGCGTGGAGGATGATTTCGGGACCACTTTACAACGTGGTTAATTGGATAACTCGGCCCGTGTAATGCCTGGGTACCGGGCCACGGTAGTTTGCAACGCAATTTTTGCGATGTGTATACACCGGCGTATCGTGTTGCCGCGACGATAATAATTACGTAAATTATTACTTTTCCACGGCGTGCCGCGCGAAAACACACGAGGCGATGATGATTGGTCCGCTGCCAATTCTTCTCCTCTTCCCCGGGACATAGCGAAGGGGGATTAATAAATGCCGCGATTTTACGGACCGCCTGACAAAAATACAGTAATTCCGGTCCGGCCACGGTGGCGGGAATTGATGAACAGGAATTTTACCAACTACTTGTTATGCCTGCCGCGCGGGGAAAGAATGTGCGTTCATAATTCTAAACAGCAATACAGCATTCTTCCGGCCATTTGTAACCTGTAGCATTCTAATTGTATTAAAAATCATACCTAATGACAAAATAGATGATATCGTATTTTCTGCTCGTATATTTTTAAAATAAACAATTTCCTATTTCTATGCGACGCTCGGTTTACATATGTATTCCTGTAATACGCATTCATTAAATGCCAGGATTGTACCGAAGGTGGATTATCCTGAGAAATTTAACGAATCTCCACGAAGCGGTGGGCAAGAAAGCTGGACGAAATTGTTCCTCTCGCGTGTTTCGCCACGGAGGAACGAGGAGCCGGCGGGACGAGGGGTGGACAAAGAAAATTCCTCCCCGGTTATCATAGTAACGGGTCGTTGGTTGAATCCGAAAGGAGGGAGAGCGTTCGAGGGATCGGAAAAAGACGAGCATGCAAATGAACCGACCGGTTGAATTTTCTCGGCGGCCGGCTACGTGCCGGTGGCCACCCCCCCGAATGCGTGTGCCCACCCTGCGTGTATTTGTAAATACGGGGTGTGTGAGCACGTTTCTCCTTCTCGGCGTGCTCGTTTACGGCCACGTATTCGAGGCGGAAAGGGAGGAAGAGACGGAGACAGGCGGGAAGGAAGGAGGCCGGGGCGTCCATCCTTCGCGCGCGCGAGACGAAATTAAGGGGAAATTGACCAGCGCACAGTGGTTCTCTTGGTCCATTCCTCCGCGGTGAATTCCACCCGCGTGCCAAAAGTGTTTTACAAGTTGCTATTCTCTTGAAAAGAAACCTGGATTACAATTCCTCTTACGAAGAACCGCACGCGAACAAGAAAGGTTTTTATTCCTTCGAACAAGTTGTTATGTAAGAGAAACTTTAATTTAGCTTCATAATAGTTGAGATGAGAGAAAGTTTGAATCTTAATACCTTCTGGAAGATGTTGAATGAATTTAAGGAAGTCACTGGTTTTTAATGCTTGAGGGATGTAATTAAAGTTTCAAATGATTTTATCTAGAATATTTTACAGTTCGTGAGAAAGCGTTTTTAAATTCTTCCCCTTTTTTTAAGGGATGAAAAATAATGTACTTATTATACTTAGCTACGCTCATTTGATGCAGGAAGAATTAAATATTTGGCGATCATCGTGTTATTCTTAATTCTTATTATTAAAAACGTGGAGATTGACGCGGTACGAGCACGTCATATTTTCCCTCGAGCTCCAACCCCCTTCTTTACCTCCATCGCAGCCGGCTTTATTGTTCTTCGAAACAAAGGATGAATTGTAAATTAGCACGCACTGGCCGTCGTTTCCCGTGTTTTCGCACGCACGGCCCCGAGCGGCCGTTTAAATTAATCGAATGAAAATATTTTTCCGGAACTCGGCCGCCTCGCGTTCTGATGCACGCTGATTAAAATCCGTCCGCGGACATCAAAAGATTTCGCGTGCGGCCCAGAATTATATACACGTTTTTTTTTTTTAAATAAAAAGGATACGAGTCTGTTTGTTGCGAGAGAAAAGCGATCCGAGCGAAACTGTTCGAGGAACAAAGCAAGCATGAAACCGCCACCTTGCCACCTCCCAATTAAGGTAATGGATCCCGCGGTACTTTTATTGCCGTGCGTGCACGCGCGGAATTTCCACGCGCGTGCCACGCCGGCCATAGGGGAGGTTAAGCGCGAGGGGGGAGATCGGGCCGGTGAGGGTGGACGGTCCGGTATTGAATTGTACCCGCGCCGTTTACACGGTGTTTGTTGCACGGAAGTCATAATCGTTATTCTCGTGGGTTTGTTGCGGCCGGAACGCACGGCTTTTTTTCCTCTCATCGCGCCTTTCACCGAGCACAACAAACGATGAACTCTTCGCATCCTCATTGTGGATCGGATTGAAGAGATTACTCTGCGGAACGTTTGTTCGTTCTCTTGTCGCGACAATTTATGTATGAAATGCAGAAGAGCATCGTAATTTTATTACCGAAACGAGACAAGAACAGAAACGTCGCTATTGAAATAGCAGAATTTTTTATTAATAAGCAATTCCACGAATGATTCGAGAAGTCATGTAATAATTTTCTAAAATCGACGACGAAGAGATTGGACGAAGGTAGACAATGGAAAGAAGTAGCATCCGTCGACGTCACCACCCCCGAAGAATAAACAACGACGCGCGGAGATGTGTCCAGCACGTCGACGGAGAGCGAAAAAAAATCCTTCCACCTAAAAACCTTCGCCCGCCAGACAAGCGGATGCAAATGGACCTTCGGGCCGGGGGTGGACGGGGCGGGCTGGGGTGGTTGGATAGGAGGGTGGCGACGCTGGCTGGCTGAGTTGGCCGGCCAAGAGGTCGCGGAAGAGGGGCTGCAAGGAGGAGAAAAGAGGTGGAGCAGCGAGGGTGGTAACAAGAGGGAAAGGGATACCGTAGGAGGGTTGATATCGGCTAGAAGGTGAGCTTCGGAACGCAATGTCCGGCCTGGTCCAGCCGGCAGAGAGATGCGAGTATTGATCTAGGCTCAGACCTAACCCACCCCCTCGAGACTTTTCACCCTCCTCGGCCACCTCCAGCCACCTCCTTTCGCCTCCACCATCTCCGAGCTCGTCGTGAAGCCAGCCCTGCTCCGTTCCTGGGGGTCGTCGCCGAGAGAAAAAGGGATGGAAGCGCGCAGGGTGAGCGACGAACCGGGCGGCGAAGGGTGAAGGACGAACAGAGACGAAGGAAGAGGAGGGTGACGGCGGCGTTACGGGGACCGGAGGCTTGAAGGAGGACCTCGAAGTCCGGCTTGTGCCGAGCTGCCCCTTCGAGCTACGCACGTTCACTCTCACCTCCTCCACCTCCGATCTCCTCCTCTTACATTAGACATGCTGCAGTGGTGCTCAGTTTTCAGAAAGCAATGTTCTTTGAAATCCGCAGAAGTTACAGAATTTTGCGCGAACCGGATTTCACTCGTAGCAATTTAATAACATCGTAGTTGATGGAAAATTGGAGCTGTATGAACTGATATAAAAAAAAGAAATAATGTATGTAAGAAAATTTAAGAAGAACAGCAATTGAAAAAGAGAGAGCATATGTTGATAAATAGAAAACGTGTTCTTAATTTCAAATACATCAACTTCTATTTTAATATATTTCTTTTATTGGACGATGAAGTCCGTCCACTACGAACCAAGTGCCGGCTGAAATTTACAATAAAATTCGTCATTTCCCAAGTTGGCGAAGGAATTTAATTTAAGAAACGAACAACGAGAGAGCGTGATGGAGCGAACAGAGTAGAGGAGATGCTGGAAAACGGGTCATCACGAGCGAAGAATTGAAAATCGAGGTTCTTCGTCGATTCTCACGGCCGTTCGTGCCTTTAATGAATAAATGGCGAGTTTCCTTGGCGGGAATGGGTGGAAAGGGGTGAAAATCGAAGGCAGCCACGCCCTGCAAGCGGAAGGAGAGAAGAACAAAGAAAAATCGCGGCTAGCCGACCGATTGCTCGCGGGCGGTAGCTACCGTTTCCCCAATCCGGAAGTCGGCACTCGAAAATGGAGACGCGTTTCGAGTGCATCAAGGCCAAGGTTTATTAGTGGCAGATCAGTTTCAGAAGCCCGCCAGCCTAGGTGTCAAGTGCTCGCAAGTGGTTTCAAGTGGTGCTCGTAAAACGTGAATATAAACGGCCGCGTCGAAAGTGTTGCCGTCCGTTTCAACGTTTTCGCATTACTTTGTACGAAGTTTCTCGCCATGCGATGTTCGGTTCACAGTTTCCGGTTGAAGTGGCATTTCATACAAACTTACACTATTAAAAGTTAAAAAGTTATGTATATGAACAGCATGAGTTACTTTCAGAATATCGATTACACCGTAACTTCGTATGTGGGCGAAATATAAATTACAAATTTTGTCAATCGTAATGATAAGAAAAACTGATGGATATCTAATATGAGAACAACTCTACGTCGAATCAATACCCCAATCATTTTCAGCGTTTATAAACGTTCATTAAGAACACTCAGAACGCAATTTCCAATATTATTTACAATGGTCACTTATCATTTCTGCAAACGTTCCCGGCGTTCCGTTCGAGTGAACACTAGCAACGCCACGATTTTCGTAATAATTTCGGCAGTTTCAAGGGACCACGGTATCTGGTATAGAGCGTGTTTCGGGTGGAACTTGAAGAGGTCAGTGGCAAGTGCTGCGTCGAGAAACGGTGAGGCGCGGCGGCAAGGCACGATAACGTCGCACGGAGTTACTCGAATCCCAATAAATCCAAACGCCCTCGTCGGCCAAGGCCTAGCCCCCGTGTTTTGGCCGAGGCCTGCACAACGGGCTTCGAGATTAGTATTAATTTATAGCGTCGGAAGATAGGATAGAGCAACGCGCGCCGAGGCGGAGGGTGGAAAGTGAAATTTCGTGGCTACGCGCGGCCGGTATGCCATTTCCATTTTCCACGCTGATAATTGGAAACCGGCTGGGCAACTTTCGCCAGTATGTAAATTCGCGTTGCTCTTATCTGTTCTGATCTCACGGGACCCTGGGGATGGGCTAATGAGCCGGACTAAACCCCTTGAACACCACCATTTTTGTTAAATTCGTCCAACGGGCTGATCGTGGCAATAACGATTTCCGTAATTAGAATCGGAGAAATCCTTTTAGTAAAATAATGATATTGAACGTGTGAAAATCTTTTCGCGATTCCTTAGCCTTTTAAAAATTACACTGTACCAATTATGATGTTAAAATTTTTGTAATACGGAAAGATGTAGATCGAAAGTTGATCGTAATTACAATTTGACTTCGATTAATTTATATCTCCTGCGACAATAATTAAAAACTATATAAGTGTTATCAATCAAATTATTTTCAAAGTAAATCGATCCCCTTGTCACGTCGACTCGGGATATTAATACCCCTTCTCAGCCAAAAGATACACAGAAAGATTAAGATCCAAGCATTACGATAAAATAACACTCAGCGATGAGGCGGGTAACTTTATCATTCTTACGACGCTATCTTATTAAGGGCACGTTGGCGGGGCACATGGGGGAGATGGTTAGTAGCACGTGAGGGTGAAAAATGAAGAAGAGACGAGAACCTACCCCACGGATCATCGGTCATCGCCCAAAAACCGCCCCCTTGTCTTTCTCTCACCCCCGTTCCGCGCTATCAACCTGTAATGAATCTGTCACGCGGGCACGAGATTTCATTTCCTTCTTCGAGGCCAGGCCCGAAGTGATTCTTATGATTTCGAAACGATTTCGACTGGCTTTGCCCCGTATTACGAACCGAAATTAAACATCGAGTGCAAAGAAAAATGTTACTATTCATTTTTATTATCAATTTAATCCACATGATTTTCTATTACTTATGTTTTATGCAATTTTCATGTATTTGTCTCAATCTCAAAAGCATACTCGATATCAGAACTCAACGTTTTCCCAATAATTCATATCTTTCTATGCTATTAGATCGGAAGTATGAACTAATACGTGATTCTATCAAGTGGCCACCGTACCGGGAATTGAAACCAACTCCAACCCCGTCCCTTTCACTCTCTCTCTCTCTTTCTCTCTCTTCTCCTTTCGACGACGACGACCCCAAAGAAGCTCGCGAGGGACGGCCTGTTCTTGAGGAAGGAGCCGAACGGCGTCGACCCAGTCCCAAAGACTTTGACCCACATCATATCGCTCGTTTTTGCCTTCGCCTCCTTCACCTTCCGAGTTCCTTCCCTCCCGGGACTATTATCTTAATCCCATACATCCTCTTTAAGAGGCGTTCCGCTCGAACGAAGCAGCACCTCGCCAGAGCTACTTCCGTGCTTCTCGGTGAACTTCGTCGCCTCATCTTTACCCCCGGATTAATCCCAACGCCTTACCATTTGGCAAACCAATCGAAACCACGCGGACCTGTTGTTACTCATAGTTCAGACAAGCTGACTATATCTTAAATATTTCTACAAACCGTATTTGTACTTAAAATAATATGAAATTATATTTGCAGATAATTGTTAGAAGAAGCTTTTTATTGATACTTAGTTGAAACGAACGGGAGCATAAGTTTCTGATGTAGAAATCCCGATTAACATATAGTCCTACGAAATTGGGCCACAGGTGGTTTCTTTTCTTTTTAGTAGGAATACCGCGACGATTTTATCGGGGATCCACGCCGCGGGAACAAAGATCGGGTGTCCTATTTGAAAAAAATATTCGTAAGCCTGGGTGGGCGCACGTGCTGCGAACTCTCATAAATTAGAGATGCTCGATCGCCCAATTAATACGATGTTTCCAGTGGCAGACGATCGAAAGTAGCCGAGGAGAAAGCGTTGAAAGGATTGATAGAAGCCGCCGCCGCGGTCGAATACAAAAATCATCTGGCTGCTACGCGGGAAGGGGACCAACGAGGATTATTGGTCGAACACCGAGAAAGCAACGTGTACATACATCAGACGCGTGAACCGCTGGCATAAATTAAATTAGCATAATTTCGAGTTGTCCGACAACAAAGTAAAAATACCGCGACACCGTGGGAACCGGTGGAAAACGGTAGATTACCCATTTAATTGTACCTAATTGCTCGACGTAAATTAAATCGAATCGAATTTACAAACGTTTATCGGAAATTGCATGTACAATCGCTTGATGAGAATGCATTTACTTAATGGTTTTATATTTTATTGGTTAACGAGGGACACCGACTAGCAGAGATTTCGTAGTAAAAATGTTTGAACGGAAACTTTAATCGAGTGTCTGAAAATAATTAAAGTGCCGGGTCCCATCGTCATTACCGTTCTGTTCATTACAAATGTAATTAAAGCAAAGGGGGAGCCGCCGCTTTTATATGAGAAGATGGATTCGTTCCTTTCGTCGCTTTCGCCGAATCCGGATCTACGTGACCACAAGAGCCGAAAAGAAAGACACCGCAAATGAGTAGCGTCCCTTCGAGCGACTCAGCCAGAAATGCAAACTGAGACCACCAACATGTACTACCTACGCTGGCAGCATTTTCTGAGAACGTTTCATGCTAATACGGCCATGAATCGGGCAAAACCGAAAGTCAGGTTTTCGACTTCCACTCGGATACTAATCATTTCGTGTTAAATCATTTCCTCCCACTAGATATACGTCACCCTGGTTCGAATTCAACTTACTATCTTTTCATTTGGTTTATGAATTTCTACAATTTCCTACGTTGAGGTATCTCTGCTAAAACGATTTACTTTTGCAGGATTAAATTTTCAAATTTTTGTTAGAATTCATCCCAGATTGAGGGTCGATATCAGTAATTATTCTTAAATTCGTTTCAACCTTCTCTGGGTTCTCTTTTTCTAAATCTTAGCTCCCACACGTGCGGTAGACATTCCTCGCTTTGAAAAAGTGTCTGGTACCTTCACCTTCGAACGATGTACCTCACCTGACTCATCGTTCGCAAATGTTCTCACCCCGGGACAGAGAGCCTCGTCCGCACGAGTGATTCACGAGAGCAATTTTTTAATCTTCCGAGAGCCGACATTCCCGAGTACCGCAAAGAATGTCGGTCAGCGTAAGTCGTAAGTACAGTAAACCGCGCCAACGACCTGTTTCATGACCATGGAAATGAAACTAAAACTTTACGTCCCTCTTCTCCCCTTATCAGAGTTGTGGTAATTTAAGTCGAATTACTCGTCTCCATTCGTAAGTTTCTATTCATATTTTCACGTGTCGATTTGTGAACATTCACGTTCTTCGCAACGGAATGCAATAGTTTTTTTAATTTATTTTTCTAAAGGCACGCTTTGATGCTTTTTATATATTGTCTAAAAATATAGATATAAAAAGTTAGCCGAGAACAGCAGAAACAAGAGTATAAATAATTGAGGGAATTAAAAGTTGAGATATATACGAGGCAGGCTAATCACGCGTGATTATATCAGCGCATAAAAATTCTAACGTATAAGCGTATAAAATAACCGGCGCGAAGTTCTTGCCTCCGAATCTTAATTTCGACGAGAATCGTTTGATATCGAGCGCTCGTAAAACCGATTCTGGTCCCACGGGCTCCTCTCGGGCACGAACTTATGTTGATCCTCGTCGACAGAAGTTTCGGCGATCAAACTTAATTGACTGGCCGGTCGTCGAATAGACAAACTCGTCGGTGAAGTCAATAAAATGGTCAAAATCGTGGAAGAGACGGGGATGTCCGTGGTCCCTTTCTGTTCCGAAGCTCTCTTCGCTCAGTGTCTCGGCGAACGTTAATAGCAGCTAAATTCGAGCTAAAAAATCATTAGAAATTTTATTGACGATCAATTATGGCAGTCAGGCTTGAACTGTTTCTCTCAACTGTTACTTTTATATTTTCGAATTTGTTTGTGAAATTTTCACGAATGAGAAAGATGCTGGCGCAATTAAGGATGTATAGCCCTCTTAGAAAATTCTCGGAAAAATCGAAAATTTGTTGTTGTTGTTTATTATTAGCAATGTTCTTCCGAAGTCTGATTTCTTTTTAAAAAATGCGTTTCTAAAGTGCATAAACTTTTGAGATTGACTGTATAGCCAATACATCCTTAAGTGATAGAAACATAATTTTCGCTTCGTGAGAGTTAAATATTTCAAGATCCTGCATAGACAGAATAACACGATTCGAGACGAAGTCAATTTTCTGAAATTGGATGAAGAGTAGCGAACGCTTCACTCGTTTCGCGAAAACGTCGCCGACGATTCCATCTACGTCCAAGTTTTTCTAATTCGTTAACGATTTCGCGGCCGCGGGCATCTTAAGAGACGCGCGATTACAAGTTTAAGGTAGCCGATATACAGTGGAACAAGCGTCGGTTGTCGGGCGGCCGCGGCGGCAACCTCGACTCCTCGTAAAATTATCCGTAATAAAATCGTGATTTACGCCCGTGTTCCTGGAAACCGGACCGTTCGAAACGTTCCGCTATCCTGGCTACGACTCACGGTTCTCGCATCCGCTTTATCTGTCCGCCTCGTTCAGGATTCAGAATGGCTCGTACGAGATCGAACGTAAGAATTCGCTCTCTTAACACACTTTGACCTTTCCGTGCTTTGCGTTATTCTCCAGCCACGTCGCTCAAAAGAATCTCTTCAAATTCGACAAAACATTTTTGCATCTTTCCACAAGAAATAAGTGCAATATTGATTCGTAATGATAGAAATTTATTCGAGCAGACCTGTTCAAATTGTGGAATTAAATTTGATGCCAAGACGGGCGTGAATAAATTTGGAATCGCGGAACGGAGACGCGTCGCCCGTAAAACTTCGCGTCGCGTTTCATATCTTCGTGCTCGCGGAACAGGACGAGGGGTTGGATGTCCTTGAAGAATTCGGATGGGAAGAGAGATGAGAATTTTCGGACGACTTCTGATAGAGAAGAAGAGGCAAAAAGGTCGCGGTTCTCGGCGTCGGAGGACGTAAACGGTCGAGGGTCGCGTATAACGTAAACGCAAAGTAGAACGCACGACTCCCATAAGTCGTAAAAAGGAACCTATAAAATTGTGTGCCCCGCGCCTACGGCGGCGGCCAACCAGCCGCCCGGCAATTTCATATATTTACGTCAATCTTCTCGAGTTATGAAACAACGTACGTAAAGGTGATACACGAGCCGCGGCTACGAAAGCAATAATCCTGAAATGGAAATTACTTATCGAAATCGATGTAATTGCTCAGCCGTCCTTCGTCAGAAATTCGAGCTTCGGTCGCTGAAACGCCTAAACGAATGAAAAATCGTGCGACGTAAATTTATGGATGGTTCAGGAAGCTCCGTCGTAAAAGTGGCGCATACGCGGAATGTAGAAATTGAAGTATTACCGTAGACACTTTTTGATAAACTGCTTCGTTGCGAGGTAAACTAGTTTTACGGGTGGAGATTGAAAAATTGCCTGACGAAGTGAACATCGGAACGCCGAAAATGGCCGTTTAATTTTTTCATCGGGCGACGGTATTACGTTATACGAGCGTACACAAGACACAGGTATCGGCTTTATGCAAAGAAAATTCAATAGCCGAACAGTTTACGCGTACCTGCATGAGGCGACGCAGCCCTTGCGCGCCACGGGAATATTAAAAGCGAAGCTTTTTTTATTGAAGCGCTTTATGGACACAATTTTATCACTCGCGCTCTCGCTGGAAACGCTTCACCTTCTCGATTTGATATTTCGTTTTAAAGAAAGAAGCGGGCGTAAAAATGGAGAATGAAGGTTGTCGCTCGGATGAGGATATTTCATGATTGATTTATGAAGCGGATTATACATTTTGCATTACATAATACGGCAAAAGAGAATTTTCGGTTTATTGGCAGGAAGTGTTACGGGTGTGAAGTGAGAACACGACCAACTCCACGATCATTGAAATATACCAAAAATTTATTTACATAAAAACATGAATATAATACCTATAATATTTCAACTGCTGCTTGCATTTTTTCTTTCTTTTCAATTCGGTGTGTCAATGTATTCCAAAAAAAAAAAAAATGAAAATGAAACGCGATCGTCAGATCTTCCCAAAACTAATTGGTATTGTCGCAATGTTCAACGTCGCGATAATCTAAGACAGGAAACCATGAAAAGAGGAAACAAAAGAAAAAGCGCGAGAAACGATGATTAAACAGATCTAACCACTAAAGGCGTACATTTAAAAAAAGGAGTAATCGATAAGACGCAAACATAGTGTCCAAAGAGTTCGTTCCATTCGTCGGCCAGATAAACCAAACGAAACGCAGTGGAGCCCCGTTCGCAAGACTGGATTCCCTTTTTCTCCTTACATCCTTCGCGCCCCCGTATCTCGTCCTCTCCGTCCCCTCCGATACAATTTTCTGTACGCGTGACAAAAACGAAAAATCATATCCCCTCGGTGGTCATAAATAGTGCGTTTATATTATTAAATCGGTCGCGGCCGTCTCGCGACCCGGTCGTCGATCGTTCTTCCCTTCTTCTCTTCCCTCTCTCCCATCCTTTGCACTCCGCCTCGTGTTCGTTACAATATTTACAAAAAACGTACAACGTACTCGGGGAAAGAAGAAAAGTACGTAAGGTACGATACACAAGGATAGAGAACATTCTCAGTTATCTTTCCCTCTCATCCGTGGATGATAAAGTCATTTACGATCATTCTTATTATCATATCTGTCCCTCTCATCGTTCGCTTACAATCTTACGTCGTCCAGAATTACTCTGATTGCACACTACCCTTTGCCAATCGCAAGGGAATATCGAATTTTCCAATCAACTTATTAACGTCACAGTTTAGCTACAGTTTTGCCTATTAAAACATATCCTGGCTGCTCGTTAAATACATAATTTACCACGAAATCACGTTAAAAAAATATAATTTTAAGATGAACTCATAAAGCAAGCGTCAATATACACGAAGTCCTACGTTTCGTTCCAGAAACTGTCAGGATTGACGACGAAGCTTTGAAGATAAAAGTCCTGGACATGTTTCAAGGCACCCCTGTATTTTTCCATCTTCGTAAATTGTCCGCCTCTCATGATCGAGAGTCTTGACGGTGCTCCGAGTGCGCAGCACACAATCAAATCAGTGTTCGTAATCGCTACGGGAACGATCGAGCACGCAACCTATCCACTAAAGCTACCCGCCGTTCTTTTCCACGTTTTCTCGTTTTCGCTCTCTTAGCGATTCTCCCTCGTTTTGTTCAGCTCGATTATTGTTCCTTAAACAGTACTGGTATAAAAAGACGTTGTTAGTTTCGCGACGGCGCGCTCGCCGTTCATCGCAAATGTTTCGGGAAACTGAAACCACGTGCTCTGTATCACCTCTTCGTGCGGTTCTTAAAGAAATGGCAGTATGAAACATTCTAATGAAATACTATGACTGAATCAAATATTTTTATTAGGAAGTACCTTCGTAGATACTTTCCCCTCTGTAACCCAATCGATCATGTTTTGTATCGTTTTTAACTTCGATTAATATTAAAGGATAATTAAGTAGCTACAGCGTCAAATATTTGTACATAAAATAAAGATATAAATTTAAAACATCGTTTTCATTCATATTTTTATTAAATATTTGCACTAATTTTAGAATTACAATTATGTACAATATCAAAATAAATAAATCAAACCTTACGAATATAATATAAACATTCGTCAAACCGAATGGATTACAGAGTTGATTAAAGATAAAACGTAATTTCTTTCAGTTTCAAGTTCAAAAAATTGTTTTCAATATTTAGTTATTATCTACTTTTTATTAGTCAATAAAAATAGCTTGAAAACAATATTCGACGTTACTCACGCTCTCTGCGATTACAAATATCACGTTGATGGTTACAATTTTAAATTGTATCGTTTCCAAATTTCAAACAACCGGATTGAAAGTGTTCATCTGAGGCGATGATCAATTATAGAAACGCGAGCCTACTATCATGAATAGAAAGTCAGTCAAAAATCGTTAAGTCAGATGTGTCATCTAAAAAAACGTGTATATCGCAATCAGTACCATTTTATTATTATTGGTTCAGTTTTGATTGGACCGCGTGCACGGCATGATTATTCCGTTCTAAGTCGGTATCAACCCTCGACTCTATCATCCTTTTTTGTTTTGACTCTCGCGTTCGAACGATGTGAAAAAAGCTCACCAGGAGAGGCACTGCGTATACGCGTAAAAAAAGTCTCCCTCCGATACACCTAGCTCCTATCAAAATCAGCTAGTAGAAAATATCGTGTTCTCTTCGTACCCTTTAAAAAGCTCACGACTCTCCCTCACCGTCTGACTCATTATTAATTATTATTTTTGAAAAGGCGAGCCGAGTGCGATTCGACGAGATCACAAAAGTGTGTCCGAAGAGTGATTCAATATTTTGCGCGAAGACACACAAAATTTGATAGAAACTGCCCTGGCAATAGGTTGATATAAAAAGTTATATGGCTTGTGCCGGCCAAAGAGAGGCCCTCAGTCATTGCTGATGGTTCCATCGGCAAGTGTGAATGGCGAACTATGTACCTCGGCTTTTCTTTATCGATATGATTGTATAAAACGATACAGTGGAGCGTGTTACATTGCTTCGACGATCGACCGATTAGAAAGATTCAGACAGAAGTAGGCGAACGACGTGATATGAAAACGTTTGCAGTAGTTCGTATCGTAGATTTGTGAAGAACAAGAAACATGTTCAAGTGTTGACTGTTAAAAATTGAAGATAACAATGTGAGTATCATGCGATCAGCTTTCGAAACATCGTTTGGCTCAAATCAATTTCGAGGATAATTAATAATTATTTTTGCTTAAAAACGAAATTATTGAACTTCGTAAGGTATCCCGTTTTACCTTTCAAATTCTAAGTGTTATCAGTAATTCAGTTATAAGCTGAAGTAGGAAAATAACAAAAAAAATGGGGAGAAGTAAGAATGGCTAGAAACTTGAAAAGAGTTGGGGTAATAATCGCTTATCGATGGTAAAAATTATGTGTACCTGTGTACGTTTGTATGTTGCATATAGCCTCGACGACAAACCTGTAGCGTCGCGTGTATATCGTTCAGGATCGAGGTCCATCGAATACATTATGCATTATCGTGTACACGTCGCGGAGGTTGTGTCAATATCGTACGATATCTAAACATACAGCATCAAAAAAGTCGATATATTGATATAAACGCTCATACATGTTCCACTTATATACATACACACATATGTACGAGGGTTTTAAAAAACGCGTTGCGTGTCATCTTGTGTCGTCTATGAAAAATGTCAATTTCCTGTATCGGATTTCCATACTTTGATGAGCCTGAAAAGCACCTTTTTGAAAAAAGAAAACTAAATTTCTTATTATTTTCTCATGCTCTTAATCGTTTTTCCGGGAACAGCGCAAGAAAAATCTGCCCCGTCCCGTGATTCATATTAAACGTATATCAGCGGATATCAAGGATATTTAGCTAAGCCCGAAGTTAACTCTGTAACTTGTTAACTTGTACACAGAAATGCCATCGCGATTATCCTGTGCACATCGTTTATTTGTCTCTTATTTTCTTTGTTTTAATTCGATCGCGGTGCTCGTTCCTCGATCTTTTGAGATCGAATAAAATAGCAACTTAAGACTTATTATATCACATCTTGAATATGTGCGGCAGTATTTCATTCCCCTTACGCCCAAAGCCGTGATCAGTCGTCGAGAAACCGACGCTGAGATATTTGATGTTTTACATCGAACTCGCAATGATCAAACGTTCACCCTTAGACTGGACTTGTAAAACTCGTTGCTGAAAAAATTTCTACTATCTCGAACCTGCGACTTGAGGTCGGCTATGGGTTTTCGATTGGCAGTATCGATCGACCATTTTTCGTCCCTGGGACCCTAAATTGTACATCGATTATCCTAGAATGGGGTCGCAGCTGATTAATTTCCAGGTAAACGCTGACTGTACGCGATACAAAGCTCTTCAACGATAAGGATCGTCGAATTGTCGTTTTTTTATCTCATATCGTCCGTCGTCGTTGGCATCATCGAAGTACCGAACGTGTACGATAAACGTGAAGGACGATTAAACACGCAGACTCGATAATTAGGACCTCGAAACGTTGACCGAATCACAGAGAACAAAGCGAATAACACTCGCCCCCTCACCCTTAGTCCTTCCACCAGCTGCATAAGCAGCAAAACCATCGCCTCTCGGGATGGGGCTGAAGTATCTGCTATTGTCAGTGCATCGCCCTGGTGGTGGTCAAATGAGTGGTTTCCGCCCTCTTCGGCGGCGGAGGCGGTGGCCTTCGTTTGCTGGCGATGGCGTTCACGATATTGATACTACGATTCTCGTCTGCGAATCTGACGGTCGGTTGTCGGGCCGGGCTAGAAGCGTACTCCACCGGAGCGTGCGGATCCGTCGCGTAAACGTTCTCGTACAAATTGTCAGCTCCGTAGTGCTCCTGAACCCAGTTCGAAACGTTCGTCTCTCTGTAATCTGCGATGGCCGGTGGTGGATCGCGGAAACCGAGGACTTCGTGTGGCGTCGTGCTTGAATCCAGTTTACATTTTTGTGCCACTTGCCACTTCTTCCTCATTACTCGTTGAAGATCCTTTAAGAAATCGCCAGGAGGCGCCTGGTCGGACGCTGCGAGTTTCTTAGGTGACGTGAGCCTGGTGCTGTCCGATCTCCTCGGCGGCATGGGTTTCCTCTGTGGCAGAGCTGGACTGCCCGGCTCCTGCTGAGGCGGAAGGTTGAACGTGATCTTTTTGCCGGTACCGGTTTTCGACTTGGGCGACGTAGGTGGTTCTTGGATGGTCACTCTTCGCTGCGGCTGGGGACTGGACGCGGCTTTCAGCTCCGCTAGATACGGCGGCACCGCGTAGTGGCTGGTGCCCTGCTTCAAGGCACTTCGTCGCACGGTGTCCATATTCGGATTCGGCCTGATCGTTTGAATCGTGTTGTGTGAATACATCGATTCCGTCTTCGAGTTTTGTCTCGTTAGGCTTGAACTGTTCCCGTGCTGCGGCTGAGTCCCATAAGCCGGCGGAGGGACGAACGGTGGAGGCGTGGCGAAATTGGGCGAGCTCGGAGCATACGTCGGCGTGCTCGCGCTGGATCCTGGGTAGGAACTGTGCGGGGAGGATACCGAATTCGCGGCGTTCTGCGCGTTCGCGTTGTAGTTTTGACTGTTTTGCGTATTATTCGGCAACGAATTGCTCGAATACAGTTGTTGATTGTTGGTAGATGGCCTCGACGGTGTGTGGGTCGGCGTGCTGTCGGGTGTCGAGTTCGCTGAAGTCGGCTGCTTCGGCCTGGCACGTCTGATGGTTCCCGTCTCGCCGACTAGAGGACTCGGAGGTGGCGGAAGAGACGCTAGACTCAACGAGGAGCCGGTGAGCTCCGGAGTGTTGCACATTGGCAGTTCACCAGGTGCTGGAGGTGGTGGCAACGAATCCAATGAGAGATTGGATCGGAACATTTCTGGTGGAGGTGGGGGAAGTGGTTCACTGTCGGATTCTGCTTCCTCTGCTACTCTTGATGGGGACGGCGGTGGTGGCAACGAAGTGATCGAATCCATCTACGAATACAAATTCACTTGTATTAATGGTTGACACGATTTTATACAATTTGTATAATACTGAAAACATGGCGAAATAAAATATTGTGTACGTACTTTCTACTAAATTAATTTTTATAATAAACAAATACTCACCATGCATGATGGAATAGGGCTAGTCGGCGTTTTTGACTCCTGACTCTCGTTTCTGTTGTACCCCATCGGGCTCGCTCTTTCCCTAACCGGTGTACCGGGTGGTACAGGACTAACCGGAGTCGCGTTTCCAGATCGATGATGTCTTTTCAGCGTTCCGGATCCATCCGAGTCGGTACCACTTCTTCTTCGGCTGTGCCTTCTGGTCAACGTCCCAGAACCTGAACTCGTCGGACTCGGGCAATTATCTGGCTCATCACGAACTGTTTCGCCTACTTCCTTTAATTGTCTCGTGATTGACGTTAGGGGTAGTTTGGGATTCATCGATGGTTTCCTCTTTATCGTACCTGTTGGAAACTCGCCACATTCAAAAGCCACCTAAAATGAAGAATAAGATAATCCAGTTAATTATTAAGCATTGTAATATTAAAACAAATTATCTAACAGCTAAATTAATTTTATAACCATTATACATATTATATATAGAATATAATTTACCTCGCAACTACTAGGTGCACCGTCGGACAAGCATCCGCTGGAACTCGAGCTGCTCGCTCTGCTCAGTCTGCCGTCGTTATTGTAACTCTGTCGTTGCTCAGAATTGTAACTCTGCCTCTGACCATCGTACTGCCTCGCGTTGTTCACTTCCGCGTTGTGCCTCGAGTTCTCTGTGAACTGGCGCGCGTTGTCGTTGGTCGTGTTGTACTGCGTCTGATTCTGTGGGGGCACAGCGATCGAGCTAACGGAACAAGATCTCGCGTGGGCCAATATATCGAGATCCTCCTGCGCGAGTTCGTCGACCAGAGTCCTGTAATTCTCCATCAGCTGCCTCCCGTACTTGGCCACCCTGATCCCGACCATCCATCGTTCCAGCGACGCGTTATCCTCCGCGCAAAGGAATTTAATGTACTTCGTCGACTTCGGTTGCTGCAATCTGGGATGCTTCACAGCGAAACAGAAATCCGTTGGAGCCTTGTATTTCTTCTTCCAGCCGATCCCGTAATAAATTTGGTTCACATCGAACGTCGCCAAGCAAACCAAATCACGCGCGGTACGTGCTTTTTCTTTCGGCCAATAGTAGAGACCCGATGCGCGAAGAATGAAGTGATATCTTTTCCAGCCCTTCTTGCTGTCAGACTTCAAGTACAATGGTCCTTCCACCTGGACAAATAAATTTCGAACAAATCAAGTAAACGAAAGTACTTGGAAATTACAATTATTATATAATCCACTCAGAAGAATAATACTGCGCGAACATCTGTCACTGACAGGACATTATCAAAATATTGTTTCATTATTTTTTACACATCGCAGTGATAAGATAAGAGAGATAGCACAATCTGTCTTGTACTATTTACAAATCAAGTCTAACTATTTATCTCGGAGATCATGCGTATCTACATGAAAGCTTAATTACCTCCGGTACTCCAACGTTGCTGCTCGAAAAGAATTCCTCCAGAAGAATGTTACGCGAATGATCGTCGTACTCGCCGCTACTCCTGTCAGACGGGCCCAGAAGAAATCTTTCGGGAGTGAGAAACAATTGTGTCTTCTCTGGCTTCTCGACGAAAAGCAACTTATTCTTCGAGTCCCTGGTCCACAGTAAAAGATTCTCTACCAATAACTCGTGATCTTCGTATACCCTCTCTGGAAACCAACAATAACGAGATAAAGATAAAATATTTGCCGCTCATTTTAATAGGTAACCAATTGAATTGGACGTTTACCCATGAACAGGTCGGGCAAGTGCTCGATCACCGTCCACTTCGGATCCATTGGCACGTGATTTTTGTCAGCGAGAAGCCTGCATACGTGCGCCACACTCATCCGTTCGTCCACGAGCAAGCTTTTTCCACTGCCGTCCAAGGTGAACGCTTTGATGAAGAGCTTTTGAACGCTCGCCTCGCGCATCTTCTCCAGCGCCAGCCGGATCTTCTCTGCCTTGACTCTGCTAGCAGCGTCTTCGAAAACAGACACGATCTCACAATTAATACAGAAATGTATAATAGGAAAAGCTTTGTTCCTTGATCCGGGTCTTCCGAGATCTCGATGGGTCGAATAAAAATTGTGACCTACCCATGAGTTGATGAGATTGCTGCTGAGGGCCTGTGTGCATGACGGCCTGAGGTGGTTTGTGCCCGGAACCGCTGCTGCTCGCGGAACTTTCGCTGGACAGCATCGACACCGTGTCCGAGAACGCGCTGTCGTTGTCAGGACTGTCGGTACGTATAGCTGAAGCAAATATTAGACAGCTGTTAAAGCGGAACAAGAGCTGCGAAAGCAAACAGCCTATAAAGCAATTGCACCTTGAAACTATACTCTAGCCAACGGTACAACATAATTAGGACTCTGTGAATTCGAATATCGAGTGTAATGATAATTATAAAACGTTACAAGAATGTTTCATACTGTATTCGTTATGCTAATCTTATCTCGAGTCAGTGAATTGAATTGTACTATCGAATTACCTCCTTCATTTTTGCTAATATCGGTGTTATCGGTAGCTGTGATTCTCGCGCTATTGGGTCGACCCTGCCTCTGCGAATCGGGCGCAGGTGTGGCAGCGATGTCACCGTCGCAGCGGCGCTCCAAAGCGCACAACTCGCCGAGTATGGCATCCAGATCGACATCCTGAGAATCTGCGACAGCGAAGAGAAACGTTTAAAATTAATTAGCCGTTGAAAATATTAAAAACACAAAAAATGCAATGGTCTACTAGAAACGCAGATATTGAGATGAAAAGTGATCGTCCCCGATCGGAGGCACGTAATTCTCTGCTAAAAGAGGAACCGTGTTCAATGATTACGATCGCCGAGATGCTGGCAATGGTCGTGGCACGAATTATGAACGACCCGACGATGAAACCAGTTTCCGTGCTAATTACCCGCACGATTGTACGGTCATCTGGTAACCGCACGTTCGCTCGTATTCCTCGAACGCGAAACGCCGACTCGTACTTACATAGTGTCGTGTACCTGACCTCGTGCAACCAAGGCGAAAGTCCTCGGTTGACGACCGAACCAGCGATTTTAATTGTGAGCCCGATTCGTTTCCCCTTTTATTTGATTGGTAACTATTTTTCGAAAAGTCTTCCAGGAAGTGTCGTACATGAAAACGAAGGTATAACTACCAACAACGCATCCTCTTCTTCTTCAGCGTAATAATTATCGTCAATCGTTACTCGCATGTGATAATATCGGCTTCGTTGAAGTATAATTAACGAAATTAACCCGCAGGCTGTAGAACAACGACCAAAGACCGATTCCAATGTCTGGGCGGGAAAACCGTTTAGACAAATTATGCAACCGTTACTCGTGAATAAAATAACGAGTATTTTTCAACCCGTTCAATTGTAATTTCTTAAATTATTTTCACCGGAATTCGTTCATCACGAAAAGGAGTTACATTGATTGACGGTCGTCCCCCTTTCATAAATGACTAGCAATTAACAAGAAGCAGTTCGGAATGAATTTCTTAGGAATCGCGCGAAGGCGTGAGGCATTCTATCGCAAGTGCACGATACGAGGCACGTGTGTAGCCGATCTCGGAGTCGGGTCCGAGGTCCTGTCCACAGTTTACTCAAGTGCGCACACGTAATACATGTTATTCCCTAAACAAGAACCTCTTACGAGTACTAGACTCGTTCACAAGATCCGACCAACGCGGCTTATCGAGGCGATCAATTACTTGGGAATTAGTGTCAAGATCGCTTCTAATTCGGTTCGTGCGGTCTCGTGCGAGTTAATCGAGCAAAGAAATAAATAAGTAGGACAATAGGGAGGTAACTCTGTGTTACATGGAACAAGGCTTACGATGTTGAATATTAAACAGAGAATAACAAAATATGTGTGTTATAAATTTATAGAGGAGGTAAAATGGAATTCCAAAGGGAAACCGTTTATTTATGTAAATCATGCTAGTCCCTGTATTTCTAGAAATGGACTTATGATACGCTATGTACAGTGAGCTCGTTACGGGAATATCTAGATCGACTCAGGCGTTTTCCTTTTTCCACGAACAAAGGACAGAAACTCTCATTTGCCGGGCGGAGTGTATCGTCGTCAGACCGAACGAATGACGAAGTCGACGTGGAATGCGGCGGTATCTCGTTTAAGACTGTTCAGCTACGAGAGTGCATGCGAATCTCCGGAGCAACGTCGACGACGACGACGGCAAAGTGGAGGGCCCAAGAAACTCGGGCTAACTTTATCAATCGGATTCCCGTTCCGTGGCTCGCGCAGAATTTCCAACGCGCTGACGTTCAACTTTTCAGCAAAAAGAACAGACACGACGAAACTCGATGCATAAACCCGTCGCGCATTATAAGATAGATTTAATAGATGAACGCCAAGTATGCACGTATATAGTAACGATACTTTTATTTCCTTATATACTTTCGGTGTTAAATTTCCCTTAACGTTACTGCGATTATTCATTGTAATAATAAATTGAGACGTTGCATAATAGAACATAAAACTTGAATAAGTGACATCACTCAAGATGACATCACAACGTTATGTTATCGTACTGTGTTATGTATGAAATATTACTTTTAACTACACGTACGTTTATGTACATTATTGTCGTAAAATGTACAAAAATCAAATTATGAAACTACTATTAAAAATATGAAACATCTATTATATTAACTACGTAACCGGTTTCAGGTGAGTCTTCAACGTTAACTACATAAAGTCAATGTACAACTCATTAATTTTAGTCCAAAGTCCATCCAGAAAGTTAGCGAACAGTCATTTACCTAACAGTGAGGTCTAATCACTGTCAAAGCTTAACTTCGTCGATCGAGCAAGAATCGTTGCTTTCTGGGTGACAGAGGGGTTGTTGGCCAACGATAATGATGAGAACGGAAGTTCCGAGGAACGTAAGTGCTTATGTGAGGCAGGGGAACCGGCGCTGGAAAACGGACTGCTTCTTGAGTTATGTTTGCGATAGCGCTTCGCGTGTAATCTTGCTTGGGGACTGGTTTAAACGAGCACCGGAAATAAATCTGAATCTCAATTGTCCTTGCGATAGAAAATGTCTGTCAAGAGATGAGAAATAAGTACAATGAGTATTTTTGTTTGTTCGATGGTCACGTCTTCTTTCATGATTAAACTGAAATTTCAAGAATAGATCAAACAATACCGAAACGGTGACTCAATTGGACAAATACTTGTGAATGCTGGAACTATGGTTTATATCGATCGCAGAGTTACTTGTAATTTCAGATTTGCGAAGCCAAGCCGTACGAAACTGTAGCCGATAATATATCAAATTGCATGCTTCCAAGCTATCAACAGCATACCGGGGTGCATAATTTCCTTTGGAATAATTAACTATTGATTAAATATACATCATACGTTAAACAAAGTATTTTGCTATGCATTATGCAGGCAATAACTCATTTTCATTTGTTTAACTCTATTCGGTAAATAATGTCTTGCTGTCTTTTAATTAGATTCGATATCACGTACATATACAGGGTGAACCACAAATCGTGATCAGTAGAGATTTCTTTGTTATTAACAGTCCGAAAATGTTTTTATCAGGCATGACATGATTTCAAGAGAGTTTTCACGTGATTATAGCCAATTTTCTACCGGCTCGTTTTTTCCATCACTTTTTAAGGTCACTAAATGAGGGTTAAAGGAAAAAGTTATATTATGATAATTACTGAATTCGTCTTGAAATTCTCTATTTGCAAAAAATTGAAAATGACCTTAAAAAGTCATTAAAATCAAAGAATTTGTTATAGTCACGTGAAAGCTCTCTTGAGACTATATTATATCTCATAAAAACATTTTTGATTGGACTAGTAATAACAGAGTAATCTCTACTGATCACGATTCGTGGTTTACCATGTATAACCAATACTGAAACATATAAGTTTCGTGGACATTGTAGACTACACGAAAAATATCGCATTTGGACAACCGATACGAAATATGAATAGGAACGAAAGGTGCTAAGCTCATAAGTGCAACGGCGGCGATGCACTTTCCATGTTCGTAACCGATGAAATAACACGGAGAACGGTTCGGTTTTGTAACTTGGATTACCGTTAGCCACCGTTCCTCACGGCGTTCGATAAGACACGAGAAAATGTCCAATTTATATTCTCGGAAGGATTCACGGCGAAACCTGCTTGACTTACATACTGTCATCGCCGTTCCCCACCACCTGTGTTTATTTTCAGTCTTTTTCTTCTGTTCACAACGGCGCTCAGTCGACTGATTATTCACGATCGACACAGAGTATAGTATAGTTGCGGTTAGTTTTCTTGTCGTGTCAACACCGAGCCACGTTCGCAGCACGATCTTCTTCGCCGATACGACACGTATCTCTCTCCTCGTGCGTGGACGAGGGGACTATAAAATTTTTAGGGAGTCCGGGGGCGAACGCGTCACCCATTCAATGGACGAACCATGAAACCCGACTTTACAGTCTATGCGCATCTTGTTCATCAGACAATAGACGATTTTGTCTATTTTTGGTGGCGCGAGGCTTTCGGTCGAGAATTAAAGGATTCATTTTTGGTAGACGCGACGCAACACTGATAATTGACTGTACTAGGAAGTATATCTTAAATACAAACGAAGAATAGAAAAAGTTTTACTTTTTTGGAAGTGGTATGAAAAGAATTTAGCCACGATGGACATACATATTTAAGGTGTGGCGCAGCTGCAACGAACAGCGGTGACTAATTACACGATAAACAATTTTACTTTCGTACATGTGATATAAAGTTTACAATTTATAAGATGAGCATGGCATAGATTTCCCTCAAGACCAGAGCTCCGCGTCGCCGTGTTTCAACTAGATCCTCGTGTATTTTACTAGATAACTTCGGAACGCTTTAACAATCGCATACAATTTCTAGAAAATGACCGCAATAATCTAACCCGACGGAAGGCTCGTAATGACCGTGCGTAAAACGCTTGGAAGCGATGCACGGATGAAATCGGAAAAATCGCTCTTATCGCAACGAAAGCGATCTCGAGGTCCGAACAGAATTAATCCAAGAAACACCCAGCTCACTTTCTATCTGCTTTCTCGCCACGGCGTATTATCACGCGGTCATACCTACTCGCTAAATCCGAGTTAGCGTTCCACTAAGCGGGCCCGTCAACTCTGATTCAGCAATCGCTAATTGGTGCCGCGAGTCGACGTACCTTTGCTGGACAAGTATCCCAGTATACTCTCGTTACTTCCAAAGTTCGTCAGCATCGTTGAGAACAACGATTTTCGCCGATTGTTGTCGCTAATCGGCATCGGGGATTGATAAATTTGTCATCCTCGGAAAGACACAATGTAGAAATCGCTGCTATTACATTTACATAGATTATGTAATACTCGCGGGTCTAATCGCTGTTTATAAACAGCCACTGAATAATGAGTACGTATCGTTTACAAAATTCACAGATCTTTCACTGAATTCGTAGAAATGACGATCAAACTCTTCGTGTTCATCGAAAAACGTGACAACCGCGCAGTGAACGGGTTAAGGGACTGTCGAAAATCGATTTCGATCGACTCGCGGCCAAACGCGAGTCAGAATTCGGCGACGGATTCGCGAATACAGAGGAATCGATACGCCGGAGGATTACGCGAGATAATCGAGCCGCGGCGGCAGGGATAACTGACGGCGAGGTGCGCGACACGAACGCATGATGTTCACGGCGCGTGCGGCGGCGCTCGACTAAAGGCCTTTAAGGTGAACACACTTGCCTCTTGCCTCGGCTCAAGAGTTTTCCGCGCGGACGCGCTTCACGCTTGCGTGTAGGTGTTACGAGCGCGTCTCCGACGCGACCGCGCCGCGGGTAAAGAGGGTTGCGGACGTGGACGTGCACGGCGAATTACGCAAACGTCCATTAGACCGGCTATTATCGTTAAAAATTATTTCACGCGATCGCACGCTCGAGGAAAGGTGCAGGCAAGAGAAAAAACGCGGTGACTATCATCGTATTTATATAGCGTGTAATTAATTAATCACGGCTATTTGACGTGGCAAATCATCTGACGATACCATAATTATTATGATTCGCAATAATTGTATCTAATGCGATGATCGAATCTAAACTAATTAAGTTGATATACGATTATCATTCATTTTTACTCGTCATGCTATTAAGGATGTATAGGCTATACACTTAAACAATGCTAGCATCTTGAATTTGTTATTATAGATTCCTATT
>NW_017163422.1:0-122796 GCF_001652005.2 Ceratina calcarata | reverse complement strand
TTATTAGCACTGTTCTTCCGACGTCTGATTTCTTTTTAATAATAGGAAATGCGTTTTTCTAAAGTACATAAAGTTTTGGAATTGACTGTATAGCCAATACATCCTCAAGTCCTGTAAATTATCGAGAAAAGACTCACGAGAGAATTTCTAATAATCGATACCTTTGACTCAGAAACAGAGTAACGTCGCCTGGATTAAATTGCACTTTCCAGATCGTGCACACGGCTGCGTTTTATTCAGTCAGTCAGTTCGGGTAGAGGCGAGAGTTCACGGACCGAGTTGAAGAAGATTCGTATTGATTGAAGTGTGGGCGCCAACGGGCCATTTGATAAATTACGATCGACGCCGTTTCAACGCTGCTCCGGGCATCGCGCCGGTATCGTTCCTCGGGCTTACAACTAATTCACGTTGTATGTAATTCGTGTCGCCGAGGCGAGGTTCACTCGTGTCAAACGTGTCGCGAACAAGGGGAGACCAGTGATTAATGCGGTTCGATATCGGCCGACCGAGTAGGAGCTTCTTCCTTTTCTGGTTTCACGAGCCCCGACCATCGCGTCGTCCCATCGACATTTTCTAACAGACTTTACGTAACACCACCGAGATACGTGTACTTTTCCTTTACGAAATGAAAACCGTGAATCTTCCATGCTACATTGTTTGTTAGATAGCACTGTTGACTGAGACAGTTGCTTCCTCTCAAGGGATTAAAACGAACACTGATAATAATAGCAATTTATACGTGCGACCAAACGAATTTCCATCATAATTTCTATACAAAAATATTCTTAAAATTTGCCAGATATTTAAAATGAGTTAATATTGTTTTTACTTTTCTGTAAAAAAAACTGGAGCATTTTTATTTAAAGAAAATTTCGCAAGCACTCGACTTAACTATAATCAGCCAGATTATTTTTTTATTTTTAGCCAAATACTCAACGGCTCAAAGTATCTATTCATTCGTCGATACACGTGATTTTTGTGAAATCTTATCACGACTCTTATCGCAGCTTCGAGCAGCACCTTTGATTCCTTCGTTCGGCAACACAGTCGAGCATTGAACGCGATTGCGATCGTTCGGCGCGGTTCGTTCACCCCTGTCGATTATGCGAATACGCAAAGCGGACGATAAACGACGTAACCCAGATTAATTGAACCGCATAAATCACACGAGTTCCTCGACTTCGATCCCTTCACCGCGCCACGCCATTTCTGCATGTATCTTCCATCGTCATGAAAATCGCGTTTTCCAGGGTGGCGTCAGCTAATCTGACTCTCTGATTCAACACACTTAATTTCATGAAGCGCCTTACACAATTCTACTAATTTCACTCACTTATGTACAGTTCACGCTGATACCATTTTCTGAATAGCGCTTTAAAAACATTCGTAAAGAAATGAAGTATATCCTACAAGTCGCATTATGAACACGGAGAATTTAGTATATTTTGAAAATTGTAATGCATAATTTAACTACAGCGAGTTAACGCAAGATATACTTCGTCAAACAATGTAAGATCAAGCTTCATTTATCTTTTCATCGTCACTTAAAATATAGTGACCTACCCAGTTCTCGGAATTACTTTGTGGTTTAATGTATCACAATAGCGAAGCTCTCAATGTCGATTGTAGTACAATATCGGTACGATCCGGGGACAAAAGAGTGAAACGCGGCCCTAATACCACATAATACAATTTATCAAATTACGATGCGTACAAGGGATTAAGAAGCCTCAGATATAATTGTCATAAAACGCGTTAACGGAACGCACGTATGTAAGCTGAAAAATGAAGCCTCGAATTGGTAATTCTACGCGCGTGCGAGGAACGCTAACTTGGCGCGTTCCCGAGGCTTGCAACAATCGCCGATTCCCGACGCGTGTGTTCTAGCAAATCGCGATATTTGTAAGTCCGCGACAGGGAATCCGTTCGAAAAGAGGCTCTGTTAAGCTCGGACCGAACAATACCTGGTTGAATAATCGAACGCTCGAATCGAGGGTGCCTCGGTCGGGCGAGAAACTCGCGCTTCAGGAACGAACAAAGGGACACTCTTCGTCCTCTCCTCTTTTTTTTGCTCTCACCTATTAATTATTCAACACCGTCCCGCTCCCACTTAAACTCCCGCCGAGGGAAACGCAATTCGCACCAGACCATTTATTTTGCTAAGTATTTCACGTTTTCCCGTTTCATAGTTCACGTATCTCTCGATATACTCGAGTTTATCGTTGCCGAAGTGGAATTCGGAATGCAGACGGCCTACGCTGATGATCTGAACGGCTGAATCGTTGCATAAACAAGTTGAATGAGCCGCCGTCCTAATAATTAGCGTTTCCATGACGTTATCGAGGTCGAGTAGATCGTCACTCTTCGCTCGTAGAAATTGAAAGATTCAACGATCCGGCGGATTTATAAGATCGCAGATGTCTACTTTTTATATAGATAGGCGATTGTTAAGATTTATTAGTTAAGAAAGTATACCAAAGCTATCCTTACAATTTTATTTGATCATCACACTGTCTAATAAATTTGCAGTCGAGTTAGATACTTTCACCCTCCACGCTCGATCCCCGCGACAAAACGAACGCTGACACGGCGATATTTCACGCGAAACGCCAACAACAATTTTCTATCGAGCTTAATTGGCAGCCTATATACCTATGCCACGCGCGAGGCGAACGACCGGCTGCGTTCGCGATGAAAGCAGAGTTACTCGCACGGACACGCGCCTAGCGTATCGCAATTACCGGCGACGATTCGCGAACCTCTGTTAGCTCGCGAATTTACTTTCAGTGTCACAAACGGTTCTCTCGTCGTCGCAGAAATAAATAATGGGAAAAAATAAGAACTGCTTTTAAAAGGAAGAAATCTTTTTCACTGACTAAGGGAAACTATTGTCTGATAAGAATTATTATTCTGAGAAAAGTATAATAATTAACGTAATAGAATTTGTACCAGAAGAGACAGAATTTGGAAAGAAACCATTTCTTTCCAGGTTTTATAAAATTCAGTTCGCTGTTATTCCAAAAATTCTTTTATACGAAGACTCATTGTTTTTAAGCGAGTTCCGTGAAAACTGCTTACGCATACGCGTGCACGAGGAATCATTGCCAAAAATGTCTCGAGACGCGAGTTTACTCGTAACCTTCGATCGTGCGGACGGAACACGGGCTTTGTTTAATAAAGAAAATGAGCCGCGCCCTGCGTCACGAAATGCCTCTTGTTTCATTAGGTTCGCAGGTTGCGTGTGCACGCACGAAGAAGCGTGCACGAAAACCCCGCAACTCAGACGTCAGCAAAGTCGAGATCCCACAGCCGTGGATTTATAAGAAAGATAAATAAAGTAGAAATTCTTTGTAATTTTTAAAGAAACTCCACTCATAAAAAATTTTCTATTTATAATTGCAATTCGAAGTTGAAAAATTATTAACACAGGAAACGAGGCATCTATGCTCCAATCATTTTAGTGTACAAATTGTTTAATTGACAAACTGCTTCATTGGTTAACAGAAGAAACGTGATAAGAATCCCAAGGCAACTAGAGCGTGTGAAGAAAAGAATCGCGTCTTCTACGATTATCGTCCACTTAACCGGTTTACGTGAAACGGACAGAAAATTTTTTTCGTGCAATTAAACGGGTCGTCGCGTCAGCGCATCGCGATGACCACGATGAAAGTATGTAATTAGGTTAAACGCGACAAAGTAAGAACCTTAAAGCAGCTGTGGTAGCACACGAGCGACGCTAGTTACGCTGGGAGCATCGCCGTGAAATATAATGACAGTCGCTTTAGAACCGTCACAAAAAGCCAGTCTGGTCTAATCTACGGTAATAATTTTTTTCTCGTTACCAAGCAGTTTGGGTAAATTTTTTCAGCGCGTCAACCGTGTCGCGTTAACTTCTTCCCGATCGAGCAACTCTTCAATTTAACTCAGTCTCATTAGCGAAATACTTCAGCCTAACTGCTTGCTAAACAGATTTTAATGATGAACTAGTTCAGCTGCATTTTATAATTTTAAGAACTCATTGAAAAATATTATAATAACGAATAAATATTAGCTATACTGCTGTAAATTTAGATGCGGAATAGATTAATATTTATCAGGACTTTTAAAAAGATGAAAAAATTTACAATTCTTATTCAATCTTATCAGAACATTATTTCATTATTCTATATGAAAATGGAACGTCACCGCAGCTACTTCTGTCCTCTATTTTTCAATTTTAAAGCGCACGAAGTTCATCGCGTGCCGCTCGACTCCAGCCCCTGACCAGGAAAATAAATTCACCCTCGCGTAGGTAAAAAAAAAAAGAACCGCGTTGTCCCGGGATCGTAATAAAATCCGCGGGATGAGTTATCGCGCGCGGAGTTACAGTGAAATAAACTCGCGACGTTATTCGTCGGAAGAGACTGGATGGAACCTAATACGACCAGAGTCGAGCCCGCGCAGCTTGCGGCAATTTCAGGCTCAACTTTTCCCACAGGATTCTCGTTCCCCGCTAAGAAGGGACAATTTGTCAAAGGAAATAAATTACAGATTCACTTTCGAATGCGGCGGACAAGCTGTTCTAGATTCATTAAGTATTTAATCTAACGTTTTAATTGTATTCTCTGCAGATTAAATTTTCGCTTACAATAGAGTTAGTCACAGGAGCCAACATTTTATCCATTATACAAACCGTGTTTCATTTCTGAACGCGCCGTTTTAATAGGAAACAGAATTTTTCAACAAACGATAGAAGCGCTTTAACTACTCGCTGTTTTCATCGTTTGGAACGCAGAAAGATCGTTAAAATTTCATTGCTTCCGTTATTAGTTATGCTCGTTCCTGACTGGCGAACGATACGAGGAAACGGTCGGACGTATATCGCGACCGCTATGACGGCTAATAAAATTATTAGTCAGACCGACACAAAGGACGGACGGTTGAATGGTTGTATTAAACGTTCGCGCTCGAGTTTCGTGCGCTTTACGGGAAATGAATTTTACCTGCTTTATGTCTGCTCGCCGAACAGGATAGCAGAGCAGGCTACTTAAATTTTGCATCAATATTCGCTCTATACACTACGCGTTTCCGTTCTCTTGCCCGTTCCGTTATAAAACATAGATAAGGATAATATTAAGCCCGGGCGAAATTACTGAAAGCGCTTTTGTATGCATGACGAGGACTGCTTAAAATTCATGTGTCAAAAATTATTCTACCGTTTTCTGAAAAAATTTCGAACGATTTATGCTGATCCTATCAAAAGCTCCTTCCGTCATTCGTGTTCTCTCGACTTACAGAATTTCACGGAACACTAAACACGTTTAGGATATCGTGTCTCGCACGATGATCACATTTCTTTTTTTCGCACGATCGGCACAATGCTCGGAATGGTTGCCGACGTGAAAGAAGAGATTCGCAAGCAGGCTTCTTCTCCGTAGCGAGGCTTGCGAAAATGATAAGCGAAAAGCCTCGATCGAATGCGTAACTTCCGCGCTATAAGGAGCCACGTAAAAACGGGCTGATAAAGAACGTATGGCCTTATGATCATGCTCGTATCGCGAAACGACCACCCGAGGAATATCCTATCGTACGGGATAAGAGACACGTAGGTACGCACGTGCACGCGTCATACTCGAGCGCGGAAGAATTCTTTCTAACATTACTGTTATGTTATAATATAATGCATCCTAGCGAAAGATGTTTCAGACTAAAATTGTATCTTTAGCTGTCAGCCAGAAATATAACCGACTGCAAGATTTCTCTTACTTCCCTATCAGTGAAATTATCGATTTCGTAAATGACGGAGGTCCTCCCTAAAAGATTCCAGAACGATGCAAATTACGCGTTCCGTCACGATAAAGGGGGGAGGCACATTTTATGGCGGTAACGAGCCGTAGATATTCCGCGTAGGCAACCGGCGAAGAATGTCTGAAAGAGGAAAATGACCGAAAGACGTTACGCCGACCGGCGCCCCATGGCATGCTTCGGAGTCGTTCCGATGCTTCGCGAGATGATTGATTAAATTTCTACGGAGCCACGTTGCTGTAATTGAAAGCAAGACCCGACTGCTCGCGATTTTTACGCGTAAATCAGAGAGGCTGGCTCGGCTCCTTCCTTCGAGACGCCACGTGTTACACTCAGAGATGATACCGGATAGCCATGAGCGAGTAAGCGTACAATTTTATTAGTACACGCTCCCCTTCATTATTTATGTACACTGTTAAACGATAAAATTCACAATGTGTAAAAATCTTCTATAAATTCTTACAGCGATTATTATACAAGGGCTGAGACAATGATTTGAAAAACAAATGTTGTGTACTTAATTTGATGAATACAATGTAACTTATTCTATATTTTGTAAAGGATCGGGTCATTTTAATGAAAATTATTCTTAATAGAATTTTAAAGCTCGAAGAATTTTGCGCTACAAAACGTGCATCAACAAGTTCATACGTTCGCGCGGTGTTCGGAAAAGCGTATAAAGGTCTTGCAGCAATGAGACAGGCATTCGGAACGAATTTCATTTCAGCGATCTTAAATTTGCTGAAACATTAAACGGAACGTTTATCGAGTCTCGTTACACGTCCAACGATATACGAAAACGTCATAAAATCACGTCTTTCACTTTGTAAGTGGGAAACGAAACGCGAACGAAAGTTCGAGGAATAATTAACGAAAAGCGGAAAGTGAGAGAGTAGAAGGTCGCGAACGAGGAGTAAGAAGAAAGGATCAAGAGCGGAGATTATTGCACCGCGGTAATGACACTAGTAATTCCGAGTATACATTAATTAAGCCGCGTATAGTGATACGCACGTCGCAAACGAATTTCTGTGTTCCACTTTACCAAAGTGGTTTCGCCTCTTAATAAAATATGCAACGGAATTTGGAAACTATTCGCAATTTATTGTAATTAAGCATTATATCAAGCCATTATAAATCCTCATGAAGTACTATTAAATATAAATTTTAATATAGATGCTATTTATCTAATACCTATGCAAATTACAGATTAACAAATTAAAGTTTATACGTAATGTATGAAAATATCCACGATATTAAAGGTTCACTCTGGGAAACGTCATAAACACACTTCTGTGAAATAAATCTGCTGACGCAAGGAGGGCAAGGATTTTTTCCCGGAGCTAAGCAATGCGGGAGAGAAGAGATGGCTGGAGCTGGTTCAAAAGATAGCAGATAAAGCGCGTGGGGTAGGTGCGAGAGACGCTGCAGTTGCAGCTGCCGCAGAATCGCCGTAGGGGACGACAGGCTGGACGTGACCGGTGATTCGAGTTACGAACGAAACCTTGGATCACGTTCGACGAACCTCGAATTTTCTACGGCTCGCTTATGAGACGCCCGTCCCCGCGGCGCTGTGGAAACACGCTTGGGAAATAGGTATTACGCCCGTCGCTTTTGGATTCGAGGTACACTTTTACGATGCGCTCGCTGGGAATAGTGAAAGAGTTAAGAGAGAGAAATCAGCGATGATCGAGTTATTGCCCCGACTGGAGTGTATCGAACGATTTTCACGGTCGAATACAAAGTTTTCATGTTAGACAGTTGATCGGAGTTTTCCGATAATTCTCTGTGGTGGTTTCAAGAATTTTCAGAGTTGATCATAAACGTTCGTTATGTATTTGACGTGAAAGACGAAAATTTTAAGGATCGTTTTATTGGAAGTTTGCTAACAGATGCCTTTCCCAATTTGTCCAGGGACGGTGTAACAGAGGACGTCGATTTTTAACATTTCGTGGAAGCCGAGCAAATATTTGTGTTAGAGAGACGGTCGGAGCCACTGAATTCGTCGGAGAACACGGTCGGTTCGTTTGCCTTTTTATGCAGTCCGTTCGGCTCGATTAATCGTTTAACGAGACCAAAAGTTGTGTAGTCAACATTTTCGCTTACAAATTTACATTTACTTATTTAAATAAATGAAAACGGTATACTTTTCCTTTTATAAACTTCACAGAGAAATGGTAATATATTTTCATATTAAACAACGAGCAGGAAAAGTTATATTGGAAATGAAATTCCAATTTCAACTTTGTCGACATATTTTCATATTATACAAATAATGGATCTTTCGTAAAACTTCTATTACTGTTACCAATATTTTCGTCCACTCTGAACGACAATTTAGTCTCTTAAGAATTATTAAATCCTCCCACCTGAACAGACCATTCACGTTCAAGTTTAGCCATAACTCTAATTTATACCCGTAAAACCTTTTTATGGACAACGGGATCGTTTCGTCTGGATGAATCTCAATCTCAACCGATCGTTGCGTAGCCACGAAGTCATCGCATACGGTATAATAAAAGGCCGGAAATTGCTTTTCATCGCGCACCCTCTTTCTCGATCCAGAAAACTTGTTAGTCTCAACTGTTTCATGAAAAATCCTGTTCGCACCGGGAGCGTTCGACTCGATGGAGATAGATAAGATACAAAAAACCGTGGCCATTTTCCGGGAGAAAAACAGGACCACGATGAAGCGTTCCTTTTGTCCACCGTTGGCTCATTCACGAACGAGTAGAGGAAAGGGTGGAACGTTGGGAGAACTGGCCTACATACGAGACAAGGGGGTGAACAAAAGTGGACGTTCGATTTTTCGTCGGAGAGAAGGAAACCCGTTTCTTAGGACGACGCGACATCACGGCTGCGGAAATTGCATCCAGACGGGACGATAAACATCCACACCCTTCTCACGAGGGGGTGGTTACGAAAGAGTATAATAGCTCACCTTCTAGGTTCGCCATAGAGAACCTGTAACTATCGATCCTCGGCGTGTTGATGTCCGAGTTGAAAGGCCTGAGGGTCGCCGAGCTCACATTGTCCAGACCCTGGAACATCAATTTACAGAAGCGTTAATAATTGTGTTACCTTAAATGCAGATCATTGAACAATGAAATCCTCAAATGATTTCTTGTGACAGTGGTCAAATATTTTTTATATTATTAATTACACAGTAAATCAAGAACGGTTCCAACGGCGAAGAACATTAATTTCCAGCGAGGGAGTATGGGTGCGTTTCTCAAGCCACTGTCAACTGCACACTTAATCCTTGATGAAGTGCACGAAACCTTTCGCGGCTTTCAACCGTGGCTGCCACCGAAATAAATCATTTACCACCCCAGAAAACGGTGTCGATAACCGGGCACGTACCAACAAGGAAACAGCACCACCCGTGCCGCGAGAACGAATCCCCAGCAACGGAAACACGGGCGAGAACGCGAGCTGAATTCACTACCCACGTTCCTCTCACGTGCCGCAACACGGTCGGATCGGTAATCCGCACGAGATCCTTTTACGTCGCCGGCTCGAGTGGAAATGCGATTTGAGCGAGACGGTGTGTCCCCGCGTCGTGTGTGCGTCGGTCTCACCCAATTTCCTACGATGATTTCGCGTTAGTAGTCGATCAATTCCGTCGCGAGACAGCTCCGCGAAATTTTGAACGCGTTTGTCGCGTTCCGAACGGAATAGGTAGTAGGCGACTCGCCTCGTGAGCAAAATGCAGTAACGGGTGCAGTTACATTGCATATATATTTAGGTGAGGTTGGAAAAGGGAGAAACTGGAAGACTTCCAGGCTGTTCGATTGTTTTGCAGCCGCGTGCATGCAATGATAACGACCAGCGACGACGACGACGACGACGACGACGACGACGAGAATGCTTGCCGCCTGTACTTGGAAAGTGGCAAAACTTGCCTCTTAGGGGTTGCTTACGCAATAGCAGCTTGTGTTTCCAATAAACCGGGTTTAGAGTAATATTATCTAAAGCTCTGTCGCGGAATGAAAAGGGTTTTAACGTTTCTACGTGCATAAAGATAATAAATGACATAATCGTTTTCCTAATGGAAGTAATTATCCTTTACAACGTTTCATGCTCCTTTCATCATTAGCAACTTCCATTAATATAATAATTTAGTCGAACGCTTGAGACCTACTTTCAGTAGATCTAATCTTGGGATCGGTTTCGAAAAATTCCGCTCGGTCACAGAGGAGAGAGGTCGTCCAGTATGATCGGTTCTCTCTCGCGGTGTCGCACAGCCAGCGGACTTCCGCGTTTTGAGCTATTAGCCGTAAATAATGCGAGAACCGAGTTGCCCGCTCGGCCGTGTGTGTACACGCGGCGGCGGCGGCGGCGGCGGAGTCGGCGTTTCTACAGCGGTTAATCAAGCAACAGCTCCACACGGTGAACACACAATGCCTTCGGCCCCGTCACACCGGCACATGGAAAACGGGGCGAAACGTTCCAGCGCAGCGCGCAGGAGAAAACTGGGTTCGCCGTGTGTACACGTTTTGCCACGGCCGATAGATCGCCCCCTCGCCACTCTTCCCTCTTCGCGACCTCGCTCTCTTTGGCTCGTTGTGTATGCGACACCGGAGGGCACACGAGATCCCACGGGACACAGCATCGTTGATTCCTCGATGGCTGAGCGACTGGAAACCCGTGGTTACGAGAAACCGATGGGGGTGAAACTGCTGTCAAACTGCTTGGAATACGTGATGATGCCTCGCGTGAATGTAATAAGTGACAGAGCTTTCTTATTCTTTCCACCATTTTCACAGAAGCAATTCTTGTACTTTCCATCAGATCAATAAATAATTCAATATTAATTGATAATTTGTACATTAGAGAATAACTGAATCTAATTACATAAAGAGAAGCAAGGTAGATGCAATTCATCTTACGCTTAGTTCACGTTAGATGGATTCACCTAATACGTATTGGGAATGCAGCGATAATAAGTCACGTCGAGTTTCTCTATCTGGCAACGTCATGGATCATTGATCGCGAATTTCAGATCCCCAGATTAATTAGCTGACCGAACAGAAGCCGACGAACCATTAATATCGTTACGCCACTACGTCTTCGTACCGCTTACGCACGATACATTCTATAATGTTCCTTTTTAAACGTTTCAACGATGATCTTCGTAAACACACGATTCATCTAATATCGATCGCGTTTTACAACAGAAATTGGAAAAATGATACAAAAACACTGTTAATTTTCGAGCTCGCTGAAGTGCATCAAGCTCGATAAATCGCGTAGGGCTTACATGCTCGAGAACAGAGAGAGGGACGAGGGCATTACATCGATTGCTTCTCCCGGTCTCGACCGACAGTACAGCGCATTGCAGTGCACTGCGGCGCGGTGTGGGTGTGAACGTGGTGAACGACCCGGTAACCACCATTCGGCCAACAGGCACAACAATTAGATTCGACCGGATAAGCCGGCTCTTCCTGTAACGCGAAACTCGTGGACGGTTACTTACAGTACTTACGTACCTTCGTACGTCGTATCTCGCGCGAGCATTGTCACGGATATTTAGCCGTGTTATTGACGCGGTGTACACGCGGCCAGATACCATGTCGCGATAACGAATTTCACCGCGCGAGCAATTCTGCATGCGTACTACTCGGCCGGCACGCAGTTAACTCGAGAGGAGTTAATCGATCCGCGAAAAGAGCGCGTGGGAGTGGAGCAACGGAATCGTTTGATTCGAATCTTATCCGACGGTTACCGAGCTCGGAACGATCGAGGGAATCGAGTTTCTGGACGAATCTAGGGTACATACCGTTCGAGCTGGTTTTCATTTATTCAGCCTTTCGAGTGTCTAATGTTTCATCATAATAGTTGATTTTGGAATTAATAAATTGTACAGTTTATTCCACTTTCTCTATACCCCTTATCTTATTATTGCAGATACGTCAATAATCGCTAGTTCGTTAGCGAAGAAATCCTATCGATGACACAATTACGAAGTAAAAGAAACATGTTACTTAGGAATGTGATACACAATACTTCAGTATAGTACGTAACGATACTTTATCACACTCAGTGAGTAATAATCTCGGTTGAGAACAAACAATTGTCCTGCCCTCGAGAGGCAACGAAAAACTCCCCGGAGACGTTCTCCACCGATGATGAAATAATTCGTGCTCGGTGAGGGGTGTACCCGGTTTAAATTTTTCATGGCCACGAGGTAGCGGGTCTCTTCCGGTCGGCGGCACGCGAGTGAAAAGAGCAGAAAGCTCGCACTCGCCGAGTGTCGGTTTACCCGCGGAAAGAGGTGAGTTTGCTCTCGACTTTCGAGTCGACTACGCTTTCTCGGGTCTTTCACGCTGCCCTCAAGAGGGCTCGTGCGCGCTTTTCCCTCGGTCGAAAGCCAAAGGAAAAGACTCGCTGCCGCCAATTTATTCCCCGCAAGACTTCCGAGCTTTATTGCCGACGATAAAAGCTCGCGCTACGGTTCGAGCCACGATTCCCGATTCAAACCCGCTTGTGCTTGTTTCCCCGGACACGGAAACGCGGTACTTCCGCGAGGAGATCTCGCGAAGAAACGAGCGTAATGTTCTGCAAATAGCGCGGGGAAACAGCTGGAAAGTACGATTAAAAGCAGTTTGAAATGTATGTTCGCGATAATAGTACCCAGTGAAAGTCTTTTAAAATTCTGTTTCCCGCTTGGGAAAACGTCACGCCTATTACTTATATTAAAAGGAAATGTTAATTTCTCTTTTACTACGATGAGATCGTTTTACGACGAAGTTCTAAAATGCAACGTAACGATAGTTTCTACTCCATAAATTCCCTTCTAATTGCAACGTGTCCTCATCAATATTAACAAAGCCGGATTTCCATGCCAATACCGTTCTGTACTGTGATTAATCGAAACGGACGCAGTGAATGGAGGCACGAAAGCCATCGCTGATATTGGAGATATCGCATTCATCACGCTCCACGGAATATTTCGGTGCATCGGTTGCCAAGCTTAAGTAAGAAACATGTCTGCCGCGGGGGAGGATGGCTGGTAATATCGTCAGGAAATCAGCCTGTCACCCGTATATAAGGGGGAAGAAACGATTCCGAAAAAATGCAGGTGTCACCCGCATCCGACTGACGTGCCAGCCAATGTATTAAACGTCTTTAACTGTCCTCGTTGATGTCCGATACGAGAAGAAAGTGGCCCTAACACTTCTTATCCCCTCTAACACTCCTACGCCGAGGAAAACTTACAGAAGGTTCGACCGTATCCGGGAGATCGAGGAATTCCGGTTCACCCGACACTAGATAGGATTAAGGGGTTGAGTAAGAGAGGAATCACGTTTCGAGGAAAAGTCTCACGGAGAACGTTAGAATTCGCCGGCGACGGAGAAAAAAATACTGCCGGAGTCTCTCTAATCCTCTTCTTGGCTTCGAAGGCACTGGCCTTGGCTCAGGAGAAAAATACGTGATTTGTCTACGTCCGTACGCGTTCCAACCCCTTTACCGTTCACTGTCGCAACAGTATTTTGTGCCAAGATGCTCGACGTTCTCCCGAGTAACGAAATTCACCCTGATAAATGCAGCCTCCTGAGACGTTTTCGGAAATATATTACCTATCTTGTCGAATATACATTTCCTGATAATTAAAAGTGATTCATGCAAAACCTAGACATTTTTCTTTGAGTTTCCTAGTAATAATTAAAATAATTTATAATTCTTAATCGTTATTATAAAATGAAAAATATAGAGGGGGGAAGTCTTATTAAATACCTTCCTAACGAACTTCAAAGTTATTTTCATGTATTAAGAGACAGACATTCTTAATATAAGATCAAGCGATCGGTATCCGAATAGCTAAACGATTAATTATTGCAAGGTTTCACCTTCTCTAGTCGAGGACTGCGCACCGACAGAAAGTATCTCGTTCATTGAGGCCGACTACCCGCGAGATGGTCAAGTATTACGCGTAAGCGAGTGTTTTAAACGCGGAAACCGGTTCGTGTAGCATAAACCTAGCATGCACGTACGAGGGCAGGAACTCGCGGGGAGTTACAATTTCTTGGAATCCGTTCCACCTGAAGGATCGTGCTCGACTCGAGCCTCTTTAATACATGCACAATTTTTTCTCTTCGATTTTCTACGTCTCTCCTCTGTCAACACAGTTTGCTCGCGTCCTTCGTACCCCACCTCGCGCTCTGAGGCCGTTTTCAACTAACTTAGGAAGCCGATTCAGCGACTCACGTAATCAAATGCAAATTTCCCATGCTTCGCTCTGAATACTCACGTCCACCTGTGCCTTGTGGCTTTTCCATCGGAAGAACCTGTCCATTTGGGGACCTGGGAAGCTGCCGCAGCTTGACCGATGACTTTTTTCTTAGCCGATCTCTCGGGCCTCTTACAGCATCCTCGGTACCAAATGATACCTCATCTTTTTCATCGGCGTGCGATCATAATTAACATGTGCACAAGCAATTGTTTTACGAACATAGTTTACGCAATCACGAGAGAATTGAACACGGTAGAGGTTTTTCAAGAAGGCTTCGTTGCTTCGATCGGCTCTAAGTCACGGTCCTACGTTCTTGCGATTCTACATCGACTTCAAGGATCAAAGAGTACGCTAATAGGAAGGGGATAACACGGTGTCGTGGCCAACGACAGTCCTTGAACCTGGCCGAGCGATCGTTTAATGATAGTCATCGCGAGGATCGGCCGGCCGCCGTGGGTCTCCGTTCGTTTCTCTCGCGTGACCAGGCTAATAAAATCATCAGGCCTGGCTCGAACTTCCTCCCCGATCCGATGTACGCGATTTCCGGCGATGGGACAGCCCGCAGAGGAATCAATCACACCGCGCGATTCACTCGATCTCACTTACAATATAATAAATCTTTCTACGGTCAACAATAGAGCGCGAAACTGCAAGACACTTTTACAAGATTCAGCGAACGACCTATAAGATTCATTTGATCATTAAAAATCTGTCTGAACCTGTTCGATGGTATTTTTTCACTTTCGAACAATTTGTAATTAGGAGATGTTCGATCGAAAAACTAGGAATCATGGATCGCTCGGCCGACAGTTTCGAGGGGTGAGTTCCTTTAATTAAACTGGACAGAATTGGACCGATCCCTTAAATAAGAATCGGGGATACTCAAAGTGGACGGTTTGCAGTAAATGGACACGGGCGACCGGCGTGATCGCTACTGGCGTGGTATTGCGAGCACTGGATGCTGATCCGCGAGGGATTCAACGTGGAGCCGGTCGGTTCTTTGTCCCTCGCCCTCTCGATTCCCTCCACGACGTGAACGAACGAGAGGAGAGACACCTATCCTTCTCTCTCGCTCACGCCTTGCTCCGCTCTCTTTCTCCTTCCCCGTTTGCTTCCCTCTTTGCGTTCAGCACGCGCATGTGCGGCTATCGATTCCGCCTGTTCCCGCAGGAACACACAGGACTACGCCGATGACTCCTCCTGCGCAATGCTGCGAGGAAATCATCCTGCGAACACTACTTATACGCCAGAGATAGGATAAGGACACCACGTCGAACGGATCGTACGGCGATCCGCAGATTTCTATCTGGTTAGATTCGGGGTGGTCTTTCCACGAGAATTTCTAACGTGTATCCTTCGATTCCTTTCGTTCAACGAGATACAAATTTTAGAAAGTCTCCGCGATTCTGAGCGAACACTGTACATATTAAAATGATCGCGTCAAAGCAATTTTTCTACAGATTTCAGACTTCGATTCGTTACTTCAGTCTGATAATGAATCGCTCGTAATCCAATTTGCGAAAGACACATTTGTCATTTAGGGGAATGAGAAATACGTAGAATCGCACGACTGTGTTCGCCACTGTTTGTTTCCAGTTCGTCACGAGCGCATCCTGCGTGTGCCGATTAAAGGAGCTTAATTAAAAGGATTTAACGAACGGGGCCCCGACTTTCGACAAATTTAATTAAAGACCCGACCGCATCGATGCATCTCCCGCCGCGCCGTAATTTCTCGCACAATTTTCTATACTCCTCAAAGAAGGCTCGTTCCCGTGAATCGCGAGATGCGAGCGTATAAAACGTAATGAAACCAGCTCTCTCGGAAGTGGCTACAGAAATAAAATTGTTCCTGCTTATGTAACAGTCGCGAAAGGGATACGATTTGAAGATCATTCATGGCGTGACAATTTTAGTATCTCTCCAATTCTCCTTTCAGCGTGTCGATGCGATGGAACGTGTCGACGAAACGAAAACGAGTCGACTTGTTCGCTCGCGACCCCAGCTGTACTCGATGCGACCCTCGAAACTGACGTAACAACTCACGGGGGTCGAATTACTCCACGTGGGGGTTACGGGAACCGGGGTCGGGGCCAACCGACCGACGGGACTCGTTGGACCAACAGCAGCAGATGCATTCACTCAGGTGCCGTATTCGAGTTCGCTCTTGCGTTCCACGCACCTACACGAACCTGTGCAGCCGAAGGGGTTGGACGCGACATGCGACCCTACGTTTATGACTGCTCGTGTCCAGTTTCCCGTTACTCGTTAAAAGATTCTGCTGTCCATGAAAAACTCGAGATAGTATAAGATTCTTAATCACGTTTCGTCGTATTTGATTAAGACAAAATTTTATATTAATTTAGAGAATGGTTTTTAATATATTTTTTGAAATCACAAAATTGCAGTTATATAAATAAGTTTTGTACGTATCGAATTTCTCTGAAAACATTTCCATTGGAGGGAACATAAAACTGGAGAACAATGCAGTGAATTTTGCTAAAATATTTAATTTCACAATACGAATCGACGTACATGTATACGAGTATTGATCCTATAACTTATTTAATGAATAGGAAAGCAGTTTAATATTATTTGCACAGTTTTTCAATGTTATTATAAGTCACAAATGATTTAGATCTGCAAGACGATATTTTATACTGAGATACGTCAAATGTGCAGAGGACGAAATCAGAAGGGCAGAGCGAAACCGAGCGAATAAGGCGGACAAAGCGGCCGATAAGATAAAACGTCTTCTTGAAATTGACAATTGACTAAGAAAAATAGAGAAAGCTGCTGAACCGTCGATCCGAGCGAATGCCTTCGATTCGAATCGCTTTGCAGGTCTACAAATCTCTCTGGGGGAACGCGTCGCTGTCCCGCATTCGTTTTATTCGAAAAGGAAAGACAAAAGTAGATCCGCTTCGTACATATGTCTTTGGAACCGCTGTATAAATTATGTAACAAAACAGAAATCAACTATGGAATCTATTTAGTACCACCTTCTACCTTTCAGATAACGAAGAGCAATTGTTAAGTTGATATCAAACATATGGAAAATTAGAAATACAATAATTATTCTCGTATTTCTATTACTAAATGCCAGATATTAACATTTTCACAAATGTTCAAGTCTTTATACCAACATTCGTGTAAAACATTTTTAAAAGCATTAATAGTATGTACATTTTTCAACCCTTCGTTCGAGCTATGAGTCAATGAACAAACACACTTATTTGTACGGTAATGTGCTCGACAGCCTTGACCCCTGGCCGCGTTCACGACGAAATCTACAGCCACTGGCAAATGGATCGATTGACCGAGCACGCTCTCAAATACACTCGAGATGCACGCACTTTGCTCCGACTACCTAGCCCGAGCGCCCATGGTTCTGGCTAAGCGTCTCTCTGGCTTCCATTATCGTCAGCAACGTAGAAACGCCGATCTAAAGGTGCCTATTACCATGTGTACATACTGGCTCGACGCTGTATAATCACGCCACCGGCTGCGGTTCAACCCCAATTAGAGTTTGGGTAATGGAGACACTTCGTCGTGACCACGTGGAACCACAGATGAATGTCGATTCCTCGGTAGGAGGAATTTGTGACAACGCAATCTAAATATAATTGCTTTCGCTTCACGACTTCGTCCAATCAGGCATTAAAATTGAGATAAGCAAAACTCTAAGTCAATTACAAATAATCCATCATAATTCTAAAACTAACTTTTACCGTCAGTTTAATAGAACAGAATAGAACTGAAAAATTGGAATCCTTAGTCGGTTTATTTGTTTATTTCGATATGTCTGCGTATGCAGGCGAGCAACGAAAAACGTGCAAGCAGAAATCTGAGAAACGCGAACGAACGCTATACGGCGGCAAATATAATTATAGACTCGTTGCCGAGGCGAGCAGAAATCGCACGACGAGTCACGCTGTTTGTTTTCTAACAGAGAAACATAAGTTTAATTCTGTGTTCAAAATGAGTACGCGAGGACTTCTCCCTGTCTCTTGCAAAGGAGCTTGCGACTTCATTTTCCTCTACGCTAGGACAGTGAGCCGAGAACGGAAAAGAAAACCGAGATATAGAAAATAATGAGTGATTTAATTGAAAACAACTTTAATATAGTCTTGTGTACGCAAATGTTTTAATTAAATTTTTTACCAGTGCAGAAGTAATAAATTAATAAAACATTGTATCACTGGTAGAAAAGAGTTTCTGTTTCGAACAGCTATTTAGAAAATTGGGTGAATAACTAAATATAAAAGCTGAAACACATTTTTCTATAGATATCGTACGTACAATTCGGTTCAATAAACGCGATAAACTAATACCATATGGCGTCGTCGAACCGGAAAAACCCTCAGCCTGCTCTGATGGGAAAGTTCATTGCAAACCGTCGACAGTTCCAGGGCAACATCGCTACGTGCTATGACAAAAGTCACTAAGGGCGAGAATTCAATTTTTCATGCTCACGGTTTATCCAACAGTGTACGACGTCAGTCACGGGAAAAATTGAAAGGTTTTTCCGATGAAAAATTGCCGTCGAAATCTCTCTATCCGAACATCCATCTCGTAACGCGCAAGATTTAAAAATGTCACGCACGCGTTATCCGTCAATTCCCGTGACGAACAAGAAATCCGTATATTCGGCAGCCGTGGGGGATAAACATCCATCGTTGCTTGCATATCCGGTGAATGGAAACGCATTCGAGAGTGATGCACTCGAGCTACTACAATGCGCGACCGCACTAGAGACTTGCGTGTGTCCGCGCGATGTCATCGCTCCTTTCTATCATCGATGACGAGGTGTCGACGCCTCGCTCCCTTTTTGCTTTGGGAGAAAGAAAAATCCGCCGGAGGTTAAGTGGACGTGAAACAAAAGAACCGAACCAAAATCCACTGTTTTATTTAACAGACTTGCAGACAATCAGTCCTTCCACGTAATTTCGAGCTTGATCATCTTAACCCAAATAAGAAAAAAATGTATTTTAAATGAAGCGATAAAATCTACACAAGTCGTTCTTCTGTGTCAGACATTTCCCACGACGTCTGTTAGAAATTTCGCGAGCAGATGTGACCGAACAACTGCATGATTTCGTCCTAGATTCTAAGCGAGATAGAGCGCGGTATCAGGCGACGCGAGCGAGAAGCGTTTGGTCCGGAAGTCTCGTTCCTTTAATGTTCGCCGCTTATCACCGCGTATCGCGCTATTCCTCGAGGGAACGAGTAACATCCTGCCGAGTAAAATGGTAAATTAGACCCGGACTAGTCCCCGAAACCGCCACCCTAACGTCGCGTTGCCCAACTCGTCTGCCAAACGAATCCCTTCTGTTTCGACGAGGGCACCCGCAGAAATTTCTACGAGACCCTACAGAAAACGATTTGTCGTCGCAATATAAAGGTCCAATTTAACGCTCGGTAATGACGAGGAATGATTAAAGGAAAAAAACGGACTGTTCGTTAATTATACTTTTTGATTTATAATAAAATTATGTAACTTCCTAATAATTACAATCTGTTTTTATCCATCGTGACTTAAGTTAAAAGTAACCGACTTTTGTCCCAGCGATTAAAGATAAGATCTGACGGTGGAGGGATCACGAATTTAGCGGACAAAGAGGAAGCCGAAAAAGCTAAATTGAGGCAGCCATCAAAGTAGGCTGTCTGTCGGCCGATTGTTCACAGAGAATCGTCCCCGTCATTCATCTGACGAATTAGATTGGATCTAGTCACTAAAATTGCCACCCTAATACGAGACCGAGCCTGTCTCCCGCACTCGCAAGGGTGCTATGATTAATTGTCGCCGCTGTTCGACGTATCAGCGAGAAGGGCAGCCGGCTGTTGCGTAACTGATTTAAAAGCTTCCTAAATGGACGAACGATGTAGCCCGTTCGCAGAGTCACGGGTTATATGCAAATGTGCATCGCGAAAATTCGCAAGAGGGTTTCTGCGGTATTTTCTCTAAACGCATAACGTGCCAGGATTTCTTTGATCGCGAGCTATCTATCCTGTAAAGAGAACACCTCGCTTCGAATTTTACCGACTTCGATAAAGTGTGAACTCGGCTTTCAAAGCCGTGTTCCATCGTCCGTTCATGGATGCCCATTCACGTTCATGTCCATTTTGATAAAGTGTTCTAGCAGTTTGGCGAGATTGAAACACGGGTCGCAATTTTTTTTCAGTATACAAAAATGTGGAATTTCTGTTTTGATATATGAAAAAAACTAAAACCGTGAAGTGCGCAAGTTGAAACAGTCACGGAATATGAAAATTAATCGTGAAATGTCGTAAACGTTCAGACTTGAAAAATGTTATATGCGCAGAATTCTATTAAGTAAGTTAGGAGGGCTCTAACGAAAGTTAGAGCGACGAATAAATCCAAAGCTAATTGATCTTTACGAGAGAGCGGGGAATCGTAAAAGTTCCATTCGTCAGAGCATGAAATCGTCCCAGCGAACCAATTAATCCGCAAAAGGCATGCACGCGTGTACATAATCGATTACGCTGCTCCCTCGCCTTTCTCGTTTCGCGTTTACCGAGAGTACTTCAAAGGCGAGTGCTAAAAGGAAAAAACCTGCCCGTGTTCCGTTTCTGTTTTTTTATTTTGGGTTCTCGATTTCTCGTTGTTTTTCCAACGTCATCTTCTACCTCCTTGGCAACGGGGCTCGCCTGTCCATTAGCATTATTAAGGGTGGTTTTCCGCCGCGTTAAGGGTATTAACGTTGCAACCCCGTTACTTATTGAAATTAAATCCGATATGTCAGACGAAACGAAGGCGAGAAATGACGAGTGTGTCAGAGGGCTGCGTAACGTGGCGTTGCCGGTTCGCTGCTCAAGGAGCTTTCGATGGTGAGAATTGAACCGCGGCAGTGATACGATACTTTTTCTTCGTTTTCTGCCTCGCGTCTTATCAGCGCGATACCGTTTCATGATATTTCTCGAGTAGCTGACATTATTGAATCTTCTGAAAAGGACGAAATAGTACGGAAATACGGAAGCTACTGAGCTCAATGGTTCTGGAAATATAAGTTAGTTTCCTTTCGTTGAGACTTGCTCGACGGAGTTCCAAAATTTTGAAATTGATGCAATTGAAAAGTTTCACGGAAGTTTGCAAAATTAAATTTAATAGAAATTTTGTCATAAGAGATGAGGAAACGTCCTGTGATCGCTAAAATTTGCTAAATATTAGGAACTACGATAAAAACTACAATCTACTATCTATAAATCTATAATCTATAATTATAAATAATATAAAAAAAAATATATAAAAATTAGAATGTAAAATGACATACATTTTCCAATAAAAAATTCTCTAACTTATATTAATGTACATAATTTTTATAATTTTCATAATAATTATAAATATCAATGCATTTGTGAAATGTATCACACTTTCACAAGGCTGCATCCAACGGAGTGTAAAGCGAGTACGGTACAGCGTATCGGTGGAGACAGTGCGGTGGGTGTTACGCAACAACCGGTCGCTTGTATAACAACAATGAGCACGCGTGCAACCGCTTTTCCCGGTTAAAAATAGCTGTTCTAAAATCCGAACTGGAAACGGGAGCGCAATAAGGCGACCCATTGTCTCGGCAATTTCTCCCGGCACCGGATTCAATTAAACGAGCAACAGGCATCGCAACGCTACGACTGATTGACATCGCATCGATCCTGTAAAGGTACGTATCCATTTCCATAGTGTCACCGTGGCGTATCATTGTTGCACGTATACACATACACGTCAGTTTATAAATTTTGCAATTAGCACATATTGCATTATTATTAGTATATTATAAAATAATTTAATGACACAACGCTTGTTCATTCCCAACGAGTAACAATGACACGATACGAGAACATGATACACGTATCCATACATGTTCCAATGATCATCCAGAATTTTTGTGAATTTCAGTGGGAGTCAAGCAAAGGGTGACACAAAGACCCTTGGGTGCCCACGTGTGAAAAGCATGAGGTGTTATCGACGTCGTGAAAACGACAAGTTTTAACGTGGCGACGAGTAAACAGGATGCTGCTTATCTGCAGCGATTCGATAGACGCAAGATATTGAATACCCTGCGTTTTCAAAACGAATAATGTGGAGAGGTAACGCAGCGACTTCCTACCGTTGCTGAGTAAATTGATCGATGATGATTGTAGGTTCTATGTTTGAAGACGGTTGACAATGTTGACTGTTTGATAAGACAGCGCGAGGATGTTTGCTAAATACTGCTCGTTTCATTCGTCCAAGTTAATTCATAGAGTGAAGTTAAGCCTCTGCGAAGAAATGAGTCGTGATGGATTTCTCATTTTCCTTGCCATTTTTTCTTGCGTTATTTATTGCTCGCACACTGATTCGCCGACCGAGTTACCGCTCCCGCGACCGACGCCCAGCGAGTTACTAAATAAACAGGACATAGAACTACTATTGGTTTTTTTCATCATCTTTGGTGTGAAGGCAATTTGTTTCATCCTGATCTATCTGTTCTGCTTCAGGCAGAGGAATCGAAGTGACTACGAGCGGCCGCTGATAGAGGAGGAAAATACTTTGAACAATGATTGACTAAGGTAAAAAGCAATTTTTCATTATTTTGAAGAAGTAAAATTTACTCAGTGAATTCTAATGAATTTCGAATTTTTTTAATAGATTATGAATCGATCGAAGATTAAGTTCACACTAACGAAGCTTTGGTTAACGTTTCCACAACAAGTATTATTGTAGTAGTATTAAAGAGTAACGAGATCATAAATATGTATGATGAGTATTAAAATCACTTGTAACATTGGATAATGTTTTGTACGATTTTCTTTCTATAATCCTGTTGGCAAAGAGAATAGGTCTTCTTTAGATGCTTTGATTAAACACAGCATCAAAATTAGCCCGGAAGAAAAAAACCTTTAAGAAAGTCCCTTCTAGCCAAGTGTTATTAATTACCAATTAACCCTTCCGCATCGTGAAGTTTTTACACAAGCCACAATTCTTTTACATCAGTTATGAAGCTTAAATAACAAGTTGCTTGTATATAGCTACAGAAAATACTCGTATAAGCGAAAAATCAATAATCCTTTATGAAAATAGTTATAAAGCGTATTAAGTTAATTTACGTTTTTAAATATTTCAATGCGTGTCATATGAATGCATTAAGCCGTACTTACAATTAGAACACGGGTCAGCAGAGATCGCTTTTCCCCACCGACAAGAGATAAACGTAGTCGCACGACCCGTGGACACAACAAAGACTCCATTACCGTAGTAATTAGGCTCGCTAATTATTTTACAAAGTTCGCAAAACCAGTTAACGTTGCCGCGAGACGCAATTACTCCCGCTCGTTAGTGTATCGTTACACGGTACAAGTGAAACATTCGCGTCCCGCGCGAATATGAATCAGTTTTCGGACGTTGAAAGCCGGTACCGCGTGCACAACCAAAAGGTACCCCGCACCTTCGTTAATTAGCACACCGCTGACAGCAGCCATCGCGATCGTGTCCGAGATTTCCTACGACCGGAAGACAGAAATAGAGCAAGGAAAATGCTTTCCAATCCCTCTTTCCCTCCTCGATTTTTCTCGTTCGTCTCGACGTTCCAGTTGGCACTGTATCAACGTCGTCGAAAAGTGACGAGGAAATCAACGGACTCCGGTTTCCTTTCCCGATGCTCGTCAACGCGAGTCGGATCCACCGGCGAGGGAAATGGATCCGACCGGGAGTCGATTGGGAACAACGGCGCAGGGACGATCGATGCCGGTGGATTTCGGTTTTTCCGGGTTACCGTGCAAAACTCACGGCGATGTACGATAGACTTTTAATCGACCACGCCCCGTGCTCATTGCGCGACCCAGTAATTGGAAACCGTGTTGTTTGTTCGCGTTATTACTGGCAACGGGATGAGCCCCGTCGACGATTTCGAGCTTGAATCAATCGATGCTCGATACCCGCTTTTTGTATACCCGTCTATACCATTCGTCGAGTGATTGTTCCACGGTATTGGCTCGAAGAACGAGACCGAAGACTGCGAAATCGATTCGCATTGATCAGAGGCGATCGCCGCGCGCGAAATTAACCAGAATTATTAATAGGCACACATTTGTATATAAAATACAGATCGTTTTAGCTGACAATTTTGTTAGATTGGACAATTAATACGGACCGGGGAAATGCTCTGTTAATTTATGTTAAAATAACTGAACTTCGTTTTGAACAGCATAATTGGCCCGGAGTATAGTTAAAACTTGGGTCACGTCAAAATACTAGTTAATTGGTTATGATTTACGACGATTTTCAATTATCAACGTCGGGAACCGTGTAATTAATCTTAATTATATTTACGTAAACAATTAAAAGTACTTTAGTCCGATCGGCACGTAACGCAAAACTGCCAATTAGAACAATTACAGTTATTCGCCGAGATAAGGACAAAGAGGAAACACTGATTAGATACTTCGAAACCAAATGTTGTTTTAAGGATGTNATTTCCTTCTATACTTTTTAGCACGTAGCTATTTATTATTAGCATTATTCTTCCGACGTCTGATTTCTTTTTAATTATAGGAAATCCGTTTTTCTAAGGTACATAAACTTTTCGGATTGACTGTATAGCCAATAAATCCTTAAGACAACGCGAATGAACTGCAGTTTCAAATATTTTCATTGAACGCAACATTCTGGAAATGTGTACGAATTATATTTTATTTCAACCAAATAGAATCTCAATTGGAAAGCGACATTATTTATTTTTCACATCGATGCAACGAGGAAAATATAATAACGACTACGCAGACTTCAAAGGGAGGGTCAACGGGGGAAATGAAAACGTTAATTGCGAAACGAGCGCGATACGCGCACTAGGAATGATTCGCAGCAATTTCTCGCGGGCGGCCGCGCGGTAGCAATTGGACGATATTGGTTCGCCACCCGAGCAAAATTGGATCGTTTCAAGGAAGTGGACACTTCAGCGGCGCGCACAGACGCTCCAATTCGCTGGTAATTGACTGGCGAAAGGCAAATCGTCTTGCGCGGCTTCCGGGTCAGAAAACACGTGTACACGCGTTCGTCCGCTTTTCAAACGACTAGAAATCTGTGAATTCGAGACCACCGCGAACTCCTGCTTCAATCAGCCGACCGAGCTCGTAACGATTCAATGATTGCAGGCAGAAAACTTGGATCGGTTCACTTAAAGTTTAAACGATTGTCAGGAGTCGTTGGAACTTGTCCCGGGAGTGCGTAAATTGTATCCCTTGCACAGAGTGACCGTCTGGCCTCAGAGATCGGATTTAAAAAATCACCGAACGTCGGAGAGGGGAACGAGCCGAAAGTTAAACAAAGGACCGTGGACACAGCCGCGCGTTTCAACAAATTCTAATCCCGTGGAAAGCACGGCAGAGAGGGCTTTCCGTCCTTTCGCTCTCCGAGCGAACTCATCGACCGGCTTTTGGTCAACGAGAGGTACCGAACGCATTCAGCCCCGTTTCCATTTGTTTTCCACTGCGACGAGAACCGACCTGCGTATAAATTTGTACACGCGTAGCTCGTACCCTTTGAGAAGAACGGCCGCAATTTAATGGTTCCTCTCCCTTTTGAATCCTTTCAACGATGAGTAAAGGTTTCGCAGAAAACAAATTTTTTGTGGGATTAAATTTTTCATGCGTAAACTACGTAAAAATTGATACCTAAAAATGTTGGGAGTAGCCAGATAGAAATGAGAATAAAAAATAGGAAGCTTGATAAAACAATTTCGACGAAGGTACTTGAAAAAACGTGTTAGTGGACGAGACGAAGTGAGACTTTGCCGGACAATTTCTTTTCCCCGCGACTGCAGCTGCAACGTACTTCCGCTCGTTAAGCACGTCCTGTGGCATTTCCATGCATCCCAATCGTGCATTGGTGCCCGGCGCGGCGCGTCGCGCCGGTGTAAATATAGACGGAGTCTTTCTCGAGTCGAGAGTCCCGAGTTTCGCCGATTAGAACTTCCCCTAACGGTTCCGACAGGGAAAAATGAGAGATTAGAGGCATCGCGACAAGAAAAGAAGAGGCATTCTTCGAGGGACACGTAGGATTTTACACATTCCAATCTCCCCGGAACGGAACATCAAAAAGAGACCAAAAGTAAATGTTCAAACTTGAAAAATCACAGCATTCTCCATCGAAAAATGATTTTTCATTCAGAAACTCGCTGCTATTTAAATGGAAGATAAAAATATATAAAATTCGAGAGCGAAGCTTCGAATTCAGCGTCTGATAAACTCGAGTCGCTAGAATAAAAATTGACGACGGTTAAAAATATTTCGACTGGTTCGTGACTCGCACGAATCGATTGCTTTCTCGACCGCGAAAGGGGGGTAAATGAAAATAGAAATGAAAAAATCCATTTCGATGTGCCGAGCCATCCCCATTTTCGGTGACCACCGAACAAAGCGGGGGGGAAGAGAAATATTGACAGGCTCCGGTCCAAAACCGGAATCCACGTGTCCGTCACATGGTCTTTTCCCACGCGTCAAACCGTGAACAGACAAATCAGCCGTACGAAAATATCGACGCGTTCCATCTTCAAAGAACGAGTATTTTTCATCCCTGCTATCTCGACTTTCCACTTGGATCAACGATTTTTTTATATCACCCAAAATTCGATGCAGCGACCATTGAAAATCGGTTTCAATGCTTCTTCTATCCGGAGTATATCTTTTATCGATCACCCACGCGCGGTAAAATATTATTTCAATAGGAATTATTTATAGATCGAACGACTCGGTCGAAAACTGCTCGAGGTTCAAGTATCAGATTTCTATTTTCGTCGGCTGCATGTCTCGTTACGCCCACCAGGCCCTGACCGTCAAAGAAAATCGTCGTACGTAGCCGACGCCGCCGTGCCGTGCCGCTGAGCTACCGCGGACGCGAGACTGGTTCCTTCGTGAAAAACAAAGAAAATCGAACGGAAAACCGCGACGTTTCCAATAATAGTCGAACACGGTTAACACCGGCCACTATTTATAGAGAGCAGTCGGTGCCGCCGGATCTGGATGCATTCTGCAAAAGACGACGACCGTCTCGACGGGCCAGCGTCTCGTCGGCTTCAAGTATTCTCCCTCGGAAATGACTCGAATGTGCCGGGATTCGCCCATTCAGACAGAACAAATAAACTACTTCGATTATTTGGGATTAAAATTTCTATGAACTCGACGTATCGTGAAAAAATATTCATTCTAACTTCCCACGTGAAATCCAGTATCTCTTCACGAGGATCAAACGGCGTGAAAAGGGTAACTGTTTCCCGTTATTGCGCGAACCAACAGTTAAATAAATTGTCGAACCTTTGATCCTTTCTATCCTTCACGCTCGCTGGGCAATTTCCAAGAACCATTTCGACTAGCCGCGTGGAACAGGTTGGTAAAGAAAGGAATCGTTCAGTATTGTGCAGAAACTTTTAAACTTGTAAAACGTATATGTCGCGACTTTGTAAAACCGGGAAATCCCGTTTTATTCGATTGGAAGAGCGAAAGTGTAAGGGAGTCGTAAAAAAAACGAGAGTTTCAGATCGGGCAGCGGTTGACCGTGGTGGTCCACGCGAATAAAACAACAGGAAATCGCAGTTGAAAGTCGAGGGAACGAGACAGTAGAAAAGCCAATATACTCTGACAAAGCGGACAAAGGGTAGCCGTGGTCAGTATTGCTCGAAGGATCACGAAGTTTGCCAGGATCGAAATAAGGATTTGTCCGGTGATTCGAGAACAAACGGAGGGGCAGAAAGTATCCAAGAAGATCTGAAAGAAGACGTTCCCTTTAGGGAAATTGTTCAGAACCTGTAATTCCTTTGTATTTATCCCACGAAGAATAGAGATACTTTGACTTATGTGAATAGATTCTTAAAAGCTGCTTCGATTCTTGTTTGAGAAATTATATAGGCAATAAAATGGAAATACGATGGTCACAAATTGAATACGATTCTACATATGTATATATGCATGAGATGACACTTTAATTTAAGAACTTAAGACGAGATTCTTTTAAAGTGTGCAGTTCAATAAACATACAAGAATTTCCATTAAACGAACTACACGAAAGTTCGAGCAGCAACTTCTAACGATGAGAGAACCGAAGTTCTTGAAACGTAGACATCTCGAAGTAGCACGTGAGGAGTGCAGTGTAAATAGGACACGGAGTGTCCTCGAGACGGACCGATGTGCTCGTAAGGCGAGGCAACATGTAAGGCGGTTTTTATTACCGTTTCAAGGGTAGAACCCTCGCTGTATATTTCATAGGGTCTGGGAGGACCGCGACGTAAACGAGCCGCCCATAGTGTCGGATGCCCGGCAACCAAAGAAGTAATTCTTGCCTTCAGAAATGACGTTTCCATTCGTAAATAGTCATGGTTTTGGTACGTGAACGAGCAACCGACCCGGACAAAGATGAACCGCTTGAAAGACGGAGGCCCTACGAACATGTTAGCACAAACTTCAGTGGCTCGTTCCACGCCTCATTCTCAACGGATTTTTACACGTGTTCCTTGCATGTGAACACTGGCTAAAATAAATACCGGCGTTCGTCGAGTCGATTCCTCGTCACTCCTCGAATACACGTAATTCAATGATACAAACTCGAAGCTTATCAACTGATACGAGTAGCTTCAGTGACTTAGGTTCGTCTATATTTCAACTCAGACGATCAGATAAATTCTATAGATTAATTGAATTCAATCTTCTCAGTTAATATTACAATTATCTTACGGACTATCGCGGTTAGAATTAATTGCGTGCGAACAGAGAAACAGGCATGAAATTTACCGAGACACGCGGTTGCATCTGTTCGAAGCGGAGCGTGTCCAATTTTATAAAAGCGAGCTGTCCACCTGTTTCGGAGCCGGAACACATTACTTGTGTCCGGTGCCGATAAGCATCGATCATTACCGCATGATATGTTCGTTATCGGATCACTCGTCGATCGTACAGAGAACCAACCATTAAAACGACAAATAAGTTTTGCAACTCAAAGTCGGAGAGAAAGCGTCACTCTGCCCTAAAGGTGTAAAAATAATTACGCGAGACTGCTGCGCTGTTAACCGAATCAATTCAATCGGCGACAATTGATTATCGGCGGGCCGAGGTCCGGCGACTTTCTCTGGCGACGCGGCCACGCTTAGCGACCGAAAATTTTCATTCCGATCGCGCGCGGGTCCCTCGCGCGACAATAAGCGGAGGAAGCGTCTCGCCAGGCGGAAGTGACTCGAGACGATGCATCGCGCGCCTTTGTTTAAAAACGACTACGCTGCCACTGTCTCATGTCCAGACGTTCGATTATTCCTCGAGATACGTAACGTTATAAATTATACATAATACCAATTTGACACAATAATCCAATAAATTGTAGAAAGTTTCGATGATCGATGATATATCATCGAAAGCTTATAAACTAAACTGAAACACGGTGAGCTTTGGGCGGATTCGAACGCGGTAACATAATTATTAATAATCCCGTGTATAAGGTAGATGATTTACGAGTGGCGCAGCCCCCGTGGAACTCCACTAATAATAATATTAATGCTGCCCGCCGTTCGTTTTGGTGGCGGCGCGGCGGTTCTTATGGGCCCCATAAAACCCGATATATCCTCTCGCAGGTCATTTCTCATTCCACGTGGAGACAAGCGTCGCTCCTTTTTCTCGTCTCGTTTCCAAGCACTCGCGTGCATAGATGCGGCCGAAAGCTTATTTAAACACCCACCGTCGCCCGATATTTTTATATGCCGAGGCGTGGCACCCGCCGTCTCCTTCTTCGCGTCCCCCCTTCGTCGTCCCTTGTTTCCTTTCAATGCACACCTTCTTACGAGGGGAAAAAGAGGAAAAATGAACGAAAGAGAACGAGCGAGGTAGCCATTTGTTACAACTTATTGCACTGATACCGTGCTCCTCTGTTTGCGTTGGCCTACGCCCACACTTTCCCTTTTCTCCCCCTTTTGAGTGTGTCGCTTCTCCTCGCTCTCATTCTCCACCTTCTTTCTTTCTCGTTATCCAGGTTATTTCAATATGGTCGGCTCTACTTCTACCGTGTCAATATTTTTCGTGCCTGCAGGGGATGATATTTCGGTTTTCCATGCGATGAGCGTACAATAGCGCCTTAATTGTATGCTTCCTTGGCTCCGCGGGAACTCGTCGAGAAGTAGAATAACGTAGGGAAATTAGTTTATCCTGTTAGGGTTCCGCGTGTGTATTTTATGTAGATTCAATTGTTAGGTACTAATAGACTAGAACTTGCTTTTCAATGAGACGTCGTTTCACCCCCGCAGCGTTATTTCACATATTAAATTAGTTCATGTATAAATGTACGAAAAAGTGTTTACATTAAAACAGAAATTGCTGAAAATTTTGTCGGTTTTCGTAATTAGGATTCTTATTATTCACGCGTTTCCTCTTTCACGACTTGAGACCGAGCTCCTTATCAACTCTGTTCTTCCATTCACAGCGTATACACGTTTCCCATGCAACCAAATAAATTCTCCAGGGTTATTTAAAGCCACGAGCCTGCACCGTATTAAAAGACGTCTTAGACTAAATAGGACTGCAACCACTTATGCAACATACTTTTTTCTCTGAAACGCGCACCACCGTGTTAGACCACCTAACGAGAGAACTTGTGAAACTTGTTGCACAAGCAGACCAGACCAAAAGTTGTACCGTATGCATTCGTGAATCAAGTAGGAGGACCTTGTAACTAGCTACATAAAACAGGGTAACGAGATGACGAGAGATTTAAAAAAATTATCAATGACTCGACGACAAGTTCAATTAGCCTTTATTTATCTACCGTGCCAGACGGCCGATCGGGTCACGGCAGGATTATCTCCAGGGTCAGCACTACAGGATCTACCCCTCGCATCAACCCTGTGAACGCATTTAAATTCACGATTAATCTTGATGCAGAAGCGGCGTTCACCCGATAACGCTCATTATTATCTGGCACCGGGCAGTGTCTCGGATTTATTTTCGGCACCGAGCGCACGCATCGTACGGGCACCGAGCGACGAGCGGGGGGAAAGGTATTATGCGCGAAAGGGGTTGTGCGTGCACCGGCAATTTATGCGGAGGCACGCGCCACAACGACGCGGCGGCGCGGTGCGATGGGCACACAATTTACCAACTTTCCGGAAACGGCTGTTAAGCCTCGTAGGTCTACGGCGTATCGTTGAGCTTGTTCGCTGGAACAACGATCTTTACGATCGACGTGCCGCCAACCCTTCCCCGATTCGTCCCGCCGCGCCATCGCGCTTCCGGAGGACCCAGCTGCGTGAAGAAGATCCATGACCCGATAAACTGGCAATCCCTTGCGGTTCCCGAGCGAGGCCAATGGTAATTTTAGATCACGAGATTACCATTCAGGTGCTTTATCATTTTTTTACGTTCATCGTAATTCCATTACGAAATTATTTTCTATCAGATTTCGATCTTCCAGTTACTACATCACAAATTTATTGTTTCAATAATACCTATGTTAATTACTGGAGTGCACATAAATCGACGTCGGGTTATTTAAACGAGTACATCTAAATTGTACTGCTCTAATTTATTGTAAATGACGTAAAACGAATATTTTACTTTTCCTTCAAATAATATTAGAATATTTTTTTAAACTAAAGTATCATTTGTTCAGACTATAATAAAACTGACTGTAATCAGACACCATCACTACTTCCCTCTGACTCGGCATGGAACGAAATGATTTCTGCCGAGCCCCCAAAGTGGTTGCTTTTGTCGCGAGCCCCTAAACCCGTCTAATCCGAGCACAAAGTATTAGATTTTACGAGGCAATCCGCTGCACAATAGCGGCGCGAGCCTAACGCAACTCCGTGCCGTAATATACAATCGGCCGCAATCCTAAAATAAAAGCGATCGCAGCTTCCCTCGGTGCTCCCTACTTTTTTCCTTCTGTGAGAAATAATTGCCTGGAACGGTCGGCTGATTCTCGATCTAATCCCCTTTCGACGTAATCTCGAAGACAAACGAAATTCTGCGAATTATATCGGAAAACTTTCTCGCTCGTGACCAGAGCGAGAACTTTCGTCCCCGATAAAATATCGCTTGATAAAATCGCGACGAGGGTTGGAGCGATTAAGCGAAGTTACTCGACGGTTAGTCAAGAACCAAACTTTCATGCCAGACTGAAAGCTGCGCCGTATAACGAGCCGAAATTCAAAACTTATCAAACAACTCCTAATTTCCTTGTTTCGTCGGAGCAATTAAATTTACATAGAAGTCCGTACATGCGTTTGAATATCGAAAATTTCGTGAACGTCCTCGACGCCTGAACCTCTCAAAATAACTCGAAACACTTTCAGTCCGAAAAAAAATCTCTCGAGACGGAGCGAAGGCCATGAAACCGGAAGCTCGTTACCCAAGTCTCAGTTAAGAAATATTATTCCGGGACACGCGGTTAAAACAGGGAAAGAAAAAGAAGAGCATTGTCGAATTCGAAAGTCCCTGCCAGCTGCGGCGACCCGACTCGCCTAGAGAAGCTGCCAATGCCGGATTAAATGCAAGACACGAAAGCAATTTGCTGCGGCAGCTGCTCGACATCTGCGGATTGCGTTCTGCTCGCAACCTTCACGACCTAAGCGGGAATAGTTCTAATGCGGACGACACTGAGAGGAAACCCAGTTCCTCTCTGCCCTGTACCCGAGCAGCCGCGTTTAGCGCAAATTACACGACCGATTCCTGCCGATTCCGTTTACCTGTAAATAGAAATCCCGTCGTTGAAGAGCGTTCGAAATTGGAAGCACGTGGCTCCCGGTTTGAACACAGCACGATTTTAGTTAGCAAGCGTGAGGGTGCATTCTCAATACTGATATTGAATTACGGAAATTCCAGAACACGAAAACGTTAGAGAATTTATTTAAACTATTTTAATTTAATCATCATTGAATTTTTATAAATTTATTTACAAACGGGTACCTAAGACGATGTTAGAACAACAAAAGCCAGGTTTCGACTAATTTTTACAAGTGGAAACAGAGTAAAAAGCGGTAAGAGTGGAAGGGAACAATTTCAACGAGTCAGGGGCTTGTGACAAGTCATCCGAAAATTTCGACTTCATCTTAAAGCGCGAGTAATCACTCCATAAAGGGACCACGGTTCACCCTCGAATCGAAACGCGAAGGAATGGGGCGCCGCGTATGTCAATGAAACTGTCTCGCCGCGTCGTTGAAAATAAAAGCGACTGCTCACCGATTTAGGACGGGAACGATAAAAATAAGTACACTCCGAGGGTCCCTGAATTCCCACCAGCGATAACAGATTAAGTACCGAACTTTACCATCTGACTGATACGAGTCGTATAAAAACAAATACGTGAAACAGTTGATTATTTTATTACATGCAGCTCGTTTTACAAATGCATATAACGAATTAAAGAATAGAAAGATTAAGATCGAAATACAATTCGGGGAACGCTGGTAAAATTATTAGTAATGCAGTAAAAATTATTCAGAATCGAGCGAAGTATAAAATTTGTCTTATCTGTTTAAAAAAAACTTGGATCAGTGAACTCCTGCTAAAGTTTACACTGGAATGAAATCATCGTATAAAAGATTCTTCTAGGAAAAGTTGCTTACTCATTTGGAATGAATAATGACTCGTATTTCGCTCGTAGTTTTCACGTGACCGAGGAAGAAAGCGAAAGCGATTGACTCATGGAATTTCCTTACAGCGTGCATTTGAGAAAAACCTTTGAAAATACTTCAGATTCTTGTCTCTCAACATTCCGACCGCACCACAAACGCGTATAATGAGTGTATGTGACTTTAGTGAGGCGGGAAAGCAATTTGTGAGCCAGATTAAAATAAATTGAAGATACACACTAGTTGGTAAGTTAATCATCGCGTAAACTTCTGAACTCGGGGCAAGATTATCTTTCTGGTAGCGTCGACGTAGCAAGCTTTGAAAGTTGGTCTTCAAGTCCCGTTAGCAGATCCTCTAACTAAGCCGGAACTACGAAGAGCGATACGTTCCTCAAACGTTCAAGCTTAGCCGACATCAAACGAGCATAATTTCCGATCTTCCCAGAGATCTTCGGACCGGCTCGTTCCGGAGTTTCAGATCCGAAAAGTTCCAACGCTGGTGGAATCCCGTTCGCCGCGACGCAACGAAAGAACAGAGGAGCAAAGGTTACGCGCGGTCACGGTCAAGTAATCGCCGTAACCGTGTTTGGTCACGTAAAGCTTTTCGTCTTGACCCGCGGAGCTTTCACGTGCCAGAGCTTGCGTATATTCCATGACCACCGTGTCCGCCTGATTTATTACGATAGTAACTCGAGCCTTGTCGCTGATTTTTACTTTTCAGGTGCGTGAATAATGCATGGATAGTACTTTAATACACGTAGCTCGTTCCGATTGTTTCGTAGCCGCTTGAAAATTACGTTCCTGCTCCACGATTCCTCGTTTGACCCTTTCTACGTACTTTTCTGTCCCACATTTCTGATATTCCCTTCCATTTTTCTAGATAAGCGATACGGTGGTTGTGAAACGGTTGTTATTTCGAGCCGATAGAATTTTATTACCATCACGTATTCACAGAAATATTTCAATATTATTAAAGTGTCCCAACGTGACCGGCGAGTGTGGCGACAGACGAGCCATAGATGAGTCACAACAAGATAAACATGATAATTACACACTGTATGCATCAATTAATTTATACAACATCCTAATCACGCAATTTATACGTTTCTTGCATATCAAACGAAAACAAATTAAATACGAGATGTAAGTCAGAGCTCAAGGCGAGCAATTGCTTCGTAACTAGACTGTTTCTGAAGCCGTGGATCGATTCGTGAAACGTATGAAACAAAAATTGACGGTTCTCTATCCATTCTCACGTTCCTAAACAATATAATTGTTCTGTAACGGCGAACGGCGAAAAGGTCAGTCCTCTGTGTCAGAACTTCTCTTGTGCGAAAAAAAAACCAATCGCCGGCCAGATCGTTTTGATCGCGGAACGGTAACAGGTACCCGGAGTTTCGCAATCGCGGAGTTTAATCAGGAACACGCCAGGGAATCGTTCGGGCATGGAACAATGAGTAACGATCGCGGGTCGCGGCCGCGTTCGTCGAGAGTGTTCCGCGCGCTCTACTCGTTCCGCTCGATTAATCCGGCCCCGAGTGTCGTGCTGGCATTTCCGTGTGAAAAACCACCCTTTTGTCAGGCCACGAGAGCGAACCGGAGCACCCAGAGCACTCCGCTCTCGGGGAGAGCCTCGCTGGATGATGGGCCTTGACGCGACGAGCCTCTGTAATCCTTGCATTGTCTCTTCATCGCATCTTCGTCTCGTTCCGTACGCCAGAGTCTAACGCTGTACGGCACACCCCGGGAAATCCGTCCTTTTGTTGGGACAGATGCCAAGATTCGGCTCCTCTCGGATCCTCTCGACGGAGAGCATCGAGTCGGCATACAGAAATCGACACCGTTCCCAAGGGTCATAATCGCTAGTACGTACAGTGACTGCCATTAATATTCGAACACGCTTCGAAACTGAATAAGTTGCTTGATCCAATGTTATAAAAGTTCATTTTGAAATTTGTCCGAATACCAACGGGAGTCATTGTAAATATTTGAACGAGGTTCAACTTGCAAATTGTCGCCTGACTCGAGTCAATACGATCTCTTTGAATATACATCGTTTTTATAAAGTAGAATTCAAACGGTGGAACGAAAGAAAGTTTGTTCTAAGTTCGTCTAGAGACAATGCGTTCTATACCTGCGCCATTGTAGGCGAGGTGTCCGGACGAGGTTCACCAAACGATAGGGAGTAAGTGTACGCGTCCATCATTCAACGAGAGGGAACCCGCGTTTCGTCGAGGAGAGTGCGAAGTCGCACAAAAGAGCAGAGGACTGTGGTGGCGGAGATAAGTGCTACCAGTCTGTCCGCGAGCCCATTAGAGACACATGTGGCGTCGTCGGTGAACAACGAACTCGGCCCCTTTACTTCATTCCTCAAGATACGCGCGAGATGACACAGGGGTAGACAATTCTAGGAAGGTAGTACCGAAACAATGAATAATTTCTTTGTAGAAAGTGTTATACGCTGTACGATCCGTCATAAAGTTATTAAATATATATCGAGGTGTAGAGAATTGTTCATTAATCGTGTCTACTAAACGTGAAACACTTTATGAAAACTGATAGCAAGCCGAGTTGCCACAGTGTCATCCTCTAATTCTGCCGAGTTCATCCAACTCCGCTCGAATTTCCCCGCGCGTTAAGACACGTGCAACAACGTCTTGCATCGGTTCATAACCGTTACGACAGGAAGAAATAAAGAGAATGCACGTGGTAATGGGCGCCGTAATCTGGTCGCGACGTTCTGCGGTTATGTCTCGCGTTACGTTCCCTTTGCGCGCCGGATGACAATAAGAAAGTCGATACCCTCGCGGGCTTGGGTTATCTGCGCGAGGCTCTACGATCGTCCGGCCCTCCGCGACGTGGGTGCCGGCTCGTTAGATGCGGAATCTAACGCGGCGTCGCCCGGAAACTGGGAGAATTTAGTGCAACTCCCAGCGACGGCTACGTTACGAGTATGCCCCGTTATCAGTGGTGCCCACTTACACAGAAGGTATGCAGCCCGTGTTCGCATTGCGCATCACCGCCGATTGTATACGAGTCCCTGGAATCTCTCGATGCTAAGTGAATCTTAACAAAGTCGCAAGAAACCATCAAAGGCGAATTTAGACGATATTGTTCACAATCAGTGATCAATGATAAGCGAGATTATTTTACTCCAGATGCAAAAATTTCACGAATTTCAATTTTATGCAATTCCCGTTTACAAGTTCTTACAGATTTTCTATTAGTTGAGAAATAACTCTTGTGTAAGGAATTTTAACCATAAACTACTTCAAATGTTTAGCAATAAAAATAACTGTACGTATCAGCGATTAGATAAAAATTATGTCAGCAATGCCGAAGAAATATTTCAGAAATGTTAGGAAAAGGTACCCAAAGAATGCTACCACTTAGAAAAGTAGAATTTCCAATAAAGAAAACATCAAGTCCGGAGTGATGCACTCTAATCGGACTAATCTTTCTCTCTTTATCCTGAATAGTAAAACAGAATAGAAATGTTTGGAAGACCGTAACGAAGAGTTTAATTGGTTGAAAAGGGAATGCTTCTGGTTACTTGGCGCGGTCACCTTGTTTAGGGTTGTCCGACATCATAGCTGGGACTTTGTAAAAGATCCCACCACCACTTCGTGATAAATGACGTTCCAAAGGACCTAATCAGGCCCAGGTAAACCGACTATAAAGGAATTCTTTACATCGACAGCGACTTCTCGTTGAATTTACGACATGGTCGCAGGAATCTTTTAAATTTATCTTCGTAGAAATCTGAATAATCGACTCCCTCAGAGATTTTTAAGATGAGATACAAAGAAATCATTTATAGAATATTTTAATACGTAGAACAATAATTAGAGAAGAGTTTTCAATAAAAATAAGCTTATTATTTTATGTACATATTCTACAGTCGAAAGGAAGATCAACGAGAGAGATCGAAGTCGTTCACCCATAAAACAATAAGTAAATTCTTCTTTAGAAAATTATAACCTTGGCAAATGAACAGTAGAAACGTATAGTATCAAACGAGTGCAGTTGGTTTGAGAGTAACGGAAGGGTCGAAAGCGCACGCTACGTTCCCGGAGGCTGTCGATGACTCCATCGCTTTCGCTTGCGAGTCTTCCACCGTGCCGCGGCAGCGAGGAAGAGAGAACAGCGAAGTTGGAACACGTTCTTAGCATGGATACCCCTCCAGTCTGGCGCCAAGCAATAATAACTGTTCGCCCACACCGAGATCTTTCTCTCGCTCGGCCGTGTGTCGACGCTTTTTGCGAGCCGACCAGTCAGTCGCAGAATCCCCTAGCCGAGGTCTCGCAAAAAAGGTCCATCGGCCTGCGGGATCGATATCCGCGTCGACTAGAGCCTGGAAAATCGTTCACGGCAGCGACGCAACGTGTCGTGTTACGTCCACTCCGATTCACGGTACGCGCTCGTATGAATTTCAAATGCGAGTTCCTCGAGCAAAAATCATGAACCCCGAACAGCAGCGGTATCGGAAAACTATACTCACGGGACGTATGTCCGATGTTCAGGGAAGAAAATATTCGAATATTTTACGCTATTTGTCAGATCTGAATTGTAAAAATTAACAGATATTAACTGCGATTCAAAAAATTGAGATAGTTAACAATCGGAATTCGAACCTGGAAATGTGTGGAATTATGTAAACGCATCGGAAAATAAATGGAACATGTGAATGAATTTCGAATCGAGAGGAGAGCGAGACGAAAGTTATCGAATAAGCGGGTTTGTTGCCGAATACTCAAGGAGCCAATTGAACAGATCGGAATCGAGATAAAGGACCGCTTCCCGTTTTCAGCTGCCCATCGAAACCGGCAATAATTTCTCTCGGCATCGATCGATCGAATCGAGGATGATAAGAGATAACCTCCGCCCCTCGAGTCTCGAGGGTGGACAAGCGCGAAACTCACCCCCGTCTTCGGGTAATAATGATCGCCTGCGTGCACCGACTGCGGCTCGTGGGAGGAAGCACATAAATCGAGTATTCCTCCGCCTTCGGAAGGTACGTATGCCTAATCTCGTTTCGACATCGAAACTCGTTTCTCAACATTGCGTGGCAGATGCGAGCTTTTCCAGATGCCGGTTCGCGGCGTTCGCCGTCTCCTGGCCGCCGTCAAAGCGAGGAGGAGGCGAACGAAAATAATGGGATTAATTCGTTCAGCGAACGCGATGACGACACGTCGCTTAACTGTGGCGTCACGCCAAAAAAGCCACGGGAACACTCTTTTTAGCCTCCTGACGAAAGCATCGCGCAGCTACGCATTTAATCCGGCGATTCGAAATCCAGCTGGACGATAAAAAGAAAATAAGCTACCAAGTTTTTCTGGTTTAAATGCGGATGCGAGTCTTCTGACGCGTCGTATCGGTTCGGTATGGTAATATGGGAACGAGTCGAAACTCTTTTTAGTATACATATACTTTTTCGTATGATATACTTGACGCCAGCTCGTTTGAAACGAACAAAGAAAGGTCTTTAAGCATAACCAGTTCTGAAATTTAACATGGAAACTCGGATTGATAATCATTTATATCCAACTCAGAACTCGAGTTCCTAGTAAGAGTCGACGAGAGACGACCTAATAATGACTCAGAACCGGCAATAAAGGAAAGGGCCACAGCTTTTCGTGGTACGTGGCGAATCAGCCAAGTATCGCTCCCCTTTTCTCATCTGTGCAAGTAGGAATTAGGACCATCGCGTTAAGTTCGAAAGCAGTCCGATCGGGCGTGACGATTCCACCCCGAGTCATCGTGACTGGGATCATCTCCGCGTACGTAGCAAACAATGACGCAGAAACGACACCTGAACAGAGAGGCTGACTCCGTATTTTTTTTCGTACAGCCCGTCGACACGGATTATGATAATGCTCGTCGTTCTCTCCTCGTCCCGTTTGATCCATCGGCAAAGAGGGACGCGGGCCTGGGGTGAATTCCCGGCACGAGACGGCCGAAAAACAGGGGTGGTAGCACCCGGTGAGTCATGCTTCATCCCCCACGGAAGGGGAGGACGGACAGGCACGGCGCGACTGGTTGCCAACGCTCGCCACCGCCTGTAGCAGCGGATTCCCTTTTCGCGATTGAAATTATATTTCCCTCCATCTCCGGCCAGCACGTTCGGAGTTGGAAGCTCACTGTCGTCCAGCTTCGTTCCGCTTTCGTGGAAATCGTTTTAGTCTCCAGGACTTTAATTACGCGTGCTGGACGCTCCAAGTTTTGGGGGGTAGATTCTAATCGATAGACCGAACGCTCCACGAAGAAACGTTCGACAAAAATGCAGTAATATGTAGCTATTTACGTGGAATTTAATCTTTTTTCTTGTCATATTGACTATATATCTTGTGCGAACCACCCACGACAGAACTTTGAGAACCCAGTCATTTTCGTGCAACATTGTCCGTGGAACGAGGAGCACGAGGGGGGGAACAGGGGATAGCAGGTAATCACGCGACACCGCATGATTTACCGAGACAAGGAGAACGGCGAGGCGGAGTGATTCATAATTTATACCAATTCCGATCGTTCGCGATCGACGTAAAAAAGAAACGACACGTCGAGTCATAAATCCCATCGAGTAATTTTCGAAGAACGAAGACCCTTCGATACTGCGTACACGTAGTATATGTATAACGTGTATCCATCGAATCGCGACGAGGGAGGATCGATCGTCGCCAGTGTCACTTCCTCCTCCGATTTTGACTAACAAATTTCGGGGGCGAGTTTCGGGTGAGTTGGCCCTCAGCCACGCAGCTGGCGCTGAATCATCCCGGCCCTCGACCTGCAACCACGACGTTACCAAGGTTTCGGAGCGGCTTCCAACGACTTTTATCGCTTCCTCTTATCGGGCCTCGAGTTTAGGGAGAGAGAGAGAGAGAAAAAAAACGGCCCGCGCGCACCACGTCGTGAAACTGAACAGAGGCTACGGCCGGCTGACTTCCGTCTTTGTTGGCCACGGTGATAACCGGCCTTGGTAGCGCGGTCGAACCGAGCTTCGATTTATCTGTCGCACGCACCGACGAGAACACGATGCAGATAACGAACACGGTAATTAGCGTAATCTGTAACACAGTTTTTTCACCCTACCTTGGAACGGAGAACCGGGCGTTAACAACGGTGCGACCGAACGATTCTAACGAGGCAGGTCGTATAAATTCTGTCAATTTATCGCGTTATATTTCTAAGCACGGTGATCTTTTATAAGATTCAATCGAGTATTTGTTTGCGTGTTAGAAATGTGTGATGTAAACGGAAACGAAAATTAGATAGCAGCAAATACGAACGCAGTGTGCCTGTGTTCGAAGCGGATAGCCTCGGGGAAGAAACAGTAAAGCGAAATGATCGCATTATTTAAATCCCACGCTAAGCGTATCGAATATTGTCGTCTCTCTCTCTCTTTGCGCAACGACAGGCACCATTGATCGCAACGTTACGAGTCCATTACGATCGATGGTTCGATCGTCCGCGTTAAATGTTTATATCGCGGCAACGCATTTAAGGGCCTATGCATGCATGCATGCATGCATACGTACACGCCGTGGCACTCCGTCACCGCGCGCGAACCATTCGAGCAAGGCTTCAGGGCCGTAATTCAAGCAGCCACTTCAGAGCCGACAGAACAGGCTGCAACAATGGCCGTAACTGTAGATTCGAGGTAACTTTACACTACAGTCCATTTTCTCGTTGCCCACTTAAGCCTGCTGCCGCTGCTGCTGCAACGTTCGCGCCCTGCTCCCGGAGAAAAGGGTTCGCGACACGTGTTCGGATTTCCCTTAACGGCCGCAGCACGCTTCGAGGCCACCCTACGTGGCGATTGCCATAGGGTGAGACATTGCACCATGAAATCGCATCGCGACCTCTTAGATATCGTTAACGTTACCTTAATAGTACGAAACGATCGTGTGATTTCATTATTGTGGACGATAGTAAAAACAGTGTAATTAAAAATGCACTATCGAGGGTTTAAAGACATGGATAAAGGACCTTTTTTCGTTTCGAGATCGCCGTTGGAATCATAACAATTACGACCCGCCTCGCCGGAAGGAAGCGTCGTAATAACTTCTTACTGCAGCCTCGTGAAGATTAAAAGGAGGCGATGGAAGGAGTTAGGGTCAAGGTGAGATAAAGCGAAATTAATGGTAGACCTAAATCCTTGCCGGCGTGGCGGACCTCGGCGGAGTTCTGCCTCACGGCCGGAAGAAAGAAGCTCGCTGAATTATATGCTCGCTACCCGATGTAACGCGAGCATCGTTAATTTGAATTATTATTGGACGCAGATTCATGACGCGAGCGGCTCCCGGCAATTATCGCGTGGAAACGCATGACTGGAACTTTGCGACTCGAGATATGCTTCTACAAACCAGCCAGAGGGTGAAAATTGAAACCCAATCACAATATAATACGTGCACGTTTGTTTCGAACCAGCATTGAATGTAATAAGAAAATTGAACATAGTATAAATTGCGATAAGCATTCCATTGGTAGAATTCTTAACGCGCAACCGGAATTTCTCTTTTAATATTTATTTGCATTCTAGCATTACTAGGTACTCGTTTTTTTATGAAGCAACGTGTGCACGTTTCACACAGTTCCATGGAAATCGATGCGTAATGTCTTGCGTAGACGATTTCCATCGCGAGTGACGCGAGGGGAGAGGGATCGGCACGAAGATCGGAGCAAACTTTCGAAAAGTTCCCCATGCATGGCTGCGCGTTCAACTAACGCGAATGTTTTCCCATTAATAACGAACTTTGACGGTATCAGTTTCGAGCGGGATGAATTGTACGATTCGATTATGTAATCGAAAATCGAAGATTTAATAAACGCTAATAGACCGGTTTCCCCGGGCGATCAGGCGAAGTAGGGAAAGTTATTTCTCAAATTTATGAATGAATCATCTGCCAGTATTCTCGTGATACTGGTACAATGACCGACTTAACTCTTGGCAGGAAATCAAACTGAAGTTGGAATGCGTCTGTCGTTATAATAACTCACTTTTAAAATCGCGGTTATTAAACTTCTCATTCAACAGAATGATTCATGTGTTATAAATACATATAGAGAGATAGTAGCGAATGATTGAGTAACGATCACGCGAATCACGTACCATGCCCTCGTCTATCGATGTGTCTTCCTCGAAGTAGCACTCGTCAGGTTCATCCGGTGTCAAAGCGGTAGGAGTTTCCGGTGACTCCTCCTTGACGTCCTGCCTCCTCATCCAGTCCATTTTCGTACCCGTCTCACTGTCTGACCAGCGAGTCGACGGTTCCTCGCGCTATCAAACTCCTCGTTTTGTTCCCACGCACGGGATCACATGTCTCCCGGAGTTCGATCGGTCACGATGAATCAGGGCGAAGTGCCGCGAAATCAAACCACTGAAACGTATTATGACGGCCGCTTGTCCTTATCGTTTATCACGGGCCACGCTCCGGTTACGCGGAAGCCACTCCGCTAGCGGCTGCTGCTGACATTTGGCAAATGTCAAAGCTCTTCTAACCAGCCGTGGGCCGTGGGTAAAGTATCCGTGGCACTAACGAGGTATCGAGTTCTGCCCGCGATCGAATTCTTGATAGTAGCGTACACCGGGCCACGGATGCACGTGCACCGACCCTGTGTGCTTCGATAACCGCGGATCGCGCTCCAAAAAGTTACTTCCTACACTGATCGACCGATACCGTTGCTACTGAACTATCCAATTATCTTGCGTGTCTCGTAAACGTTTTTAAGAAATCGTATTTTCACGTGTAGAAGTCCTTCGAAACACTACGTCCAGAGATGTTGGCAGGGTTCGCAGAGATCTTCTCCGCGCGATGGTCGCGAGAGGGAAAGCTATCGTCTCCGGGTCGCGACACACTCCAATCGAGGTGAAAACTTCACACGCGATACGTCTCGATGTCCACGGCTGAAGGGAACGCGTCGTTAACGTTGAGCCTACCGGTGAGAGATGATTGCGAGCGAGAGACGAACGCGCGCGCAGTCTCGCATGTGCACACGAGCGAGCCACGGCGGCGGTGCAGCTGCAACTGTGTGTGCAGGCCGGGAATGCTGGAGGTGGTATGGAGGCGGCTCGGTGGACGAACTCCGTCTCGTCCCTTGCTGACTCCCTTCTCTCGTACAGTGTTTCTCTCTCTCTCTCGCTCTCTTTTTCTCTCTCTCTCTCTTTCCCTCTGTTTCACCCAAAGGCGCACCACGGCACCACGGTCTGCGTTCTCCCTCTCTTTTCGGCCGGCGGAGTCTACTTTCTCTCTTTGACGCTCCAAGATCTCGCGGTTGCTCACTCTCCCTCTTTTTCACTGAATCATCCGCCGCGTTTCCTCTCCCTAGCGCTCTTCACCATATTTCCCTTCCTCTTTCTCCGTGATTGCTTCTCGGTCCGTCATGGGCACAACGCATCTTCCATCCTTGTTCAGCGATTCGTCAGACGCCCGCGTTCGTCCTTCTTCCGTCCTCGATCCTCTCTCTCCCTTTAATTTCTTCTTTCTCTCCACCGCTGTGACGTAGTTCCGTCTTGGTTCCTCTGCTCCAGAACCGCTGCATGCACCTCTATCGGTGCTGCTGCTGCTGCTGCTGCTGTGTGCCCTTACGCCTTACACCGTCTTCATCCCGCCCTTTGTTGGCCTCGCGTTTTCCGTCTCCGTCGCGTTCGTTTCTGTTTCTTTGCCAACTCGCCCTCTTTCGCCTTCTCCTCCTCGCGACACCGTTGCCGCTCCACGACCGCACTGTTCCTCTTTACATTTCGTATACAGCTTCCCTGTCGCTCCGGCCGGTCTCGACTCTATTTCCACCGTCCTCCTCGAATTCCTCTTTTCATCCGTCGCTATTCTCTCGCGCTTCTGCTTGACCTCTCTTCTCGACGTCTCCGCCCGCGCGACCAGGACGAAAAACAGCGACCGTACCTGGACGGCAGCGGGCGAACGAGGAAGAGAGAGAGAGAGAGCAAGAAAGAAAAGACGCGTAACGAGGGTGGCCAGAAACGGGCTTCTCTTTCACCCGCTTCGCGGCCTGTCTCTTTTCAGGAGCAGCATCCCTGTTCCCGTTTCTCTCCCTCTCGTCCTTCGCCCGCCCCCACCAACCGATCATTCGTCTCTGTTCGACTCTTTGGTCGCTCCCCCTACGCCGGTTCCATGACCCCTTCCCTTTCGCGTGGAGTCGCTACGAGTTCAGGGACGATCCGTTTTCAGTCGAGACCCTGGATCTAACGCCCCGAGGGATACCAGAAATAGCGAGTTTCTCCTAGCGCCGGGAATTTTGTTTTTTTATGCCGGGGCTTACGGGACCCGGATTCTCTCGCCGAAACAAATCGTTGATAAGCTCGCGTGGAACAGCTCCTTCCGACAAGGATGATGTTATTCACGGAGAACGCGAAAGATTACGTCGATGCGATGGAAAGTGGACGCTGCATTTTGGATCTCGTCCAAAACCATATCAAAGAGCTCTCGACTCGCTGAAACCGGAACTCTCGTGAGTGGTCGATGACGATGGACTTGTGAAATTATTATGCAATTGTAACGTTTATTATTTTGTAATATTTTATTTCGCTTGAAACAATGAATATGTTTCATGAAAGTTCATTTTTGTCCGGACGCATACATCTCCTAATTGGATGTTTATCATTTGAAATAATTGAGTTCAGGCTGGAAAGCAGGGACATAGGGGAGACGATAAAGTAGAATTCGAATAATCGATAGTACGGTTCACCCCCTGTGAATTCGTGAAACGTTACATAAGCCGCGTTTCCGTGAACCGCGCTTCGTTTGATCGTAATGAACCACGGTACATCCCTGGTCTCGGTACCATCGTGGAACGAAGTGGGACAGAACAAGGAAAATGGCAAGTATACCATGATAAGAGCTACAAGACGAGAAAAGGAGCAAGCCCGATGCTAAGAACATGGACACTCGAAGAAGCTATACACGTTGAAAAAAGATGGGAATAACTTACGGGACGAGGAAGAATGCCGCCAGTATCGTAACTAGCTGCGAACTTATTCACTATACTCTTTTGATAAATACGAAATAATAAATAAGCATCTGATGGCTTGAAAAAATATTTTTTAAAAATAAAATAAAAACAGAGTCAAAGGTATTGTTCATATTTTGCTATTTGAATTTTGTATATCTTATAATTATGAGATGATTAAAAAACCAATTGCATGGTTCATAGAAATTCTATCGCAATTAAGCTCTCGCAATATAATCTTGTTTAATGAGACATTAACTATTAAAATTGTAAAAAGAAAGCGAGGCACCTTAAATAGATTCAGCCCTGGCGAATCACGAGAGAAAGGGAGAGACGGAAAGGAGAGACACGTGATGCTGGAACGTGTGTTAGTTATGGGTTGCCCATGGCAACCCACGCGGCTAATGTACGCGGGTATAGGCTGCGCTCGTTCAGGAAAATGCTGTCTATACATATACATACACGTACACGTATAGTAATAGTAACGTAACACTAGTAACAGCGTACGTACAGTAGAGTAGAGTAGGTAATACCGTACCCGTAGGTTGTACTACTACTACTACTACTACTACTACGGTTCCACTACAATGGGAAACCAGGAGGTCACGTCCACGTTCACACACGTGGTCGAAGTTAATTGATTTCGCCTCCGCGTTCGTTGCCATTCCATGATGTTGCCAGTCGACCGGAGCACACGCGATCAAACCGCGTTATCGTCGCCAACGCGACTGACCACCAAACGGAAGGGTACCAACCCTGTACACAGAGGGATGAAACATCGGAGCAATATCGAAATCGGTATTTAAACGACGCTCATGTTCATCTTCCTGGACAGTTATCACTCTTTCAATCTCTAGGTTTTCACTCCCGATATCAAAATATCGAGAATTTTCAGATTTACAACTGCGGCTCAACTCACTTGGCTCGGTACCGTTTCGAAATGAAGTGTAACAGATTAAAACAAGAATTTGAATCTTACTATTCCTAAAATAAATCCGAGAATAAATGAAGTTCAAGTCATCTTTTAATTAACGCAAAATGGCCAATTTACATGAATGCTCACGTCTTTTGTAGTTCGTTAGCATCGACCGGCAGGTAATCACGTACCGGCTAATGAGTTAAGTTATCCGTGTACAGATAATCGTGCTCGCACTCGATCTCAGCCGCGCGAAGAATTCGGAACCGACGCGCAAAACGGAGTAGTAGAATGCGAAGTCGCACCGGCCGATCGCGTCCTGACGCGGCGAACTCGTGCCGCGTGCACCAATTAACAGTGCTTCGCGGTCGTAATCTGGGATACCGCGGTGCATGCAAAATTCATTCAAATGCAGTCGGTCGTGCGAGCACGCTCTCGTCGTCGCGTCGCCGGACACGAACGATCGTTATCGCTTGATTATCGGTGGCTGGGAATAGCGGTTTCCCGAGAACCATACCGCGGTTGGAAGAAATCTCCTGATAATTTATAATGGAGTTTCCTGTTCGCCGTTCGATACAATCGTTCGATTGTCAATAGCGATTCATAAGAGAGATAAAAGGAACAATCGAATATTCATAAAATCGTTGAGATACTACGAACATTCCATTGAATTTTAAAATCTGAGTTTCAACCTTTTAAGGAATACAGCCGTGTCAACATGATGGATTCATGTGCGGGGTTCTACTCGGATATTTTGTACTTTCTTTCATTTCAATTTTCTAATAAATATTTGGGATTAAAATTAGATTAAAAAATAAAGAGATCGTCACACACACAAGCTTACGCTTCATTACAAATCGCATACGAATTTCAGAAATTCAATATTTCGTGTCCCATACGATATTTAATCGTATTTACATTACAAACCCGTTAAACATTAACCTAATTGATCAATAACCAACTTAAACCTGTTGGCATGTCATTAGAAAATCGTATCAGAAGAAAGCTATCGCACGTTATACTGTCGCGCGTACAATGAACAACGGGCCCATTCCGCGGCGTTGCATTATCCTGAAAACGCAACCAGGTCACACGGACACGGCACGCAAACGTCTACATGGCAACGAAGCAACCGATCGGCGAAGAAAGGAAACGCGGAGCGAGGCACGGCGAGCGAGCAATTGTGCATTAAATTGAAACAGGCCACGACTGGAAGCGTTCCCGTGGCATTATACGCCGTCCTCCTATGTGGTTCGCGCGTGCATTCGCGACGCAGTGTACGCGCTCGCGCGTCGATACGCGTAAGTCATGATTGCCGGTGTTCACGGAACGTCATGCTGCCCATTAAACCCCACCAACGCCGCGCCGAGACAAGAGTTGAATGCACCTACAGGGAAGACCAACCTCGCGTATTCTCGAACAATCTCCCCGGCCTCGACGCCCGGGCATATACGCGTGGGAGTTTACAAGAAATTCGTCGCTCGGATGAGGTAGGTGCGAACGAGTAGTCACGGTTTCGAAATCTTTAACTCTACTGTCTTCCTCGCTATGATATGTGCTCTTAGTATTTGACTCTTCTCAGCAACGGGTCTGTATCGAGCGTGCGTAGCTGTGGTTGTCAGACACTAAAAAAATTCCTTGCATACTTTTCAAAGGTGTGAGCTAATGCGCTTCCTAGGTTCTTCTCGCTTTCGATACCGTTCCGGCGAGCGGTTCACGCTGATGCGATGCCACGATAGCGATAGATGGTACTAAGATAGATGAGAGATTAGAATTTCGATATTAGAATCGAATAATAATAACGACTTTTGTTTATCATTCTCAGTCCTCATCTTTTATTCATCAGCAATGAATGCTACTAAACGATTTAAAAAAGTATTTCAAATCCATTCCATTCTGCTAGAAAGAAAGAAGAATTACGGACTTCCGAAAAAGTGACGTTTCACAAATCTCACGAATTCCGTCGCAAACCCTGCACAGCGAGAGAACGCGTTCTTCATTTTTAACAAGACGATACTGTGACCCACGCGATTGTTCCACGGAGCTGTACACGATCCTGGCCAAACTTTCGGACCTTTGAAGTCGTCGGCTGACGCAAGAGGCAAGAGAGTTCATCTCGGAAGATTTACATCTCTCGCCAGCGCAGCGCAGCGAAAAGAAGCAACGACCAGAGGCTACGAGAGGGAACGGGGGAACAGGGAAGAGAAATAAACGCCGCCACGAGCTTACCGAGGCCAAAAGGGTCTCTGGGAAGCGGAGACTATCCCACGACAGGACTTCAGCTTCCTTTCAGGATTCCCTCGCGCCGACCACTCGGCAGGACCGAGCTGGTTTAGCATTGTTTAATTCGAAAACTATGTGTACATAAATAACGTCCAAGAAGGAAAAATATCATAAATGCATGTATTGCATATCCATACAATAATTGGTCTTACAATCGATTAACGACTAGCCTATGGAATAAGTGCATGTTATAGGATTACAAATTCTAGTTCCAAGAATCTCTACAAACCCTGTTACTTGAAGCGTAAAAACCAGCGTAATAGAAAAATTGACATAATTCGCGAGTAATGAGTAGGTTGACTGCAAAAACGACGTTTTACGGTTTGCTAAGCGTAATCACGGTAGCAACGGAATTACAGGCTTTCTACGTTTCACTGATAAACAGAACGGTGGCGGAGAAGTTGATCGGTTTTCACGGTCCAGGTTTAGCGGCTCATTTAACGAGATATCGATCAGCGAATTCGACAGTTTACCGCGGTAACGCGGTTCTCGATGCAACCGCCCCGGTACCTGTGTCACGGGGATTAAATCGAGCAGCACGTTGCACTGCCGACCACGCCCAGTGAAAACGCGCACGTTGGGTCTGATTTAACCTCGCCTAGAGTCGTCATATTCGTTGGCAAACCTTCTTGCAGTCGTGAAAGGGTTACACGATTGTTCCCGCGACCGAGTTTTCCCGTTGTTCCCCCTGTAACGTTTAGCGAACGCTCTCGAGCACTTTTCATCCTTTCTTTCAACCCTGTCCGGCTTTTCACTCGTTCTCAGAAAAATGCTTCGTGAAACAGAATTTTCGATGATGTTTTTCACCGTGCAAGTTACAATAGCACATTCTGCTATTTTTTATTTCTATACAGAAATCGAGAATAATTTAAATCGAAATGAACTTTCGAACAATTCAAATTAAAAAACACCTGAAGCATTTTGTGTTCTAAGAATTCTGATCTAAATTACTGATGCGCGAAATATGTGTCGGACCGAACGCGAACGTGAGCCAAGAGAAGCGCCAGTATCCGTTTCAGGGAGTGTGTCCCGTTTCTGGATAAAGTGACATTCCTGGAAACGAGACGACGCCAATAGGCAAGGGAATTCCTCTCAGCGAACGAGCAGAGAACTCGCCGACACTTACGGCATCGGCTCTAATTAGTTGTAATTAGAAGAAGGTTCGCGGACGGCGTCACAAATTGAAACCGGCGTAAACCAATCTAGAGGAGAGCGCGCGAGAAGAAGAACTCGCTACAACGAATAGAGTCAAACGAATCGGCCGACTGTAATAAAATCGCGTTTAGACGATGCGACAACGACGCGTAGCATCTTTGCTTCGAACTAATCTGCTATGTTACGAACATTTTATCTTCAATTAATAATCTAAAGTGATAAATTACGTCGAACCCTTTACTTTCTTACCAAACTTGTTTATAAAAATCGACTCATAGAAAGATCGTGTTATCGCTGAAACGGAGGAACGTAATTGACTTAAACGACAATGATAACGAAATATAGGTCGTTGCTGTAATCGCAGTTCGACGACCGCAATAATTCTGTGTCTGGCATGAAATATGCTGAATTGGTCATCACGCAATTTTCAAGAAAACGCTATCTCGGTACCGTTCAGATGCTAATAGGGTGACTTACAGAGCGCTCAAAGGCGTCTCGTGTAAAATCAACTGAGAAAATCTCAGAACGGGACCGACGACGTTTGCTATTGATTAGAGGAATTAAGTCGTTCCCCTTAGGTGAGAACAGTTGGAAAATATGAAGAAAAAATGTTCCTCGTTATGAGATCATAAGATGTCTAATCTAATGTAAGCTATTACCGGGTTTTTGTTTCCGTGGGTAAGAGAAAGCATTGTATTGTTAAACACTGTCAGTGAAAAGAACAGCTATGTGTATCTTCAATTATGTATTTAAATGATAGACATGTAATTTCAAGAACTTCCGCATCTCGTGAATATTTTTTAATTTTTAATCAAACTCTATTTTATTGATTCTAAGCGATCTTACGTGGTCCAGAGAAGTCCTAACAGGACCTTAAGACCAGCAGGAGGGCACGAATCGGACCCTGCACGATGCGCAGGAATGCGTTGAGATATTTCGCGAGTCCTGGGGTGGGAGTCGGGATTCCAGCGAAAGAGGACCAAGTCGGAGAAGAAAGGGAAAAAGGGAGGAAGAATGGAACGAGCAAAAAGGGGGGAACAAAAATGGGCACCGAAGAACGAACGGGTACACAAATTGCCATTGGGACGAAACCGCGTGTTCACCGCACGCGTTTCGCTCCGAATGAATCGAAAAATGGCTCGTCCGGAGATCGAATTCAATCGTCATTCGGCGTGTTTGAATTTCCTGCTGGTACCAATTGAACGGGGTACTGAAAACTCGTTCGACGTCCAATAGTGAAAGGCGGTGGCGATTACATCGCAACGAAGGCCGTTGGGAGAGTTTATTATCTAAACTCGAAACAATTTTCTGCGATAGTATTCAAGAGAAGATCTACATATTAAAAGTATCGTCTTAAAATTATAACGAATTTCGTAGCATGATGCAGGCACATTTATGTATCTGATTCGTAAATATCTCTAAGTTTTGATGAACCGTCGTCAATTGGGACGCGGCGTTGAAATATCAAACGTGATGATTAATGAACCAACCGAAGAGCAGCACGAAAGAGGTTAACCCCGGACAATACCTAGTGGTCTCGACAAAGGACCAGTTCACCGATCTCCCCGAGGAGCCTGGCAAAGATCTTCTCCCGTGAAAAGACTCATCTCGCGAAGGAACCTAGTTCCACGGTGTTACGAGACTCATCCAGGTCGCGTTTCTTCGACGATGCTATCACTTTTCTCTCACCGGGTAATTCTCTCAAGTGGACAAAGAACGGCCTCGGTTTCTCATTATCATAAAAACTCTTTTGCGCGTTGCTCCAACGCGAACGAACGACCTTCCAGCGATCCACGGTTTGGGCCGCGAATTCTGTCCCGGCGACGAAATGCCCTCGAGAATCCGTCCGGAAAAAGAGGTCGGGACGACAAAGGATTTCTAATGGACGTGCCGGGCACCCGAAGGAGGCCTTATAAGGCGAACATCTCGGGAAGGTGGCTCGCACAGCCTCCTTTCGGTATCTATCTCTCTCTCTCCCTCCCTCTTTCAGGGGTATCTCGTGGCGACTTCTGCGAGCGAGCACAGGCGCCTCCGTGGCCGGATTTAGACCGAAAAAGAAACACCGGGAGTTTCGGGAATGGCGACGACGACAAAGACGACGAACACGAGGCGAATGAGCCACCAGGCGATCGTGACCGGACCCGTGCGATCCGCCGATCGATACCACCCAGCCCCTGACTCCGTATTTTGCTGTGAAACGATCCTATAACCGGGCGTCCACGCCGCTTCTCGGAAGGCGTGCCAAATTTCTGCACGCTGCAACATACCTGTCGTCTTCGTTTTACTCCCTTTGGGATTCTTACGACTTTTTCTCTCGGAAGGTTATCAGCCAGCGGCTTCCCGAACGGGAGCTTTGATTTCGTTGGTAAACGATCTCCACGTGTTTGCGACTAATTAGTTTTTCGGTCCTAGTAGAATACCATTGCGAAAGATTCTCAAAAGCTCCCTCGGCTCGTTCTATATTTGAACCGCTCAGAAGTCGAACCGATCTAAGGTTTCAAAGTGATTTCGTTTGTAAAACGAATCACCTTATTTCAAACAATCGTCGCTCTGATAGAATCTGTGCAATCAGCCTCTGATCATCTCCTCGATTCGGCAGCTTCGATTGCAACCAAGTAAGTACACAGCTCAATTGGCAAAAGCTAATAGGACGGTGCGTTTCCCGCACGATTAGGACACTTTGCACCTACATAGGTAGGATCAGTAGATCGACTCGAATCGATCACCGATTGCTCTCTCTAGCTGTACATACATCACCGGCAAACAGAGCAATTCTACCGGCTTGAGCGTTTAACCGCGCTTCTGAACGTGTTCGCACACGGTGTCGTAAATTATGCAAGGGAACGCACGCAGTATATATACACGCCCGTCGCAGGATATGTCGCGTGCATACATATGTAAACGGCATGACGCATTCGCATTCATGTATGTAGATTCGAGAGACGGTCCGGGTCCTACGAGAAGCAATCGACTGGCCGGATCGAAGACCCCTTATTGTCGGATCGACATGAATACCGAGCGAAACACCGCGCCAATAGATAATCGCTAAGTGACTCTTTCCAGGTTTCACCAGTCGATTCTTGTTTTTCCAGTCATCTAATATCTATTGTTTATTAATTAAATATATAAATGTAAATTTCGTGGGAGCGTCGATGATTCACGTGTCTCTGCCTGTTATGATCGTAGCGACTTTTATTTTATTCAAATCGATCGCCGGATAGCAACTGTTACACGGGCGAAACTGTTTGTCCGTATTCAAACAGCTGCTTCTAAACGATGGAACTACGAGTAAGATATATGTGTGCCGATGTTCTTACGATTAATGGAACACAATAAAACGCACCTGACCCGCATCGTCCCATGCGCATTCAAACATGCCAGTTTGAATTCCGCGTACTCAGACAGAAAAGATCAATTCAATACAAGAATACATCGTGCGATAGAACGTTGTAAATAGCATTTGACTTGTAGTTCTCCCGCTTCTATCTATACAAAAAATTTCTCGTTTCTTTTCGCATCAGCCAGGATAAACCAGTACACCGTAAAGGACAACGCGAAGGCGAGAATCATGCAGCCATGTTTTCTCCCGCCACGGCGAGTCCTTCGACGGACTCGCTTCGAGGTCGATTTTATCCCGATAGGAAAATATCGCGAAGTCACGTAGCCGCGAATCGCAGCGCGAGATCGCGCTTATTCCACGGTTCGCTTACCATGTGCAGAAGATCCCTGAGATGCGGGGGACGAGCGGCCACCCTCGAGGACTTTGTTCTCCGTACCGAGACCAGGCTACCCTCCTTCGACGACAGGACGATTCTGGGCATGGTGTTCGATCGGACCAATCGGTACTCGTCACCGGGGTGCCTCCTCTTCTTCTTGAACGTACCGCACAACATGTTTCGTTCGACAGTCGTTCACCGTTAAGAGAAATGAAAACAGTCACTGGCCGACGAGGCTCGTCGGATGGAGACCGCCGATATCTCGCGGATTCACGCGATCATCTGTAAATCTCCGAGACCTTCCTGTTCCACTCGCTCCTCGCGAACGTGTCTTCCTAACTGTCCGAACGGGTTAACGTCCCTGGAGCGGCGGCGGACTGCTCCTCGAGCGGATTCGCGTCCCTTTAACCGGTTGCAAACGCGTTGACTGATACGCTCCTGGGATTCCTATGTTCCATCCACGTACACGAACGAACACACGGAAAACTGAATATTTTTTCTCGCTCACAGCAGCATGGCGCCGCGTACAGATTCCTGCATCTATTTAACTGTCTCCTCCGGCTCCGCGCCGCTCAACCGACTACTCTTCTCGCCTCTTTTATTTCTCGATGCTCTCTTCTGCTCCTCTAAATCGTTCTCCCACCGCTTTCGGCATCTCTTTGCGTTCCGTTTTCTTTTTCTTCTGTTCGGACCTCTCGTTGCGGCTTCCACGACGCTCGCTCCAGCCTCCTCGGCTCTGTCGCGGCACCCACCTACTAATTAAACGGCCGGCGACGCGTACGCGGCGTGTACGTCCCACGGCGCACCGCGACCGATTCTCCGTTCCGAGCGGGAACGAGGTGATCGACCGGTAAAAGGAACTGGTCGACTATCGATCTCTGGATCGACCGTGACGGTCGCGCGACTCCGGCTCACGACGGGGTTCACCGAGAACGGGTTCACGGTTTTGAAACAGTGTCTTTTATCACGATAACCATACAAGCACTACGTATCGTTTTCGATTGTCGAATCCTCCTGATCGGACCTGATGATCTGATTTTTATGTCTCCTTCATCGAATCAATTTATCCTCTCGTGATTATTGCGATCGATAATTAATTTCCATTGAACGCGACGACTGTCCTTCTGTGGTTCCTCTACGAAACGATATCTCGCGGTGTGATCTTCTTTTTCGGATGACCGATTTCTTGCACGGGTAATTAGATACCGATCGCGGTAACAGCTCACCTGCCGCTAATGCACGGCCCCCGGTTGCGGATTACACGGAATGGTTAATTAACGGAATCTCAGCCAGCTCGAGTCGCAGTGAGAGCCGAGAGTCGACTGAAGGCATAAGGCCACGGTTGTGGTCGTCGAAGGAACCCCACCACGTTGATTTCAACAACACCCGGCACCCGGCCCGACCGGACGACCTGGTCGCGTGGCGCTCGGCACAGATACGCAGTGTTTCTCAAAATCCTCTCCTTTTCGTTTTTTGCAGAACCCTCCCCACCCTTCCCCGACACACCTTTCCGTTCCGTGTCTTTGTCTCGATTATGCTCTGGAAAGACGAGTTCGCGAACTCGTAAAATCGGTATCGTTCTATCAGGGACACGATCTTCAATTATTTTCTGAACAATACGAACACATATTGACTCTACATATTTTTATACGTTTCCAAGGTAGATGTTTATCAAGGATCATTTTCTAGTTATGTCATCGTGAAGTATTGACGATTCAAAGTGATTTAGGATTCTAATCTTGCATGAAGAACACGGTATGCGCGCTAGGAGCAATCAGTTATCGGAAAGTTGTATTTCAACCTGACAAGGTTTTCGTGTCTTACTGCAATATATTATTACGCCATTTATCGACGACTATCTAGTCGTAATTGTAATAACAACTTTCTCGCTTAATGAAATACCTACTTCAATGCACAGCCGTTTTCCTGGTAATAAATAATAAATATATTATATATAAATAATCATTTCTGTTGCTAAACGGACATAGTGAAGAATCTCTGATTAAGAAAAATTGCGTGATTAGATATGAACAATGAAATGTTCATCTAACGTCCGACCGAAGAACCGCGTTTGCCTTGCAATTAACTCGTGTAATTTCGTCGTTTCACGTCTGGAACGATCGCTTAATTAGCGCCGCGGAAGCACCGTCATTGGCCATTGTTACCGAGAATCTCAGCCAAGTTCAAAGTGGGTTCTTTTACTCGCAACGGCTCGAACAAAGCGGCTCGTTCCACATCCTCTGGGAAATTCTTCGTTACACAACGGAACAGATTCGCGGGAGGCACGCCTACGAGTGAGATAACTTCGAAGGACTCGTTGCGGGTCTTACCTCTACGTGGAGGGAAAAAAATACGAGGAAGTATCGCGATTCAGATGACCCAGTTCGCGCTCTTGAATTTCAGAATCGACGCTCTTTCTTGTCCCAAGGATCTATTGTGGCATCGTCAACGCGATACCATCGTCACTCGACAAATTTTTCACCGTCCGTGTAACTTACGTCACAATTGCTTGGATCAAATTTTATATTACGATCTTTAAATATCTTCTTTCATATTCATTCATATTTTATAAATTCATAGAATAATCAGAAACGTTAATATAATTGAGCAATAAATAAATGATAAATGTTTTCAATTTTCTTTATGCATTATAACATCTTGAAATGTGTCGTATTAAAGACCATGCCTGACTGAATGTAGGTCAAGCGATGCGAGATACATCGGCACGGGGACATCTGTCACGTTGTGTAACGTTACTGATTATCGCTATTAATATCGAGACCGAAGGCTCTTTTCGCGCGCGAATATCTGCGGTTTCAACCGATACCCGGAGCCGGTAATTTCTCGCGTCGACGAAAACCTATTATTTCCCTGCTTCCTCTACCCATGATCACTGCTCATTGAGCAGAAGGATAGAACGCTTCCTGTCCTCGTTGCGAGCACGACGGACAGAACATTGTGAAAATAAAATATACGAACTTAATTTGCAGTAATGAAAACGAAAGATGAAAAGTGTAAATGTTGCAGGAGATTTATCATTGACTTCGTTCTCGCGGAAACGATTAATTTCTTTCAAATAGATAAACGAATATGAGAGATTTCTACTCTTACATCAGCTTTTCACTCGAGCCAAGAAAAAAGTACATTCAAAGCTCGTAACGACCGGTAAACACTTACAACGTGAGACTAATATCACTCTAATTAGTCGAGGAGAAAAACGTCGAGGATCGAACGTTAGCTTCCTAACTTTCCAAACGAAAGCAATCAAACGTAACTATAGAGCCTAGGAGCTGGAGGGTTAGCGAATTTATGAAAACGGGTACGCCTCCGATATAAATTAGCGTGCAACTCGGTGCCAGGCAACTTTATTCGCGCCGAATAACATGCGGCGGTACGATTATCTTTTCCGCCCGTAATTTAGCTTGCCGTCATTTTTGCCCCGGGTTGCAATTTAAACTGCAAACTCGTACCAAGTTGACCACCGTCGTAGTCGTCGACGCTCGATGACTAATATAAAGGCAGAGTGACCAGTGAATTTGCATCAGAATTGCAATGACGATTATACACGCTGCACACAAGCGTGGGACAATCGTAACGAGGGTGTTTCATGCACCCTTCGCGTCAGAAATTGCAGATATGCAATTTTCCCGTGAATCATCGCTACCCTAACGAAACAAACATCGCGATTATTTGAATGTTCGCAAAAATATAGGAATATTTCTAATATCATTGAATGTCATAAGAACGATTATGAATAATTTACGGAGTATAGATTTACCGAGCAAACATCCGGTTCTAAAACTACCCGTTTCGAACGAGTAAAAAATCCAACATGAAACAGCTACCACAGCAATGGAATCAGTCACTTAGGTACTTCTCAGCAATAAACCTATCACGCGCGAAAGGCGACCGGAAGAGCTTGCCAGCAATTAGCCGAACGTCAAAACGTCCCGTTTCGTACCTAACGAGTAATCGAGCTCTTAAAACGCGAATGGGATTGTTCTTTCTTCAATTACACAGGTAATTGCAACTTCAGTTTCTCTACCTCAATAATTGTCAGTTGCTGCGCTCGTTATTACGGCAACGATCGTCGAGATTCGTAATTACGGAGTCACAACTGTGACGAGTGCCCGCGACGAGACGATTGCGCGTGGCTCGCTAAGAACAGTTGTCGAACTATCGAAAAGCGTATTACCGTTTACAAGTTTTTTAATCGTTGTTAGAAAATCTGTTCAAATGTCAATTATTCAAGATAGGAAATAATTTCCTTAATCGGTTCAACGATTGAACAGAATTTCGCGAAGTAATATCTGGTCCGCAAACTAATCTCTCGATCTCTAAAACGATCTCAAAGAGCCGGATGAAAAATTTGAGAATCCCTGTTAGGTCGCAGGTTTTACCTGAAGGGTACGCATGCGCCACGACCGACAGATGTTTCCTCCTGGCCAACTGTTGCACGGCCGCTGCGACGAGAGGCGAGACTGCATCTGATTTACCAAAGAAAGAAAGAAGCCGAGAGAAGAAAGGAAGAAAAATCTATCTTTCCTGTGGCCCTTCTGCCCCGTCGCGGTAGAGCCACGAGTCGAGTCCTTGGAAAGAGAGAGACTGGAAGGAAGAGGCTTTTTGTCGAGGTCGCCTCCGAAAGGATCCCCGAGGAATCGACGCAGACACGAGGGTGGAGGACCGCCCCTATTTAGAGCGGCGAGAGTAGGCAGCCTTTATGTCGTTAGACTCCGATCAAACCCGGCGATAAGCGAGAGATCGCGTCGGGAAACGAGCCTGAACCCTGCGTCGCTGCTGACCCAAAAAGTGAAATTTATTGCGAATCCAATTCTCCCGGTTTAGGCTCCCGATCCCTTTACTGTCCGTTTATTGTTCATAACATCTCTGAAGCCGCTTTACGAGACGGTCGGGTCTTCTTTGTTGCATTATTGAGAGCTTCGAGGTACTCGAGTGTGTATACGAGCCACGCTGGTTAACAAGTGTTCCGTCAACTGGGTGACTTGTCTCAATCTGGACAATTATACCAAATTTTGCTCCACGCGTTTTATATCTTTTTCTCGTATTTCATAATATTCTTTTTAATTTTCTTAAATGACGCGTTTGACTTTTTTTCTAATCATCTGTACATCTAAGATGTCTCGAAAGAATCATCAGTCGCGTTGTTCGTCCGTGACGATAGATGGGAGAACAAATAAAAAAGCATGACGGGCCAGGAGAAGACAGTTCTGGAAGGCTCGTTAGAAGAGGCCGCAGACGCATCAGCGTCATCGGAGTCGAAAACGAGCCCGCGAAGAGACCACCTGCTCATCCCGTGGTTACGGGACCGAACGCGGTCCACGTTACGAGCACGCCGGTGAGATTTATCGCGTATGGAATATCGAGTGGCGAGGGGTACCGGCACTCCTTATTACAGCTTATTAAGCGGCAGTAAACCGCGTATCCATGATCCAGGAACCGGTCACGAGCGAGAAGCAGATCTCCGGTATCACCTGCTTCTTGCTCCGTCCCTCTTCCCCGTTTTCCTTCGTCCCCGTCCTTCCTCTTGTTCACCGTTTCCTTTTTCTACCGTGATTCACGTATTCTTTGTTGCATTATTGAGAGCTTCGAGGTACTCGAGTGTGTATACGAGCCACGCTGGTTAACAAGTGTTCCGTCAACTGGGTGACTTGTCTCAATCTGGACAATTATACCAAATTTTGCTCCACGCGTTTTATATCTTTTTCTCGTATTTCATAATATTCTTTTTAATTTTCTTAAATGACGCGTTTGACTTTTTTTCTAATCATCTGTACATCTAAGATGTCTCGAAAGAATCATCAGTCGCGTTGTTCGTCCGTGACGATAGATGGGAGAACAAATAAAAAAGCATGACGGGCCAGGAGAAGACAGTTCTGGAAGGCTCGTTAGAAGAGGCCGCAGACGCATCAGCGTCATCGGAGTCGAAAACGAGCCCGCGAAGAGACCACCTGCTCATCCCGTGGTTACGGGACCGAACGCGGTCCACGTTACGAGCACGCCGGTGAGATTTATCGCGTATGGAATATCGAGTGGCGAGGGGTACCGGCACTCCTTATTACAGCTTATTAAGCGGCAGTAAACCGCGTATCCATGATCCAGGAACCGGTCACGAGCGAGAAGCAGATCTCCGGTATCACCTGCTTCTTGCTCCGTCCCTCTTCCCCGTTTTCCTTCGTCCCCGTCCTTCCTCTTGTTCACCGTTTCCTTTTTCTACCGTGATTCACGTACGCCAGGATGTGTGACGCGCATACACACACACATTCTCAGGGGACGGCGTCTTCAGCTTATTTCGCACCCCTTCGTTTGTGTTCACTTGTCGCTCGACTCGATATTTCGTAGAGACAATATTCAGAATTTTTAATTTATTACAAAATCATAGATGAAGATTTTCGTCGAAATTTCAAAGCTTTTTTACAATCACTCTTGTTGTAAACTTTGATCACTTATTAAGAAATGATCATAAAATTACTTAATGATCGAATATTCGCTGACAATGTAGTATAATCTTTCTCGATATAAATCGTCAATGATCTTCAGCTACTTTTTCATCCTATCGGATCTCGGACACCTTTTCCCTTCCTCCTTGCCTCGTGCTGGACCACTTTTCTCTTCTCTCACTCTTTTTCTTCCTTTTCCTCCCTTTTTAGTTCTCCGTTATAAAGATTTTATTCTTGTTGGGGCCGATCGTGCCACGTTCAAATCTCAGCCTTCGTCGAGGGGGAGGCGATTGCTTAACGACGCCAACCACCTGCCCCGGTGAAGAGGAACACGTGCTGCAGCTACGAGAGGCAGCTGCAACCCAAAGGACGACGCGGACGTCGCACACATATAGTAACTACGAAAAGTATTGACACAAGACTATACTTATTTTCGTTTAGTAACACTGAAAAATATTAAATATCCGATCATTTAATTGTAACATATTTTTAATCATTAAACAAACGCATTTAGAATTTTCCACCACAAATATTATTTAAAAAATATATATATACAAATTCGTCAAAGATCTAAATAATTTACGGAGAGCTAAAAATAATAAATTGTTAATTAAATGTAAACCTCGATTAAAAAGTGCGAGAATGTATGGCAATACTTTTTGTAGCTTCTATACGTATGTACGGTGACGGAAGGCTTCCCCCGTTCTGGAGGTGTTGAGAGTGTGGGTTTCATGAATACAGGTACCGAGCACACGACGATGAACGCACTTAAAGCGGCGCATCATCGCTCTCATTTCTCGAACCCTCCATCCGTCTCGAGATGAGCATTCTCTTTAAAAGCTATTCGTGATCCCGTTGTTTAATAACTTTCAGATTTTTCATTAGAAAACTGTATGATTTCTGAGTCTAAATTATTTTTTCTGATACAAAATCTGTGACTACATATTTTTATCCAACGTCAATGACATGGGTTTTTCAAAAAAATTCTTGATTATCTTTAAACAGTTTTTGATACTTAAAGTAAATAAAATTGCTTTCATTTAAGGTGAAGCGCCGGATTTTCACGATAACATCAGAGCAATGATACGTATCCTTGACTAACAATGAATAATGCATCCAGTCCTAATCTCCAATCTCTAATAATGTAGAACACTCGCATAATGGGGAATCGCTTCATGAATTTTAAGCAGGGCTAAAGAGATCCTCGAGAGTTTCCGCGGCGGTAATATTTTCGATTGTTCTACAGATCCCGAAAAAGATAGGATGCGCAACAGATGGCAAACGGGACGTGTTGCCGATCTCCGATAGGAGTTCCCTATTCGATTTTCTTCGCTAGCTCACGTGAAAGGAAAGAAATGGAAATCGATTCGTCCTCACGTTCCAGAGAAAAGTTTTCTATTCAAAGAACTCGAGCAACTGTTCTCATCGAATCTTCAATTTGTTCACTTATTGTTTATTTATGCCTCGTATATTTCTTGCGAAGTATCTATCACGTTAAGTTTATTAATTTAATTATATTATTTCCAATATAATTTCCCAATCCTCAACTACTTTCAATATATCTCATAATGCTATATGATACTCGATCAAAACCGAGCATCCTGCAATTAAACAATTTTAATGAAACGTTCCGCATGACGTTCATTCTACTGAGTTATGAGGCTGTACTCATCGGTGCCACAAGTATGTACATAAGTACTTAAACACATGCATGTAGGTACCATTCGCCTGCATCGGTGCCAGTGATAACGGTTCGGCTGACCCCGAGGTTCTGTCGAAAACAGAAGCCTCTTCGAGACGCGGAAGTGAGGATCAGCTTACGAGGATACGAGAGAGTCTTGAGCGGAGGAAGAAGAAGAAGGCCCCATCAAGTACCAGCTGTCTCTGGGCACGTGGTTCGAACCCGCTACCTGGACTATTTCGCCCACGTCCGATTTTCTACTCGACCGCTTTTCTCTATGTTCTTTTCATGCGCAAACATCGGTCCGGCCAAAAGCTAACAAAGAGAACTAAAGTTTCGAAACCAGGTGCATCGGGTCCACGAGTCCGAGTAGTTCTTTTACATATCATATTCACGGCAATGGCACCGATTCATATCGCGTTGCTAAACTTTAAAATGAATCTCCTTTCTCCGCTCTACATCTCTCGCTGCAATAAATTTACCTTCCTTTTTCATTTTTCGATAATATTTTTTATTTTTCATTCTAAAACTTGAGCGAAACCGTTTTCATTGATCGTAAAACTTGAATAACTAAAGCTAATGAAATGTACATAGGAAATGCGCCATTTCAGTGAACGGTGAGGGTTCTTCTATTACCGATTTCGTGGTACTAACGAGTCTGGCTTGAGTCGAGCATCCACCATCGAGGGGTTACCTGAAATCGGTCCTAACGAACTGAACTTTTCATCGAGCGAGCCGCGCGGAAATATCAGGGTCATGAGGTTACCCAATTATTACGATCCCCAGCCTGGCCGAATCGTACTTGAAGAGGGTAGAAATCGTATTACAGTCGAGAAGAGTTCGTTGATATAGCAAAACAGAAATATGAAAGAAATATAAAGAGTGCATATTATTATATATAATAATAATTTATATTCTAACAAAAATAGATTAGTATTTCAGCTTTCAGATTTTCATACAAGTCGCTGCATCTTTCACAATGTACCGGCTATCCAGTTTCGGATTTCACTAATCTTCAAAGGAAATTTTATCCCCATTCAGCGTGGCGCTAATACAATTCCGCTACCGGAAAATTCTTGGACTACATCGATTCTATAAAAATGTTCGGTCAATGGAACAGAAGAAGGGAATCACGACCGGATACACTAATATTAACTAACAAAGACTTAGGTCTTGATTAAGGATGCTAAGAAGGGCCGCACGGATGCGGATACAACGAAGCCCGCATACTAATAACCACCGGAAGTCCACGGGTGTTTGTCTGTTTTACAGTGGACCTACTTAGTTCAGCGTTTCATATAATACGATTCTATCTATATTGTGTCAAGGACTGTACGTGCGGCAATGTGATCGTAATGATAACTTCTTAATTAATGATCCATTAAGAAGGTGAGGTATAATAATCACGTTTGTGAATGCAAAAAGAATTATAGCCCTGGTAATGGTCTCCTATTTTGACTACCAAAATAGAAATTAGAAACTGACTGACGAGAGCTCCCTATTTTAATTTGAAAATTAAAATCACATAGATTGAATATAAAGATATGGTGGAAAATAGCAAATAAATTATATAAAAGTAAAACTAAGGCAATTTAAAATTATTATTTTTGAATTCTATTAGCCAGAGCTGCAGTCGCGCCACGCGTACATGAACATCGAAGGTTGTCAGCCTGGGAGAGAGTGGAATAGAGTACACTGATGGTGGATAAAACAGAGAACAACCTCGAGTCGGTAATGTACTTGACGAAGATAATTGCACGCGCACGTGATTCATGGGATTCAAATTTGAAATATCAGATCGCGCCAGAATGAACAACGACTGAACAGTTAATTATTATTATCGTGTAAAAAATAGATACAGTAATAATGATATATTAAAAAATGTTGTATGACAGTAAAATGTTCGAACAAGTGACCTTTGTAATATTTCACTTGCGAAGATTCATTTAATGGGATGACGCGCGATAAAAAATGAATCATAACGACGCAAAGATTAATCTTCTCCCGACTGAGACGAACAACAACAACGATATGTAATACGTATCAATTAAGCATTGTACTGCTCACAACCGGGATAACGAATTAACATCGTTGCAGCATCATCTGCATTCTCGGAATCGACTTGTGCAACTCGTCGGTCTAGAGAGAAATCTCGTACGTATATCAGAATCATTAAGCGAAAGACGTTATGCTCAATGATACTCGAGTGCACAAGAATATTAAATTTGTTCATAAATAAGAAACGACTAGTAAATGACTAGTTTTTTTAAACGATTGCACTGACCATTAAATTTCCATAAATTTTTTTATATCGCAATGTTCGCATCGTTTTTAAACGACAGAAACAGAATGTCAAACGTTCGACTATTAATTATAAAACAAGAAACAGCTTATCGAACCACATCGAATCGTATTGCCGATTCATTAATCAATCGAACCGGTAGCTGGGTGAAAAATAATTTGAAAAATGAAAGAAGGATATTATATCTTGGACTGTCGATTGTTCGACCGGGAAACGTAGGTACTCGAATATTCCGGCGCATTCTGTGTGTCGGGGTCACCGACCACGTTGCAACAACGTTATCCATTACGCGTTGCCAGGTTATCGATCTGTGCACAGGCGCCTTGACCGACCTCCGATGCACCGCCAAGTGCAAGTGCAAAAGCTCTCTCACCTTTCCGCTTCGCGGATAGGAAAGATCCGGCGCGCGCATTGCGCTAGACAGCTAATCGAACATCCTCCTATGCGACTACACGTGCATGTACGTACGTCCACGCACTCGCAGATCTACACGCGATATTATCCTTGCTGAATTTCGCACCTGTTAAGCCGCATATGCACTTCCATATCAGTATCATCGTATGATTATAAACAGGAAAATTGTACATACATATTCGCACATGCATTCTCTATCACGAGTCTCAGGACGATCTCTGAATGTTCATTATTCACAAAAAAGAAAATGATGGGATACGAGGACATCGAGAATTATGACTGCAATTTTTTTATAGAATGTTTCGCACTTACAGGCTGTTCATAATTACAAAACGAACGGAACGATACGAGTTTCCTTAGATTTGTAAGATAACGTCTGAAAGGTCGGATAGAATTAGCGATGCTAACGAAGTGGCTGCGGCCAGGCTAGCTGACTACCGAAGCGAGGAAATAGATAATTAGAAAGCCAAACTGCCAATATCATAGATCGCCGTAGCGAACAAGGACAGCGTTGATCAAATTGACGGTTCGACATACTTTCCTATACTTTCGATCGGATTATTTGTTTTATTACGACGCTCCTCAGTAATTGTAATACTTTCATTGTCTAAACTTAGACTTTCACCGATACTGGGACACGTCGTTGTTCCGCGATTAATAATCTTCATGACGCTATTGTTTCATAATTGTACTAGCCCCTCACTCGTACTGAAGCTACATTTTATGAGACATTATTCATATTTTAAGATAATTTTATTTTTAAGATAATTTTAATTTTAATTTTAAGATAATTAGAAATTTCTCATATCTAATTTACTTACGCGAATAAATCTAAAAAATCTGATGATACTAATATTCCTTCCTGGGATTCGACAATCCTATTTTTTATATTATGTATAAAATGCAAACGCAGGAATTCGTAATCGTGCCAGTATCCCGTTAATATTCTGACAATTAATGCACGGACTAGATAATATAAGTAATTAAAGGGTGCATTGAATCTGTTAATATCAGGCCGTAAATGCATGTAGCATTCAGAGGTAATTTACATACTGTGTTATGTATAAAGGCCATGTTACACGGTCCTATTATATCCCGTGCATTATTACGTATCGCTTTAACCATCAAGCTAATCTCGTTCTATTGTGATCTATTCAAAATTCTATTCATTTACTCCAACACGTATGCAAAAAGCGACGCTGGTAGAAGATGACAATCAGCAGGTAAGTCCATAAAACTCAGGAAATATTTGTTTATAATTTTCACAGGGAAAATAATGGAAATCATCGTTTTTAGAAACAATCAAAAGGCTCTTTAACCCATTAGCATCATTAGCGTACACATCCTTTATTGATTCTGCTTTAGAGTCTAGGAAAGTGAATTTTAATTTGATAAAATACAGAAATACATTCACTTACGTAAGTAAATGCAATTTTAATCAAATGAGTAAATAATTGTTCATTTCAAAATTAGTTCTTATTAACTAATATCATGCATTACTGCTCGTTTGATTACATCAAATAAATATAATAATAAAGATTATACTATCAATCACTTAGATGAAACATTGTATTAATTCTTATTATGGTGATGCATGGTGCAGATGGGTTAAGCGATATCGAGCCAGAGTAAACTTCGCTCGATTTTAATGTGAATCAGTAGCGTAGATAGTGATAGTACTCGTCGCGTGGGTGTCGATTTTCCGTGACGCGGTTCGGAGTGGCCCCCAAGTCCAAGTGCAAGTGCAAGCGTAAGTACAGAAACTCTTTCGCGGTCGTTGGCCGCGACTTGAACACGTTTAATCTATCTTCTGCTCTACAAGTGAACTCCTCGCGCTCTCTTGTACTTATCTATCGCAGTACGGTGTGGCGTCGCCGTGGAGATACGCTAGTGCGGCTCACTTTAGTTTTAGAAAGTGTTGCACGCCTCTACTAATGAGCTTGCCCGATTTCCGCGCGTCAGATGTTAACCGAATTCGTTAGTTCCGTCAAATGAATTTGTCGGGTCGAATTTACGTTCAATAGCTGTTTTATCTAAAATAAAGCTTTTGGAAGAATCGCAATGCTAATGAGAATGATAAACAATTCGGAAATATTCATTCAGTTAGTCAATACATCCTTAAGTAATCATGAATTATTTGAGAAAAAAGCAGGGGTTGACTCAACGCTTCTTTTCGATGAATTTGTCTCTATAGGAGACGATTCACCAACAACGGACTAAAAATCACTCGTGTCCAATTAATGGAGCGAACGATCGTCGCGGGACCGGAACCCAGAGACGGAGAGCGCTGAAAACCCTCGGTGCTCCGAAACAGGCGGGCGAAGTTCGTGTCGCAATCGTTCAACCGCGTCAATAGTCGACAATTTGCCGCTTTGCGACTCTACTGTACACTCGACACGGTCGCGTCGTCGCGTCGCCCAGCGTCGATGCCAGCTATCGACCAGCCAGTGAAAATCGATTCGTTACGGTCTGAACGCGTTGATCGAAATTCTCGTTTTCATTGTACGTAAGATATCTACACGCGAATAGTCCGACGCGTGAACGTTTCGAAGCAGCGCGAAATTCCTGCGGATTCAGCGGCGAAAAGCTTTTCGCAACACGAACGAAACAAATGAAATCGCGTGAGAAAAAATGAATCTTTTGTAGAACTCGGGACGGTTAAAGACGCGTCGTTTTTCATACGAACGATACTAACAGCGAATTATTTAGACTGCACGTCAATTGACACCAATTGAGCAGCGTGGAACGACGGCGTTTGAATACCAGCTGCCTTTTCAATGAATAGATTTCTTTCTGTGATAGCTAACAGCTGATAGCCCGTCACATTCGTTTGATCAAGTTCATTTTAAAATACTGACTCCTCGTTTTAATATTGTCTTCGCTACTCGCGGCTGTATAATTTCTTCGCTATTTCTTTTAGACACACATATACAAACTGCGGATTTTTATGCAAAACAAAACTGTTTTTATAAGCGCATAAAATCCACGGTTTATACATAAAACACCTTTAATTCAATAAATTAAAAATTAAGGACTTTTTGGTTAAAGACTCACCACAGTCAGGCTGTTCAGTTCACCGAGCCATTCGTTCAAGAGCTGTTCCGGGTCTGTCTCGTTGTCACTATCCTCGCCTTCCTCTTCGTAGCGCTCCATGATGTCCGTCCTTAATCCAGCTTAGGACCGTGCTCTATATGATTCTCCTCACCCTCTGTAAATACACAAATGTGACACGTTAATTCAGCTCATTAAATGCGAGGTACACAAAGCGTAAGTTGGAAGGCTCGACGTAAAACTGGCATTCAAACTTTATACCTCTTTATGGTTTTTGTTCTGTAGTATTATACTCGCATTTCTTAGTATTGTGTGCATATATAATAGCAACGAGTTTATTACTGTTACTGAGAACATAATAAATAATCGCTTGAAGAATGTCATACGTTAATTTTTAACTAATTAAGTGTTTAACTAGTAAAAACGGGTGCGACTAACAGAATCGAGACGAGGTAAACAAAAGACGAAAGGAGGCTTGGTTCAGGGACGGTTTTCGAAGCTCCCGAGTCGCACCCTTCGAAAAATTCTACTAATGGGGCTCGGCAAACGGCTCGGCGGTGTTTCCTCGTCGGGTTCTCGCGTCGCTCATCGACACAAATTGCACTGATGAGTGACAGACGTCCAACGTGTTCGCGTGCTACTCGCGCGCCGAAATAGCGTCGCGCCTTTTGCCACGACGAGACGGCGACGTCCCAACGAGCACATACATTATGAAACGCACGGAAGAAACGAACAGACTGACATTGACATCCAGGAGCACGGGTTCGGGCTTCCACGCACGATCCGCCAGCGACATCGTTGCGATGGGGTGTACCTGCGTCTATTCGAAGGGCACCGGCCACGATTAATCGACGGTAATTGCACCCCTGCCAGTCGGCCTGACTGCTTCCGACGTTTGTGAGCCTCGTAATTGGAGAAAGGAGCCAATATTGGGTTTTACAAGTCCGTGGGGTGCGATACAATGGTTAAGGGCGAAAAGAGCTATCTTCTCTGTTGGATCAATGAAGTCGAGTAAAACAGTGGTTTGTCGCGATCCGTCGTTACAAATTTCGGTCCATGCAAGTACGTTTGCTGCAACGTTTCCAGTCATGCCAGGCTAAATCAGGTCTAATATACCGAATGAAAAATGGAGTTTCGGCGAGGCTAAGCGCGCCATGCTGAGACCGAATAAATTTTCTTATAACTCTACGTAGCAGCATGGAAGGAAATGGATCTAAACACGCGATACGCGATCGGGTCGGTGAGAAACGCGACGTGCCACCACGAGAACTCGTGTCCCACTTTAGGACGAGAGCCTGGCATGAAAAATGAAATATGAACGAGTGACCACAAAAGCCGGTAGCGGAGGCATAAACGCGTGACGCCGACACACGCCCGCCGAGGCGTGCGGAAACGTTGAAAAAAACAGGTTGTGGCGCCCAGAAGAAGAGCGTGACGCATTCTCGTTCTTTCTCGTTACTCACGGAGTCGTTATTCCTCGGACGTGTTTCGTCGGGAGAAGATTTGTACTAAAAAAGTTTTTGAACTCTGGCCAAGTGGTTCATTGCCAAACTTAGCCCGTTGCGAACGAACACCCACGAGAATCGTGCCCGTTCGTTTTTATTATTCTCGGCCGAAAACGAAATAGGCGATGATCATCGCCCCGCTCGCACGAAAACGAGGAAATCGACATAAATTGTACAAATATACTTTCTACATTCGAGTTGAAATTGTATTCGTCAATATATCTCCATGTAATATTTTTTGATAAAATGTTATTCGAGAAACACGACTATCTGCATATTTACTCTTGGACCTCACACCATGCTGGATTTGTAAACTGTTATAATTGCATTAAAGTACTATCGGTGAAAATTCTCCGGAACGCTGACGTCTGGAATTTTTCTAAACAAATAACAATGTATCCACGATAAAAATAGCGACGTCGGTATCCAGCAAACACGGGGCAAAGGAAGCTCAGTGCTTTCGCGGGTTCGGTTTTTCAACGAATTTCCCGGCAGCGGCGTCGCAAATAACCCGTTTTAACGGGGATGAACGAAAAGGGAACACGGGGACGCGGTGGTGTGTTCGTGTCTCGTGACTTCGCGGTTCACGCGTGATAATAAACACCGGAAGCAACGGGGGAAAAATGCCGGCAGCGAAAAAAACTTCCTTCTGTGGAGGATCAAAGTGCAGCTCGTTGCGAATGAGCGTGTGCAATCTCGGGGGAAAGCTCAAAGCGAGTCGTCGTCACCGTCGCCGTCGTCGCCGCCGTAACGCTCGTGAAAATGAGAAACTGCGTATGTACGTACGTACACACTAACTTTGCCCGTTTTAGCGAAAAATAATTATACAAAATACGAAACCGTTTTACGTGCCCGTTTGGGATCCGCGTTTCATACCGTGTAAGTGGCAAAGTTGTTCAACGATGAACATTTCAGTTCGTTATTAACGTATTTTAATAGAACTTGTTGTAAAATATATTTATTCATTGAAACGTAATTCTGTTCCGATTATTTTTTTCTCGAAATTAGAACAGAATACCTAATTCGTAGATAAATCGCTAAAAGATTAGCATAATAGTAGATAGCATAATTTTCCGTTTTGATGTTTTTCATGCCAAGAAATGCATGAATCACGGCAAAATCCAATAAGCTGGTTCTATTAATATCACATGCCTTCGACAAAACAGTTCCCAGTAAAAACTGAATGAACGACTTCGACCTCGTTAAGTCTCCAATGAAACATAACCGAGAACCCGCGTCTCTGGTCATCTGCGGCTAACTGTACGCCTTTTTACGCGGTGTTACGGCAACAAGGTCAACGAGTCCGCGTCACGATAATCAATTTCCTGGACTTTAAAGGAGCGACGCGACACGTCCGATGTAAATCGTGTCGTTCAGCGGTTTCCTTCGTCAAAGGTCACCGACGACCTTCGGCTCGAAGGTACCATAATGAATTAACCTTTGACATCCCGGCCGAGCGAGTTTCCTTCGCGAGCCAACCTCGGCCCGAGACGCTGAGAGAACAATACCACGACGATGTTATCTTTTCGGCACGACCGAGCATGGGATCGTGGAACGGCGGAGAGCCCAGCCGGTTTTTCGTCGCTAGTGCCGCGAAGGTAACAAGGGCTTGTTTTTCGCCATACTCCCAGCCCTAAACTACCACTTCAGACATCGACCGAAGCTACGGGCCGCGTCGTCGTTAGCCACAAAGTGACACCGTGTGACGAGCAACTCGCCACTCTAAACTACATCGGGCACCCTGTTTAATCCTTAATTGGTGACGCGAGTACAGCCCGGACGAACGCTCGTAAGCTCGTTGGACTCCCAAGTAATTCGAGCGATTTTCGGTTATTAAATCGCTCGCAATTAAGTAGTATCGCGTTTGCAATTAAACAGAATGTGCACGCGGTCGTGAGTGGGCGAGAACCGAACGCAGGGGGAAAAATCGTGGCTGAATCAAACAGGGAAATGTTTCATATAAAAAAAATAATGACGGGAAGTTGACTTCAAAACAGATTTATTCGGATCTGAATAGAGAGAAATTCCTTTTTAAAACAGGATTTAAAACAGGCTTGAAAATGATGTTACGTCTAAAAGGAGAAACAACTAGAAACAGGAATATTGTCATGAGACAAAAGTGTGCGAATGATGATAGAATATCCAATTTTATCTGATGATACCGTTCTTCCATTTCTAACGAATTCGAGAATATCGCTCGACCCGTTTGCCTGTGGCATCGTATATGCTGAAATTACTGCGTAACAACCACATTCTGGGTAGTCCTGTCACGGAAATCTTATAAAACTCAACTGAATTCACAATTTCTCTCATAAATTTCGTCCAAGAAAAAATGTACTCTTTCGGATTATCAATTTTCAACCATTCTAGATGATCATATTTTTAGTCCGACTTTAAAACTTTTAATTAAAATATTCTTCATTGAAAGATTAGTACAAACAGGCAACGTTTAATAGAAACATTTGCCATACAAAATATAATGCCGTTTCATGGATTTTTATTAATATCGTCCGATCTAGATCAGCCGTCTGATTACCGTCGCGGCTTTTCTACTTTCTGTGTTAGGAACTCTGCCGTACGATTTCTTGCAAACTTTTCCTTTGTTGAAACGATCTGCGAACGATTAATCACTATTAATGATGTTGGATAACTGATTTTTCTCGTGTTACATTGATTACGAAGACGGCACGAAGCTTGAATTAATGACAGTTCAATGTTCGTGTCAATGAATCGAGAGCCGCTGTGTGCGTCCGCCGTGAAAATAAGAATTTATCTCGTCGCCTTTAATCGCTCATTAATTATAAGCCGACTGGTCGGGCACTCGCTCGAAAAGCCAGCGCAGCGCGGCGTAGGCTTCCTTCGAGCCTGATTTACAACGCCGCGCCGCGCCGCGTCGCGGTACGCAGACCGCCTCGGTGCCCGTAGTACGCGGCTACATAAAATGTTACTTAACCCCGCCCGAAGTAAATCGATTTCTGCGGTTAATTCGCTGCTACTCCGCGCAAACTTTGCATACGCCTCTCCGCACTTGTACACACACGGAAACCGCGCTCTTCCTTTTTCGTCGTCCGCCGCGCCGCTCAGGATTTACCGCCCAGTCGGACGAATAATGTCGGTACCAGTTCTGCATAGTCGCATAGGATTTCATCGATGTTCATCGTTTAGTTTGTAAAGGCGGATAGTTACGGCAGAATCTTTTCTTCGATAAAACGGAAAACTTTGAATGATAATAAAATGATTTTCTTTGAAATGCGTAGGTAAAAACATCGACGATTGATGTTCCATCGAACCTTTTATGATAGATCTCGCAAAGTCACTGCTACTTTGATATTTCGATCGGGGAGACGAGAGAACGTTTCGAAACGGATTCAATCCACGAAAAGTGCTTTGACCGTGCTGAAATTTATTGCACCCAGCCATCTTTTGCAATTACGATCGAATACCGTGAACGGTTTGCGTCTGCGGAATCCGCCTACTATGCGAATGACAAATGGATCTGACGTAATTTCACGAAGGCGAACTGCGGCCATTGAGATTCTGGGCTCGTGTCCCCGACGACCGAGAGACGCGCTCGCTTTTGTCTCTGAAATTTTCCGCGTTACGTAAACAAAACTGTTAAACGGAGAATCGTCTGAGAATTTCAATTGCTCGCTGATAGTCTCGATAATTGATATCTGTTTTATACTGTGCTTCGTGTTACGAAATTCTCTCGCATCGAATTTTCATCCGTCAGGAGTCCCAGTTTATTCGTTTATAAAATGTCCTACGCCGACAGAATTATTCTCCTCCTCGTTCGAAAAACGTGATATAAATCGTTGACTGATTCGATGCAACGATTCCAAACAGAAATGAAGACATTACATAAATGTTACAATTGTACAATGGATTCCTGATTTCACTCGTCGTAGTACTGGTTCTAACGAGTAAATTCGTGACGAGAATTCACTTGGGAAGCTGACGTTTTTGTACTTCAATAAACCAATGAATCACGCGACTGAGCAACGTGGCCTATGCGCAATGTAACGATCGTTCAGAGAGCCGATAACGTTAAATCATCGAGAAGTCAACGAGGCCTTGCAACCGACAGTTTTATGTAATACCAGTTAGAGAAAGAAAATCGAGAGGTGACTCGTTTTCTCGTACTCACAACTATGTCATCCTTAAATACATCCATACACGTGCATAAGCGTTATAGCAATGATATCGCCACTCAGTGTGTTCATTTAACAGTGTAACAAGAGTCGTCGTTGGAAAACTACGTCATTGACATAATCTTGTTTAAGCAGAGAATTAAACGTTCGTATTGTTCGTTAAAGAGAATGTTTTTAATCCGAATTTGAAGCATCGTCAGCGAGCGATCGTGGTCAAAACTGCAAATCCGTAGAAAATGAAATTTGCAGAGTACGAGTAAATTTAATATGTACGTGAATTGATAGATGCGAGGCTCTCGGAAACTCCTGTTACATGCCTCGCTACCACGACGACGAGGCGTCTCGAGAGAAATTAACTTGTTATCCACTACACAGTTCGCGCTCTCGATAAAAGGCAACTCTATTTCGCGCACGTACACGGCCAGAAAGCAGCCGTTTGGATTCCGCACAGCCACCGGCTGCAGCTGGATCCCGTCGAATCCATTTAATTCGACCGGTGTTACAGAGTCGATGCAGTGTCGCGCTACGCACGCCTATGCCGATTACCATTTCGATACTATCGTCTCGCGTTGCGGAGAAGCAATGAAACGGTCCTTCCCGCTTGGTCCAATCTTCGCTGACCCGTTGCAGAGGCAAGAAAACGGTACAGGTTTATCGATCGATCATTTCCGACTGTGAGAATCTTCTATGAACCGTTCTTTATTGATTGGTTTTATAAAGAGAACTGCACATGTATAAAAGGTGCAAAGACTGAATTGAGTATTGCTAAGTTCTCTTGAATTAATAATTCTGGTATTATTAATTGTTTCGCTTTGTATCTGAAGAAGCATAATTATGAACTGCCACGAGATTTGCCGCAAGTATTTCAGAAGTGCGGCAAGTGTGAATAGCGAATTATTGACCGCATTTATCAAGACTGCTGTACGCGCCTCGCCGTCGAGTGAAATGGCGTTGCATTCCACGAACGAGCACAGAATTTCATCGCAGGATGTCGGTAATTACTACCGGGGCGGCGAGCACGCCGGAATAAGAGAAACTTGTTTATTGCTTGCACGAGAGTGTCCTTGCAACGCTTTATCGCGGCTCGATGTCAGAACGGATGTATCGGACGGGCCGGGCAATTTTATCAGCACGGTAGAACAATTAACGCTTGCAAACACGCGAACTTTACGAGTTTCGATAGGATATCGTCGCCCAATTTTTTTATGCCGGTGTGTCGTTCTCGTGAAATAAATGGTTACGAATGAACATAATTTTGCTTCTATCGCAAGTTATAAAAAATAGAATCAAGATAAAACGGTCTAGACTGCTCTTTCACAAATGTCATAACACGTTAATAAACGCAGCGGTTGATGAATATTAGAATTTGTTCGGTATTGAAAACACGACGTAAAGAAATACGTCGCTGTCCTTGCTCTCGATGCAACCGAGTTATGGGCGAGGAATTCTCGCAAAAAAAAGTCGTATCGATGAACGTCATCGAGCTGATCGAACGGTTCGTCATCGAACAGGAAGCGATCGGAGAGCAGAGAAAGGAAAGAATGCGCTCGCGGTGCGGCCCGTGCGTCCTTGCAAGGTTTTGTCGTGCCACGGCGTTCGACGGAGCGAGTGCGTTGCGCCGTGTCTCGTTGCGTGGATGCACGGGACATAGACCGAGATATCGATTGCTTGATTAATAATGTAAGATCCGCGGCGTAGGGGAAGCTCGTATCGGCGACGTGGCCGATACCGTTCTCTATGTACCCGCTCTCCGATCCGACAGAACGCCGGCTACACATCAGATCTGTGTAAAAATTATTTCCCTTAGACAGAAAATAAACCAAACGCCGTGAGCACTATTTCGCTGTTTTCTAGCTTGAGCAAGCTTCTATCACAAAATGGAACAGCGCGATGCTTGTTTACTAAAAAATGGAACCTTCCATTGTTCCGTTTCACGTATAAAATATCCCGTTTTGTGCTTCGTTCTGGCGTATCTCGAATGCGCTTTAACGTAATGAATGCCATTCAGATTTCCCAGTGCTATTTTCGTCACGGTCCATGCGAAAATAAAAAAAAAACTTCAAGAGTAACCCTCTTCAAACGTTAAAATACGCGCTTTTAAAGAGTTTTGAAAAAGATATACGACCCTGTGCTTTCCTCTTGTTTTAATTAGTATTTTTTACGATACACACGCGAATACGACTGGGACGTTCGCTACGTAACGAAGTCGCTTTCTCGTACGTTCCTCCAATTTCTTTACACCGTTTCTAAGTCCTCGTGTTTTCAATTTTTATAAATCGTAACCAACGATTAGGGACAATTGTTTCTAAATAAATTAATGATCTACGGTAGCGTTGAATCGTTTGTACGACACGTGTTTCGTTGCTAGCGAAACCCGATCGTGCGTGAAGCCGCCGATTTACACGGTATTCAGTGGCACGTATCCCGTTTCAACGAAGAGTTACTCGCGGGAAATCGATCTGCCGGGAAAACGTTCAAGAAACCTATCGCGCTTCAGCCGAGATTATCGCACCGAATTCTTCAGGATTTCCGCACATTTTTATTGTTAGAATCAGGATCGTCGACGTCGCGATTTACGACGTGCAATGAATCGTTTTAAACAAGGAAAGAGGAGAAATTTGAAATTATTTAGAATGCAAAGTTAAATAAACCCACGATAAATCGAACAGAGTTTCTATAATTGCTACGAAGAAAAACGAATATATGTAAAGTGAAATATTCCATGTATTGACCAGCGAGTATAAAGTTTCGCTAAAAATTTGCTTGCTCCTAGACGCGGAACGTGTTAATTTAATAAATATCGCAAAAAGTCGAAGACCAATGATTTCTCCCGTGACCAAGGAGTAGCGGACCGATCGGTTTCGATCTTCCAGCCGCGTTTCTAATGTGTCGTGCACGCTGTCCGAAACCGCAAACTTGAAATCCATTGATATCGGATCAACGAGACGACAGCATTGATCGCTGTTAACGTCGAGCTCGCTCTGACGAGCATTCCTCATCTGCGGTGGATGGAAAATCGAGAAACGCAGTACTGCCTTCAAAGACACGAATTGAAAGATGATTTTATCCAAAGAGGTATTTTCACCGAATAGAATATTATTTCTAAAATGAAAGAATTTTAGAAAATATCGTGATTTAAAGTCTGAGAATATTAATTTTCCTCTCTCGTTAAACAAAGTGTAAAAGAGTATCTTAGTTCGTGGAATATGAAAAATTCCAAGACGTAGGTCGCAGATTCCACGAGAAAGACTGAAAAAAGATAACTAAGACTTCGAACGATGTCTAATATCAGATTCCACGTTCCAGAAGTACTTTTTGCGAAATCGCAATGTTTGCGAAGATTCCGTTCGCTTCCTTCGGTCGTCGCATTTGCAATTCATTCCGCATCCAGCAGAGTAATCCAACCGTGATGCCAACGAATTGACGTGAGATCGATCGAGGAAGATCTCCGATCATGCGTACGCGCGTACAAACGCCTGCGCTCGACGTTGAATAAAGTAGATATCGATCCCCATCGATCGCAGCATCCGCGTGTACGCGCGTATGTAGATGGTATCAATATCCTCAGTTTGTCAAGCTGACGTTCTTCTTCTAGCAGTATAAAAAGATCTAAGAGGCTTTTTCAGCCTATATAGTATATTGTACAATAAAAGGAAGTTCCAATTTGACTAAATATTATATAAAATATGTTTGAAAATATACGAGATCATTGTACATTATTTCTGACAGAAAACTCATAACTTCAAACACAATTACGATTGTAACATAGAATTATCGAGAGGATCGATAGATCGCCGATTAGCAGCCGAGCCTCGCAAGGGATGCCACTTTATCAAACGACCAATCCGATAACAGCAATATATCAATCTAGGTCAGAAGGATAGCTTAACCACGAGGACGAGACTCCCTTCAGCTGGACAACGTTATCGGGAACATCGGGCGATGCCGTGCAAACAAGCTGTCTGACTCGCGTCCGGTAGGAGGAGTTCGAGTGTGTTTGTCTTCGATTTAACGATCGAACGATACCTCGTCTCGGAGGGGGTGTGTGTGAATTACGAGAAAGGGATCCCTTCAAGAAGGATTTTCAACGGAGGGATGAAAGCCGAGCGAGAGATCAAACTTTCCCAAGAACTACAGCCTACATTATAGGAGAGATCCACCAAGGGATCATACTGTAACATTGTCAGATGTTTAATATAAGACATAATACAAATTTTACAGCCTTAATCTTTATGAACGAAAAAATTGAAAAAATTTTTGTTGTTGTTTATTATTAGCATTGTTCTCCCGACGTCTGATTTCTTTTTAATAAATGCGTTTCTAAAGTGCATAAACTTTTCGGATTGACTGTATAGCCAATACATCCTTAAGGGCGAATGTCAAGTGAACAGGTCCGATCGCATTTTGTTAATATAGTCAATATTACAAAAATAGTAAAACGGAATAAAATGCAATAATTGCACGTGAAGTTAATCCTGTTGGACACAACAGCGTCGAGTCCTTGGAAAAATATGGGAGGAAATAAGAGAGTGGTAATAAGATTTAGGATTACGTAATCTGGATGTGCCTCCTGTGGGAATGCGACGACATGACAAGCCGCTTTCCTTCATCTCCTAGGCAGCTTCTTGGCCTCCGTGCAACGCCCTGATTCGATCGATCCTCATCTTCGTACGGTGCAATTTACTTTGCCTCCCTCGATGGAAGACCAGCGGACGAACGGCTGAGGAAAAAGGAGGAAAGGGGCGGCGGCGGTGGCGACGACGAATTGAACGATTCCGCCGGTTTTCCCTCTTGAAGGGTGCTTGATGAGTCACGCGTGCGACAACTTTCTCGGGGAGCGAAGCGTCGGAAGCGGTCCACGAGTTATCGCGAAGTTCCGGGTGAAAGTTCTGCCCGGTGAAACAGGACGAGAGCTAAGATTCGCATCGAGGCAGCCGGGTGGGCGTTTATAACGGTACGCTGCCCGATAAGCTTCGATTTTACGAGTCCCTGCGTCGAATTAATTTGAATCGGCGTATCGAAGAACAATGCAACTTGCTAAGTAGATACCCGAGGTACGGAAAAATACAAGTCGACGTGTATTATAATGAGAAGACATGTCAAAATGCAGATGGGCTGTTAAAGAACAAAGACAGATCTACAACTAATTTATTCAATATTTAGATATATTTTCCATGCTCTTACTATTCCCTTTCACAAGACGCATGATACTGATTGAGAATTCTAATTATAGAGTAGAAAATTAATTGCCACTCAACGTCAGCTTTTGATTTATAATATTTAGAAGATACGGAGAAAACTGACTAGCATGAAGTTCTTGTATTCCTTTCATACACATTTTCGCTTAAACATTATCTGTTTTGCATTCCTTATTTACGGCCGGCTGTTTAAATTCGATGCCTCGCAGACATTGCAACATCCCACAACCTGTTTACGTTATAAAGTCTGCCAAAAAAATCTATGAATCCATGCCCATCGTAAATGAACGAATCGATAAAAACATCGCTGGTCGAAAAACCTCGACGGTTCAACGATTCTCGTCGGAATACAGGTATCACGATTTCCAATCTACCCACGTGGCGAGCGTCGATGTCTCAATAAGAAATCACGACGTCTTGATGCGCGGTTCGTTGAACGTCGTTAAATAAGAGGAAACGATCGAAAGCGACGATCGGAGCTGTTTCGCAGGGAGCCGTTTTCTGACTTGATGCGGAGACGGCACTCGGCCGTTCGATAAAACGCGTAATACACCGCCGTTGCCTGCGGCGATGCTAAATAATAATACCCCTCCGCCTGGGTACCACCTTTAAACGGCTACCGTACGTTCTTACGTCGACCAGATGATTATGAATGATTTACGCGAGCCAACGTTCTACATGTGGATGCATGAATAACCAATCGGGAGAGAAGTGATTCAATTTTGGAACACGCCACTCCCAAAATATTCCCAAGTAGTTTCTAACATCGTCCAAGTAACTCGATGTTTAAATTGAAATGATATAGATCGATGTTGGAAAGGTATTTAGTGAAGCGATGGAGAACGTGTTATCGTACGAGATTGAAAACACTCCCGCGCGAGCATTCCTGTTCAAACTCCGGAGGTACGTTCTGAAAATAATTTGCGCACTCGAGGCACGCGGTGTCGGGTTTTCGCCAAGACGTATCGACTTCATTCTCGGCTCATTAGTTACCGTCGCTTGGGATCTTTTACCATTCATAACATCCGCATTAGAGTTGAACGATCGTCACACGATACACAAGCATTTGTCGACACGTAACAAATATCAATCGGCCGTAAGCACGATCCATCACCGATGTGGAACCGATGCTTCCCGTACAACCTCTTCGCGTAACCCCCAGCGAATACTTCGCCTCGTAGAAAGGAATATAAAAACGTATGGAAAATAAGAAAGTATGGCATAAAAGCGAATAGGTGTATAAAATAGATACCATCGAATGTTGTTCAGTTATTCATATCAGTCGTCAAAGTCAGACTTAATACACTACTTTTTAAATAAAAATGTACAAATTTTTCAAAGTGTTCTCAGTCGATTTATACAGCCAAAAGAAATATTCTAAATGCTGGTATCACGTGCGACTGATTTTCTATTTACAGCTCGAATGCTCTAGATTATGAACCGGATACGCGTATGTCCCGTTCCTCTGTTTTTTACGAGCACGGGGAATAAAGTACGCGACTTGAACGTGGCTGCATACGGATCCTCCCTTACGCACGCCGCCGGTCGCTGACTTCTGCGCCCGAAAGAGAGAAAAAAGAGATGAGAGTAGGAGTCGGGTTATGAATGGAAATATGTTAACGGTTCCAAACTTGGCATCGCTGCTCCGTCTGCTCTTCCGAGCCCCCTCGTTTCTTTCTTACCTCATCATTTCAGGGCTCGGTTGAGTTAGATATTACAGAGATAAACGAGTAGATTTAAACAATTGAATATTTAGTATCTTCTGACAAAATGTATTCATCTTAAATAAATGAAACTAATTCAAACGAAGACATAAACACAGAACGTATATCATTCTCAATGAATTAATAGGAATATCTATCTAGAGCAATTTACACAAAGAACTAGCAAACCATAAATAATTCGTTATCTATTTCAGAACGATACAAATTATCCAACTCTTCTTGTATCCTCGTATCTCTTTTCCAACTCTTTCCCTTCTCTCTCTTTCAAATCCCGTTATCTTTCATCCTCGTCCACGCTTCCACCGCGTGTACCTTATCGTTCCCTTTATTCCTGTATACTTTGCATTCCCTCGTCACACCCCACCGCCGGTCTCCTTTTTTTTCCCGGTTTTCCTCCGTCAATCACAGTTATCGTGTATCACAGGTTGTTCGCTCGTCTCCTTTCTCTCTCGAGATCATCCTCCGCGTCGCTCCGTAGCGTGGAACGAGCGCGGCGCATCGCGAGAGTGCGTAACATGGCGTTTCGAGGCGCCACAAAAGGAAGAACACGGGATCTAGCGATGCTGTGCCGTGCTCGACTCTCCGCGGTGAAACGAGACGATGACCGGCAGGAGAAAACGAACGAACGAAAGGAAGGAAGGAAACGGTTAGGGGAGCTTCCCAGCTTACGCGCTGCCACCATTTCAACCGGATTTACGTGTACGCGATCGTGGCTCCGAAATCGAATCGATTCTGAATCTTAGTAACGAGTCGATTGCGGGAACAATTTACAGAATTAATTAGACCAATTAGCGGTATCTATGATTTACGGGATTCGTTTGTCTGTCGCCCTTTCGAATTGCTCAGAGGATGCGAAACGTGAATTCACGGTTACTACTCGCGGTGGTTAATGAACGTCTGACACCGGAAGATAAGAAAAAGAAGCGATGGGGCAAGGGACGATATTCGTCGAAACAGCGCGAAAACATCGTCGGTGAACTCGATGAAAATCCTCATTCACCGAGCCTCGTTATTTTGACGCGTCGCTGGATGCTTTCAAGCAACAACTTTTCGTTTCAGCCACGTCCTCGTGAAATTCATTCGCGTCTCGATAAGGTCGACCCGTCAATGGTTCGCGTATCTTTCTCTTTTAAGTAGGATATCAGGAATTTCGTCTACGGACTCGTCCGCTTCTCGCTTATTGATAAACCGCTGGATCTAGCGCGTATCCCCCTATGCGATGAATGCCCCCGACTGTTCCACATGCATACAACCACGTTCCGGCTCGAGAGATGAAGTCAAATAACGTTGGGTACGTCGCGTCGCGTCACATTCTTGTCGCGAGTGCACTTCAAAAGCACACTATAATTCCCGTATACTTTTTCACATACACACATCAATTTCACTGTTAAAACATGCAATTTTACACTTATTAGAAAATAACGATCTGCTTCATTTCGATGTAGGAGTAATAATCGCGATCAATGCTTTTCTGTGATGATGGAAAACAAGAATACATTGATCCCATTCAATGAGTAATAAAAGATTGTAGTGATTTTTCCTTTGAAAGGCCGAGCAAATCGTAAATCATTTTATTACGCTTTACGACCGACGTTTATTAACAATCACGAGTCATCTTAATCGTTATCAATTTTAATTATGTCTGTGCAACAGCATGGCGCCATGCACCCCTCGCCGACGGAGGCACGCCAGGCTGATTGATGCCGCGGCTGCGAATCTATTGTGTTGTTGCACGACCGTGAAGAAAATATCGTGGCCACGAATACCGCGAAACGGCTGTACCCGATCGATCTCCTTCTCTCGTTTCTCGTTACCTTCGGATCTCCCGAGAATCATTCGCCAGACGCGTAAATATCGACGTCCCACGATTCACACGGAAAATCACCCGACGCCTACGCCCGTTCCTCGCATAGTGTCGCACCCTTACAAGGAGAACAGATGGTCCACATTTTTTCAATTAAATCGGCCTGCGATTTCTTTACATAGAAATTAATTTTAATATTCAATACCGAATGAGAATAAAAAAGAATAATGCTTTACGATCTGTAAACATATTTGCCAAATAAAGAGATTCGTTGTGCGTAAAATTGTTAAATCGTTCCATTTGTATTACGTATCGGAAAACTGTTCGATAATGGAAAACGATTGTTGAAAACGTGTGTCGATATGACGTTTTCAATTAATACTTCTACATAATGGTCGTTCAAAAACATATTCAGTTAATTGGTTTGCAGAAAAATTTCAAAACGCACGAGTATGTCTGAGTACGATTGTTACGTATATCAAATGAAATCGTGAAAAATTTCTTTTACACAGAATCGCTCTACATTTTTGTGTTTTAATTGAAGATCCTCGTGGCTTACGAACGCAGTTGGTAAACTGTGTAACTAAAACGAAATGAAAATTACAATAACGACAGTTGGCTTGGTATTTGGCGTAGCCTTTGCGAGCGAAATTCTGCGTCCCCGAAAGGACTCGCGCAAAAGAAACGAGAATCCGTCGGCAAGGCGAGGACAGCGAGTCAGACGAAAAACGAAGAGGCGAAGTTAAATGCGGAGACCAGAATACGGGAATAGCCGCCCCATACGTGGACTACTGTACTTAAAGTACAGACGGTTTCTGCCTCTAAATATAGGATTTCGATCGACTCGATGCCGAGCATCCGCTCGATATTCGATTGCTCTTTTCATAGCACTGACGTTCTTTACTATCTGAATCAAAGTTCAAGCAGTAATCGTATCACGTCTATCTTATTATTTGAAACATCGTATTTTTCTAACAACGGATCAAGTAATATCATTCTGAGATTTACCATGTTTTGTCTTTCTAAACTACTAACTTATTTACAGTGTGAGCAAGTCTAGTTCTGTTTTAAAAGTCGTTCATTTAATAATTTTATAATTCTATGCTATTATCTACGCTTCTGTGTCTAGCAATATTTCTTGACACTTTTACAAATTGCGATCTCGAGTCGTGCACGATGGAACACACGGCAACGAACTAAAAGCGTATCGGCAAATGAAAGCTTCCAAGTGAGTATCGCTAAAGCGGTAGTTAAGCGATTAAGGGTGTCCGTATCGGTGTTTTTAAGAAGCGGAAACACGCACCGAACGCGGTAACGCCACAAGGTGCATCGACCCTGAAATCAATATTTCTATTAAGCACTGTATCAACGTCTGGTCGTTGAGGCGTTTCGAATCCTCGGCTCGGCTCTCTCGCGGCGATACGCACCCCCGCCGACCGGATCACGTGTTTCACGGTTCGCATTTTTCGTTTTCGGCCGCGCACGCGGCGCATTCGCACGAATATGCCCGTTGCGTGACGAGAACGTTATACCGTCGGCACCCGGCGCGGCCACAAAGTCATGGTTGCGAGAGAAAATTCTTTCGCCGGGCTAGACCGTTGACCCTAACATGCACGGAAACGCGCGATACATCGAATCGATTCCTCTGACCAAGAAGAGCGCAATTTCTTAAATTACGGCTACCGTGAAACCATTGATCAACTGACCGAAGTACCAGTTTATCGTTACACGAATAGTGTCTAATTATAAGAGATTCCTCTTTCGATTTCCTTTGCGTTAAGTGCGAAAGTTCTAAGCGGCCTATTCAAGTTTTATACCTATTCAAAATCTTTTTCATGTTCGACACAAGATTATAATAATTCGAGCCAACTCGAATCTACTATTATCTAAGACATTCACGACGTTTTAGTTGTATCGCCGTAGAAGTAATGTGAAAATGAAACAAACTCTTCTGTCTAGTTTGACCCACTGAAAAGTTGAAGCTCTGAGAGCTGCTATCTACTATGGCATTATCGCGGAACGTAGAGACGATGTCTAGTGTAAAGCGCGCTAGAACGAGAGGCGAGATTCATTATTACGTGCACGGTGGAACGCGGTGAATCCTGTTCCAGGCCGTCCATATCAAGTTGAAGTTACAAGCGGCGGTGCACACGATGCAGCGGCAGCCCGGGTTGACTTATGTACACGCGTAATATACATAGTGCGCAAGGGTCATATAGACGGGTGTGCACGACGTGCTGTTATGTAGAGGGAAATCCAGATACATAGCCTGCGTGTATCGCGGAAATGGCGTGGTGTAGTCGATGGGATTACCTCGGGGCGCCGATCTCTCTCTCCTATAGATACGTCGCGGAATCTGTGTGTACACGTGCAGCACACCGGAATTGTACACAATTTCGAGAACCAGCCGTGCCGCCGCGCCATCGACGAGGCGAAGAGGATCGTCGAGGCGAGCCGATTCCGTTTCACGGTCGAACAGAGACGCCCCTCGTCCCTCCCGGTGCCGAAGTATGAATAGAACGCGCGATCTAGAAATCGATCGTCTTTCCTGGCGAGGTGGACGTGTGTACTCGCGGCTTTCAATCCGGAAAGGTCACGCGAAGTGAATCTGGGCTTTCCTCGCGTTTCATTCAGGAGCCGTGAAGAACCGTCGATCGATTTTTTTCTCGACGAGTTTCCACGGATCTGATGGTGAAAGTAGAGTGATCATCTCGTTCCACGTTGCTAACGTTTTAGGATTTACGGAATCGCGATGGCTGTATCGTTGCGTTCGTCGGTGAAATTCTCTGGACAATTTTGATGCGACGTTTAAGTATACTTCTTTCCGGATGAAAAATCCATAATTCAGAGGCTTCGATTTTATGACGAATTCAATTGCAAACTTGGGACTTGGCAATATCTTGCGGACTTTATGCCGATTGCTCTATCTTCAGAGACTTTAACCCCTTGCACCAGTTCCCAAAGGAAATTGCAACATGCGACCTACATTCAGATGTCCGACCGAAACATGTTTCCTTTCAACTGTTACAACCATACTTTATCTAGAATCAATTATTGGCCCACGACTCCGTACAGCAACCGTTCTATCTCTCGATCTCTATTTTTCTCACTTTCTTTCGCTTCACCCTGTTTTTTCCACGAGCGACGGAACAACTGCAATACATTTTTACAGACCTATAAACTCCTATAATGTCGAAAGCAACGAAAGATGAAATCCTCGATTGCGCCGGCAGTAAATTTTTATGCCGCGGGACATAATGTTGCGCGAAAGCAGTTGCGAATCCGCAACGCGAGGCGAAAAGGCCGGCACATGTGCTTTCTGCGAGCGGAAATCGATTCGAACGTGCGCGGCGAACTCTCCCTCGTCGGTCGGCGTCGAGCTAGCTACCTGCTTACAAAGCACAGAAAACGGCCCGATGGAAGTTCGACGTACGTATGTGAAAGGAATCGAGTAGCGCGAACGAAACGGAAGAGCGAACTTTGCTTCCGGTTCGATCTACGAGACGAGCGGCGACGACGACGCGACCATTTTATTCGATAAGTGCCCCTTTCAAGCGTTGCGACATTTATCAAAGCGCACAGATACGCGACACTATTTTTTATGGTCAGCCAAACGATTTATAGCGGCTGTATTCACTGACTCCTTCGTAAAAATGAATCGTGACTCGTTAAAACGAATCTATTCACTTACGAAATTCATATAAGACGTTTTATAATAAATAGAAAATTGATCATAATTTTATAAAACTGTTCTTACCGAATTAAATATATGTACAAGTAGATCGTATAAGTAAATGATTTTGTTCGGAAAATTTAATGACTGGTATTATCGTATAGGAAGCTCGTGCTTATTACCATAACAAGCAAACAACGTTGGGCTTCTATAAAATAATATCGACAATGGTAGTAGTGAATGATCGGAGATTACGAGACTACCATCGGCCCGTTTCTCTCACAAATATTATTCCCTCGCTGCCCCATGCCGTACGATCCATATTGAGATTATAAAATTTGATTTGTAATGACAGTCCGGTCACGGCGTGCTCAGGAAACAATCACGATACTTTCAAGCGTTATTGAATGCTCCGGAACGTGACTACGAAACGATGATGTAGTCCATTTAGGCAGCAGTCTGTGACCCAGGCACACGGAACACCGTCCTGACCGAGGTAAATCGAGCGCAAATATATTCCGTTCGAACAAACCTGCTATTAATTTCTATCTCGATCTATCGATCGATCAAAGACATAGAATTATTGTAGGATATCAGCAATCCAACTTTCATATGCAAGCTTACTTAAAGAAGACAAAAGACAATTTCGTGTATATAGAATCAGTATCAAGATAAGTACAAAACTAAATGGAAAAAGTACCCGAGAGCTCGGGGAGTCAAAGTGTCGAATCATTCTACAAAATCGTCCTGGCCCGGAATGGAAACGCGGGATGCAGTCTTTTAATCTCAATCAACGTTTGGTCACATTCCTGGCCATATTTGGCCACCAACGTATCCTCTTCATAGGGTCCCATGGCGCAAGAAACCCGTGCGCCCGCCTGTATCCTCGTCGATGACCCTTTGACCACCTTTTTCTCTCAAACATATACCCGGCCGTATTATTCTCACGCAGAGAAAGGAACATCGAAATATACGCTGAACCATCGGCGATCTCGACCCAGTGAATTACGATAACAAAACGAGCTGTATACGTAAAACTGCGAACTGTACTTTATAACAAAATTCAACACCCACTGAGCATATTGCCTCACGGCTCGGTCTCTTGTCTCAATCAACGAGCGATCCCGATCGTAAAAAGAATTCGACGATTTCGAGCATCGAAATTTATGACCCTGCCCCAGCGATCAGAGTTTATCCGTAATCGAAATCGCACGATTTTATGACGACAGAGGTAGAAACGAAGCGAAGGAAGAGAGACGGGAATTCTACATCTCGAGAAGTTAGAAACTACTTAACAGATACCTAATAGGTAGGGCCGACAATTTTAAGTAAAACTGGAATGCATACAAAGCATAATTTAACGTTACATGAACTTGACACTACTTGTTCGAACATCTATTTATATTCTATTTCCTAATGCATTACATAGGATTCTTTACATATTTACAAATCGCTTCTCACGCCTTTTTATCGCACCTCCCGTTCTCTCCACCGAAATTTCTTAACGTTCCCAGAAGAACCGGACAACGGACAAGCTTCGGAGGTAGAAAACATTCTGTCACGAGTAAACGAAGGTTTTCCCTTGTAGAGATTCCCACAGAACGCGAAGTGGGTCGCCGTCGTTTCGTGGCGTGCACGAGGCTAAAAGGGATACCGGCAAGGAGACAGGGTCGCGTAAAGGATCGAGAGGGATCGACGATCTCCTCGAGCGTTCACGCACGGTCGAAGCAGAGAACGATCTCCGGACAACCTGCGAGAATGAATGGAGAGAACAGAGGGCGGATAAGAAGCGGCGGAGAACAAGGAGGATGCACCGTTATGCGAGTATATAACCGCACTTGAGGTGCATCGATCGCGTGTGTAATCGGATTCCCACGCAAATCGCCCTTATCTTCTCCGCACCGGCTTCAAACACATGAATTTTGATCGTTAACCCGTGAGCAGGTTCTCAATTGAATTTAAATCGATCGTTTGTTATGCTTCAACGAGACCTTACCAAAGTTATCTGAGTCGCAAAGACGTTCAACGTGGAGGTGTATTGATTTCAATTTTATTGACGATTTTATTGATGAACTCCCAGAATAGCAAATGTCAAAAATCTTCTTCCATTTTATTTATGTAAAAAGTTTTACAGAACTTCGTCGACCTGTCTAAAAATCTGTAGCGTGGGTGGAGCCTGTAATTCGTGCACAAGCGAAAGTACGTTCTCAATCTTCTGGTCCATTATCTCATTAAAATCAATTCTTCGCGAGGAATTCGAGTACGTGCGTTCACCATCGAAACCTTACGAGAGCGTAAACACGAGTTTAAAAAGAAAGAACTCTCGGGCAGGGAACGTAATTTTTCTGGGTGCCAGGGAGATCGGTACTCGAGACGATCCCGTGGCACGGGCACCGCACGAATTACGAAAATGGAAATCGCTTACGAAACGTCGCGAACGTGGCAATTAGAGCTCGTTCTCGTACTTTACGACACCGCGTGAAGAGATAAGAACGTTACTCGACAATACGCTGCCGCCTCGCGCTCCAAATTGTTTAACACCGAGGAGGAGAAGTAAATGTTACGCGTCACGTTTTAAGATGCGTATCTTGAAAATCATTACCAATAAACGTTGCAGAATCGCCCTTATCTTCTCCGCACCGGCTTCAAACACATGAATTTTGATCGTTAACCCGTGAGCAGGTTCTCAATTGAATTTAAATCGATCGTTTGTTATGCTTCAACGAGACCTTACCAAAGTTATCTGAGTCGCAAAGACGTTCAACGTGGAGGTGTATTGATTTCAATTTTATTGACGATTTTATTGATGAACTCCCAGAATAGCAAATGTCAAAAATCTTCTGTCACCATCCCTTTTGTTTATGTAAAAAGTTTTACAGAACTTCGTCGACCTGTCTAAAAATCTGTAGCGTGGGTGGAGCCTGTAATTCGTGCACAAGCGAAAGTACGTTCTCAATCTTCTGGTCCATTATCTCATTAAAATCAATTCTTCGCGAGGAATTCGAGTACGTGCGTTCACCATCGAAACCTTACGAGAGCGTAAACACGAGTTTAAAAAGAAAGAACTCTCGGGCAGGGAACGTAATTTTTCTGGGTGCCAGGGAGATCGGTACTCGAGACGATCCCGTGGCACGGGCACCGCACGAATTACGAAAATGGAAATCGCTTACGAAACGTCGCGAACGTGGCAATTAGAGCTCGTTCTCGTACTTTACGACACCGCGTGAAGAGATAAGAACGTTACTCGACAATACGCTGCCGCCTCGCGCTCCAAATTGTTTAACACCGAGGAGGAGAAGTAAATGTTACGCGTCACGTTTTAAGATGCGTATCTTGAAAATCATTACCAATAAACGTTGCAGGAAGGCTTGTACTTTGGAACGTATTCATTTCTTACCCCGTTTAATAATTATTCACATGATTGATAATGATTTTATGTCAAGAAATAAATTATAAGAATAATTATTAACTTCTTTGCATTTTTTATTGATTCCTCATTGAAAGAAGCAACTTTCGCTGAAAAAGCTTTTTAAAATCAAACGTTGTCTCACATTCGTAATGGGGACACGTTACGTGAGATTTGATACGAATTCAAGTATTCTCGTCTGCTGACGGATTGTTTGCCGTTGACGCTAGATTACCCACAGTCAAATAGATAGGAAACAATGCACTGCTACTACGAGACGAGCACACCGTCTTATTAGGGAAACGCTGCTACTGCTGCCACGGCAAGAAACACGATTCCGATGTACCTCTGCACACTGCAAGGCGAGCTTAGCGCGAGATAACGCGAAAGAAACCTTGGCCAAATAATTGTCAGATTTTATCAGCCGCGCTCGTACATCGTCGAGCATGGTTTACAAGGTGCAAATAAGACTGATATTTAACAACGGAACAATCGTGAACACTGATTTAAATATCATCGCCTTCAACAGGGATCGACATCATAAATTCAAATGATAATATGAAAATGTAAATAATTTTTCTAAAAGAACGATTTATTACAGAGTCAGACGTTAAGTCTTTAATCACAAGATATTAAGTTTGCAAACGAAAACACTGTTTCTTACGATGAAAAATTACCTGTTCTTTGGCGATATATTACACGCACAAAACTGTAATTCTGAATGCTCTCTTAATTCCTGGGCACCGGGAGGATTAATGAAACATTTCGGAGCTCACTCGAGAGGCGCATATGTCATGCGAAAAAAGGAACGACGGCGAACGTGCAAGAAACATCTCAAGAATTTATGCACTCGACGTCGTAAACGACCGAATGCTCAGCGACAGAACTTAAGAGCATGAAAAATGGATACGTCGACTTCCGAAGTGGAAAACCGACAGGATCGAACGAACTGAATTAACTACAGAATTTTGTTTCGTAATCGCGTCTAAAGAACCTCTCTTAAGCTAGCAGGACCAAACCAGCAGAATTACACCGGACCTAATGGAATATTTAGTACTTATTTTGTACTAATTTGTACCACAAATAATAATTTTGTACCTCCTGCCGTTTTAAAAAAAATCGTGGCGTTGCTAGCTTAATATTAAGCTGGCAGAACCAAAAGTTAAAATTAATGAAAATGAATAAATCGGTACGTACGTAGTAAATAACCATGCTATGTGGAATCACACCAACGCGAGGGGATTCAGGATCATCAGCGTTCTCGCTTTTAGAAATGGCCAGAAGCAATTTTAAAGAGATTTTTAAAATTTGCATTGGATGGAAGCAGCAGAACGGGATTCGCTGAGCACTTGACGAAAAAGGTATAGAAAGACCAGGAATTCCAAACGGGTATGTCGTGACAGAGAATCGGGTTTAATTGTACGTGAATCCCCACACGAAACGGTGGGGACATAATCGACGAAAACGGGCCATTTTCTGGGAAGAGAATTCGCCTCAATGATAATAATCAAAAACCGAAATTATCTCAAGTGAAAATTTACGAAATAAAGAAATTTGGTAAACAAAATTAGTCGCGTTTTTTTCTAAAGAAACAACATCTGTTATCTATATTTAAATAATACAATAAACATTTTCAGTGAATGAAATAAAATAAAGAAACTTCGCTAATCATTATTACAATAAAAAACAGATTTGTTTTTTCCGCTTAGCTGATCCTCGATTTAAGAGGATCACGATTCTGCGTCGTATCGCAAAGTCATCTTCGTAGACTGAAAACGTATACTGTGGAGGAGGATGGAGAAGCACTGACTGAGTCTCGTTAAGTCGGGGCAGCGATAATGGAACGGGGTCATTGTGCCGAAGAAACATTGCAACCTACCGACTAATTATCGTACACTGACCGATTGTCAACTAGAAACGTGACTTCCAGTAATAATTAGTCACGAAGACTAATCAAAATACCTCTGCACGACACGCTTATGGATTATTATAGCAATCAGAGCACACATTACATTTATATAATCATTCATGCATAATAATTAAACAATCAAAAATATTATTGTTCTAACTTAATTATGTTGAATAAATAAGACGAAATGCAATATGACTCAGCTTCGTTGGACATCTTAAGGACTACTCAGAAATCAAGTTCATCCATAATTCAGCAGAAAAAAGTCGAAATGCCCTAAAAAAGCGTGTCGCGTGTTTCTTTTATCAACACCTGTTCACAGAACCGTGTTGCGAGTGTTCCTGGCACGAGCCAACGGACAAATTACTAGGTTTTGCAACGACGCAACACGAGCCACGCTAATGACGGAATAAACGGAAGCCTCGAGCGTCCGGACGGTCTGTTAACCGGCCACAATGCACATCTAATGCACGCCTACGATTTAGGCGTGGAGCGAAGTGCGCGCGAATATACACACACGAACACACATACAGAGAGAGAGAGAGAGAGAGGAAGAGAGAGGAGTTGCATCTACGTGTCTGAGATTCAATCGAGGAAAGAGCTGCGTGCATTATGCATGGCAACTGTGGCGAAGGTGGACCCGAGCGAATTACCATAGGCCGAAGGACAAAGTGAACGTGTTACTGTCATCGACAGGCGAGAACGCGAGAAAAACTCGCGTCCATCGCGGGACAAATTTCGATTTTACGAGCGAGGCGGCTCGCCGATTTATAGGCTCTCCTGTTGTCCCTTTCCATGGTTCGAACGACGTCGAAAAGACGCGACGCGACGCGGGACGCGTATCACGTGGAATTGGCTTGTAGATTTTACGACGATCCAATGGCCAATAGATGTTCTGGCTACAACCTGCGCGACGTGGATAAATTTACGACACGGAAAGCGTGTCGTTTCGACAGTTAAGCTCTCGGCGACACGTAATTTGTAAAAATAATACGTGCCGCGATAAAACGAGAGAAATATAATAAATTATTTTTATTCTTAAACTGCGCACGTATATTTCTTCAAACGAAAATGTTTATATTTCATATCTACGAATTAAAGTGTGAAACTACTACTTGCATTCTGATTTAGGGTAACGGGCAACTGCTTTCATACTTCTTTTAACTTTATTGATTTGAATAATTAACACGTTAGATAGGAAATTCTGCATGCGTGACCCGATCCAGGCTTCCGTTCAGCTTCTGGACACGCAACACTACTTAATTCCACGCGTATCTGAACTCCGTGGCCGTATAACTTGTACAGAAGCGTTAATAAATTTCCAGGATACTCTTGCGATACCCAGAGTCACCATACTTGCACAATACTTAATCACGGGATTAAGCCGTTCAACGTTTCCCTACATGAATTGATCAGAGCAACATGGATTTTTTTCCACCTTCAAACACTTCAACGATTTTCTACTCATGGTACTACACCTTGAAATTTCACTATAATTTATATTTCTTCGCTAACGATTGCGGAACGGTGTTCGAAATAGAAATTGGTCGAAATGACATTCGTGTCGTAACACGCGTACCAGTCCAATCGAAATGACAACCGACTCAAACAGGCTCGCGTGCACTAATTCGCCTCGCTTTTAGCGGGGTCACTCGGGCAGAAAAATCACGTGTTTAAACGTCGTTACAACATCATCTTCCTGAATCGCTAAAGCCGCGCATTAATTTAACATCACTCATTACTATTATCACGTCCTTATCCGTACGACACGAACGAAAATAGTTACATCAACGACGACGGTGTCAGCGTTACTTATTCAGATCCTCGTCTCTCTTTACATTAGGGTGACAATTAATAATTGCAGATGAATTCAGAAATCTACACGGGGACAAAAAAGACAGTCGTGGATAATTGAAAGCGATCAGTCGAATCCATGGAGATCACGCCTTATGCAATAATAATTGGTCAATTTGTTTTGAATGGACACGAACGGCGTGAACGCGAGCCGTATGGCAACGTAGATGGCAAATGAGGGCCGAATACCTGGCATACGCTTGCCGGCCAAGGGAGTCATTAGAGGCGTGGGCATACGTAGCTACGTAATGTTCAATAACGCGGTTACGGTTCTGCATTATTTCGTATGCAATTTGCATACATGATTCCGGCACAGCGATCCCTCTAAGTTTTATGCTACATTCAGCGCCCACTCGTTTAGCCAGTTTCCGCATGAAAGTTCAATCGAAATGATCCTACCGAGCTCGTCCAGTCCGGACGTGTTTCGCATAAACAGTGAAATAACCGTGTGCAAAATTCGTTTTATCACGGATGTTACGAAAGCATTAAATAAAATAACCATGAAAGAGATTATCGAGCTCTGATAAAAATCTGTACTGACGAGCCTCCGAAACAGTGATTATGGGAACGAGTCACGAAATTCCGGCGGCGGAATCTCGGCGGAAGTTCAAGTTGCCGGTCTCCTGCGTCGACAATGGAGTTCTGTTGCACTGCGAAAACATAAATAGAAATGCATGCTCGAACGGAGAGAGCAGGAAAATGAGGTACTTTGCCGAGGCGTACGAAACCAATTTCGTGTCCCGGGTGAAGCGAGAGAGCGGCACTCGAAAACCGGAAAACGGTTCCCGTCGAATGCATCCGCGCGTGTATTACGCGCGCAAAAGGAAGTGGGATAGGCGGGAAACGGGCTGCTAGGGTAAGTGAGAACACGAGAATTGGAGTCATTGGGAAAGTTATGCCGGGACTTGGTTCCTGCGCCGAGTCACCTATGAACCGCCGCTTAACTTGAGCCGGCGTCGATTTTATTTCGTTAAAAGCGAATCGTAGCGCACAGTATTTAGAACTCCGTTAGCGACTCGGAGAACAACCGTGAAACTGGCGTCGCTCGAGGCCTTTTATCACCTCCGCGATAAGAGAAAAGTTTCGACTGAATATCTTTCCCCATTTCAGAGAAAGTTTTGAAACAATTGAAATTTGGCCAATGATAATTTCTTAAGGCCGACAGAAGTTTGAATTCGTATTGAAACAGCTCGGTTTCGAGATATTTATTTTTATTATTTCACGGTTTGACGAGAAGCGGGAGATGGTTGAACGTGAAAATTAGACCCTCTTTCTAATTGCGCTGGAAGGCCAAATCAGCCAAGCCAACGGCTTCATACTTTTACCACATCGACAGTTCTTTTTTTCTCTGCCTCCTGACATCACGTAGTAAATTTAGATATTACGATAAACAAAATTTGTGAACGTGTAAGAGACAAATTGGTTGGTCAAAGTCTGAACGACTGGTTTGTGTAAACAACCGAAAAATCTACGACATAAATCAATGACTATTTCTTCACCAACTAAATTCTCTGTAGATACGATTTTATTGAACTATAAATGTGTAAAAGCCCGCGAATTAATTACGGAAAAGGCAGTATCTCCCAGGTGAATCGAGCGAGTATCAGAAAATCAATAGCCACGCTTCGGCGTGACGAGCGACGGTGCAACAATGTGCACGGTCGTGTTGTACCATTGACCTTTCGCGAATCGGAATGGAATGGAACGACGTCGGTCCGGAGACACGAGGCGTATGAAACGGATCGTCCGCAGCCGGTCAGCAATTCAGACCGATAACGAACCGCTGTGATTATCGTGGGACGGTATGTGAACTGGCAATTGTAAAACTAGCCCACGGAGAGAGCATATCGCGACCCTTCAGCGTTCGAAAGATCAATCGTCCGCCTCGGATCGCCCAGCGAGAACGCGTAAAGCGTAATAGAAGACAATGGCTAGGACAGGCGAGGCTAATCTGGTAAGAAATTGCTTTGGCCGCTGACCATTAACCCTTTACCCGCGACAAGAATCAGTGAGAGATTGATAAATTGATTTTTGCTTTAATACATGTCCAATTGGACGAGTTACGAACAGTTTAATATCCCGACGAGGCCAGAGTAATCTTTTAAATCTGTTATCCGTGAGCAAAACTGTAAACGACATTCCCATTGACTATCTTTTATATTTAATTTGAGAGAAATAATACCTGTTAAAAGCTTGAATTTTCGTATCATTAATTGATCGACAACGAAGCACTGTACAATTAATCACAACGAAATTAATTACATTTCAATCATGTACAATGTATCCAAACGTAGGTTCGACAGTTCGGACAGAAAGTTTCACACTATTACAACGAATGCACGCATTTCCAAAAGCCATTTGACACGAGTTTGTAGCTACTATACTTTGACGTCAAACTTATAAGAAAATTCGCAGAAAAGTAAGCAAAAATGAAGATTACGTAGAAACTTGTTCGTACGCAGATGCCACGAGGGCCGTAGAACGTAAACTGAAACTAGCCAAAGAGGGGAATGATCTAACACTGTCTTCTATGAAGAGTAAATAAAGATCACGTTACTTCAACAATTGCATACATTTTAAAATAATGCTAATGTTGAAGCATGGGTAGCTCGACGTTTCGCGATGCCACGAAGAATCAATAGAGGGAACGATTTTAATCTCTTAACACGGATCAACGTTAACTAGCTCACGATTTCGTACGCTTATTAAGACAGGAACGTCTGTTTACCGGTGGCAACGGCCGCGATCACGAGAACAGGATTATTAACTGCGGTCGACTCGGTTAGCCGCACCTCCTACCGTAGATATCTCCCGGTGCATACATGCACGCGAAAGAAAACAAACGAACCTCTGGGGAAGCTGGCATCGATGCAAACGAGATGCGATCCCCTGCAATCTTCCAGGAAAAACCGGAGATCCGTCATTCGATCCTGTTTCGTTCCACGTCGGATCGTCCGCCGGATAAAGGCTTTATTGCTTCATTATTCCAGTCGCTTCCGCACGCGAAGAGGAAACGATTCAGTCTGTCGTGAATCGTCACGATATCTTTCGAAATCGTTTTTGATACATAATTCGACGTTTAACATCATTAGAAAAAAAAAGATTTCACATCAGGTGAGTCAACGAAATTTGAATTAGGAAATTTATCTAGGAATTTGAAAGTACAAATTATTAACTATGAATACTGAGAACGAATTACGTCCCATGAAGAAAATAATTATGGAAATTGAAGACGAATCAATATCAATGAGAAATCAAGAGCTTTTACCAAACGTAAAATAATTCTCTCATTGGGACGATTCTATATTGACCGTTTCAAACGAATGAGTGAACGAAATTTAACAGTTATAAACCCCATTAAATTCGTTCATTGCACAAAGTGCACACTAATAGTAGTGTTACAGGGCGATATCAAGTGTTATGAGGTTTGTACAGATACACGCAACAAAATTCACGAGCCGACCGGCTCCCATAGACGCGTCTGTACGACGTTTATTAACTGCGTTAGAGCAACAGTAACAGCGGCAAGGAATATTTCGCTCGCAAGTCCGCTGCGGGCTTAATTGGATTAATTAAGCGAGAGTAGCCATGTAATGTTTCTTTGAGGGTTCAACGATTCTGTCTAGATCTGGCAGCCAGACGCGGCAATCGTAAATGTAAATGCTTCTCGTAAAACGATCGCGATATCGTAATTCAGCAAAAAAAAAAAGAAAAAAACGGTTCTCTGTATCAATTGGTATTTGAAGGAAAAAACGCAACCTACAACGATGTGTACGGTTAACGATAGTTCGCCATAAAATGAACCCAGCTCGATGAACGTGGGTTTCGCACCTCCACGCGAAAGGCATGAGCGATTCAACGAGACGGATACGCTCGTTTCCATGCTCGTCACCGCATCCTTGCAAATACATATAAAACCAGCCCGGCTACGCGTTAATGACGACCCTTTGAATACCCGAGGATGACAATTGCCGTCGACGAACCGGCATTAACGACAGGAATCACCAAGAGCTACGAGGTTCGACCGGGAAGAGCTTGGAGCACCGGTGACGCTGCATTATTGCATTAGCGTAACTTCATTAATTACGCAAGGCTGCGGGACAACGGGCAGAAGCGAAGCGAAGGGAGTCGTTGCAGCCAGGATCGACTGCCGTCGACATTGGTCTCGTTAGGTATATCCGAACGTTTGGCTCTGATTCGCAGGGAATCCTCGACTCGACTTCCGATACCTCTGGAATTCCGTCGCCCACCAATATCAATCGACCCGGCGGTTTCCCTTGAGATACACCGCGATTTAACTTGCACACAGCTTTCAACGTCGATATAGAAGGGCTCGTAAAATGTTAAGCCGGGATTCGAACGAATTTCGTGATGAAGGAAATAGAAAATCTCATCGCGTGCAACTATTAAATATTAAATTTCCTTTTCTGCGGTACTGAATGTGACTTCGTCGACGCCCTACGATATACACGCTATTGGTCGTGCACTACAAGATCCAACAACACTCGAGAAAATGACGCGTAGTCAGCGTTCAAACAACGTTACGCTAGGAGAGAAATGTGGAGAGGAGACCTGAGCAACGTTGGCAAATTAATCTATCCACGGAACTCGAATTTCCGCGTGGCTAGCTGCTCGAGAGGTCGCTCAGATGCGTCGCGAACGATATAATCGTCTCCCGGGCACACGTTCCCCGACCTATCAGGAATCCTCGAATTCGGTACGGCGGAACTGCTTTCCCTCGAACGCGATTTCTAAGCGTTTCGGGCGCACTCAAGAACGGCAAGTGCGTGCCTCCGTCTACCCCGTACGACTGCCGCGGTCCCAACCCCCGTCGGCCTTTTCGTCGACGAGCGCACTCCGACTCGAAAAGCTCTCCCCCTTGTCTCACTCTCGCGTTTCGGTCGCGAGCTCGATCCTCTTTTCGGATCTGTCAAGGGGAAAATGGATGACGCCGAACGGACACAGACAGAAAAACACGACGCGGCATCAAAAGCCGCGGAGTCACTTTGTAACGTAGACGCGCAAATCATGTGCGTATGGTACAGTCAACAGTCTTTAAAGCCCTCCGACCCTTTGACATGCAGATACACACGTGAACACATGATAAACAGGAATATTCAATTACGCCGAAGTTCCAAGACATTGAATTAATCATGTGTACATAACTACGAGTGTTGCATTTGTTTTAAACATTTGACGATCTGCACAGTAAGTTTTAGTGGGAAATGAAACCTGATGAATAAAGGACTCTTAAAGAATAGTAGATTTTATGCATTAATCAATTGTTACCTATTTTCAATATTTATATGTAATCCGTGATGCGGCGGTGATATCAGCGTCTTGCTATTTTAATATTGCGCAAACTTGTTTTAATTTTATGTTCACGCTTTTCTTGTTCGCGCAGTTACTTACTGCATTATGTAATAAAACGCTTACGTACGTTGGGTGAATAATCATTGGAAAGAAATTTAAATATTATTTACGAAACAGCAGTGAAACGCGATAGAAATTTTTAGCGCTTCATACGGCGATGAGAAAAGAAAGTGTTGAGGCAGTAAACAAGAATATCTGTCGGAAGGCTGAACTGATAAAATCCTCCACTTTAATACTGATATTTTTTAGAATTAATACTATTTTCTCTAGGTTTATTCCTACGTTACAGAGGTAGGTTGGCAATTTTAAACCGACAGATGTACGTGGGCAAACGTGAAACGTTGTGTTACATCCGTGGGATGATCGAGCGATAAATGGAAAACGAGAAGACAGAAGTCGCGATTAAACTTTTCTAAATTACGTAATCCCATTTTCCATATGTCAAAATCATTCTGAAAGCTTCTCAGATATTTACAATAAATAAGAATTAGCCATTCCAAATATTTATTTGCAAGACTTCCGATCCGAATTTGTAGAATTACATTTACGGAATTGAGATGGAAGACGATGTAAGAAAATACGGAATCAAACCACTGAATTATAACGAGCTTCGACACGAAGGGTGAAGTCAATCATTTAAGGATGTCCTAATTTTGCAGCTATGTACACCTCTTTGGGAATTAGTAAATCTACCTGTAACTCCCAAGAAAAACACGTGACGTCGCTTCGTCCCCACACTCGTCCAAATTAAAACGAGTGTACTTGCCAAACTACCACCGTGAAGGAGGTCTTTCACGAGTGCTTCACCATAATCACTCCGTTTTCCAGTCGCCCTTCTGCGCGAGTAATAACGAGGAAAACACGGAGGGATCGTAAAATCCGGGTCGTTTCCTGCAGCAGGTTCTCCGCGGCGCAAAATGAAAATCGGCCGGGATTCAAAGGCGATCGACGCGAGCCCGCGACCCGTCGGGCATACAGAAACGACGACGCAGTTATTGGACCGGTGAATGCGTTTCGAAATTCTTTTTAACGCCTCGTCGGCCGTACAGGAGAGAAATAAAACGGAAGGAGAAGTCAACGAGCGTGATGGTAATTTATCGCCGACTACGCGTTCCACGGAACTTCGATCCCTGCCAAGAACGCGACGTTTATATGCTCTAACTTCGACTCGCAAATTGACGCGAATGTGTTTCACCGCTGCAAGTGGATTTTCTTAATGAGAGAAATTTCTTATTCGCGTTTTCACAAGCATCGTGTTACTTTCATTCAGGAACAAAAAGAGCAAACTGTAACCTGAATATTGACTTAAGTACTTTGCGCTTTACGGGAAAAATTGCGTTCTAATGAAATCACGTTTAACTCACGTCTATTTAAAATCATTTTCCTAATATCTCGAAATACTACTTTGCTGTTCATCTCTGTAAAATCGACGAAGATCAAACGCGATAAACCACAAAGCTATGCCACGACGAAGAAGCATAGGTAGAGACAATCATTCTTTCAACGACTTATTAGCATGTAGATTCGCGCGACAGCAACAGGGTCGCAGTCATAAATACCTCGTCGAGTCGGCCGCTTTAAGAGACCCGCAGGTGTCTTAGGATTCTCGAAGAGGGTAGATCGTTTCAAAAGGTAACATGCTTACTTCACCGAGCTCTTTGATAACGATGGGAAAAGGCGTCAAAGAAAAAAGGTCGTGCTTAATCTCCTCGTCGCCTCGTCATCTTCCTCGATGATAAAACGTCGTCCGGCAACCGCGGTACCCGTGGCCTCCGCTCGTATCCACGCGTAAAGCAGCGAATTCTCTTTGACTCGCGCTAATTCCGTTAATTAGCAACCGACGAAACCATTTCAGAATCGCGTTTCAACGCGTCTATGGAAATTTTCCCGTAGGAGAATTATCATTAACATTTGCCCACCGCGGTTCCGGTGTGGAGCGCTCAAAGAGCCGTGAAAACGACTCCGTCGCGTTGTCCAGCTATTTGCGCCTGTCACGAATGCTTTCACACTTACGCGGCGTGCAACGATATCGAGATAACGAACAGTATTCGTTCTAGGCGAGAGACCACTGGGAGAAGAATCGGTGCGAGAACAATGGCGAAATAAAGAAACGGACGACGGTTCGCATTATGTGTATCTACGTGTTCCCGTTCAGAACCGACTGGTACGCGTGCAAGCGAAAGAGAAAGTAATACCTCGGTGGAAAAAATGTCGGAAAACCGAGATTAAAGTCTTTCGGATGGACAACGTTCCGGATCACTTTGGGCCGTAAGTAATTCACGGCAGAAGCATTTGAAAGCACTCCGTTAAAACGTGCCCCTCGAAGAGAATGAAACTTCAATCGCGTACACCGGGGCTCCTCTGTGCCACTCTCACCGTCGTACTTTTTCTCTCTCCGCCTCTGTCTCTCTTCCTTTCTCATCCTGCGCGGCGCTCCCTTCGATTCGAAAGCTCGCTGAACGTAATTGGTTGAAAGGGAAGAAAGCGCTGGAAAGCCCGCATTCTCATTGCCGCTCGATTTGTGGGTATAATCGTTTTAATTAAGCTTGATCATCTGCCACCCCCGCTACACGACGAGACGGGCCAAAGGAAATCAAAAGGTTTCTTTTGTTAGCCGAAATATTCCCGATCCCTCCCTGCCTCGAGCCAACAGTACCCACTCCGTTCCTCAGCCGAGAACGCAGACGGAGTATGATTTTTGGACCGGAAGAAGCGACGCCAATAAAAACGATTGTAGGACTAGTAACGACGTTTCAACGGGCTTGTTACGGAAATAACTCTCCAATCTTGCCTCGTTCTTTCGCTTTTCACATTGCGTAGACATCAAAGCTCATGGAGAGACTTCCTTTCTTTTGGTCACTTTGATCAAATATTCCGTCGCGTCTACGTCCTTAAGACGATCAATAATTAAACTGTACTTTCCTCGGATAATTACCGATATTAAGCGTGTAAATTAAAGGCAAGAAGAGTTTAAAAATTGTTTACGTTCAATCGCGAGGAACAGATTCTACGTTGCCGCAGGATAAAGGCTATGGAACAATCGCAGAACCTTGAACTCCACTTATACGAACGTTGCTGAACCACGTCAGCGTAACGTTGCAACGCGTTAGAACGAATGTACCTGCGGGGTGCACCTACGCGAGAGCGAACGTGGGCACACGAGTTCCGCCCCTTCGGCACGTCCCGATAAGGGAACGGCATCGGGCGTGTCCGAGGTAGCAAATGTGCAATTCGTTTTTCTGTGACGAATGGCCGTAGATAAGAGCGGACATGCGCGAGAACAAAAAACGACGAATTCGGAAAACGCGCGAGGAAAGGAGGCGGGCGCGATGGACCGTCTCGGTTCGCCGATCCCGCTGGTAAGAGATAAAAGTGAAAGGTAGAACGGAAATAAAGATGTCGAAACGCGATCTCGATGCGGCAGTAATCACGCTGCGAGGAGACAAAACGACTGACGCGTCGCATCGCCCACCGTCGTGAATCTTTAACGCGCCGCGTAATACATACGATAATCTTCCCCGTGGAGTTGGCCAACGGGCGCGTGGGTGCCTCGGAGGTGGCGGACACTTCCGGCCGGTCGAAAAACGCTCGTAAACGGAAGCCACGTGGCCAAACAAACCAATGGAAATGTTTATCCGCAGTGGTATCTTTTGTTGAATAGTCGATCCGCGCGGCCAATTTCCCATGTGTACCTATTGTACGCGCTGCAGCCGAAATACATATGTGTTTTGGAATTATAAACGGCGTTACGAATCACTTCTATGTTTCAATTTATGAATACTGTTCAATCGAGCAAACCTTCGGACAAATAAATCTCCACGTAAAATGAAATAACATGAAAATACTGAATGAAATATTACCAACAGTTATTAATTTTTCCCTGAAGTAAAACGCGTTATTTATGATTCTTACATTCGACGAGAGATGTGCGACTATAGATTTTTTATTATCGTAATTGATGGATATCTGAATTTATCATGTTATTGTACTTTTGCGCTGGTATTTTGAAAGACTATGACGCGATCAACCTGCCACTAGAAGCGGACGTTTCCTGCCACTCCGGCTGATCGAGTTCTATCAATTTAAACGAACTGGTACTTCGCTAACGCCGATCTAGGCAGCCACGAATCACTTCGACCAGAAATAGAGTACTTCCCATAGGAAACGTATTTGTTATAAAAGCTTCGTTCCGTTTCAAAAGATGGAAGACGCTGTTCGTTCGAGGATCGACTCAGACAGCAATTACGCGCGTTTGATGTAATCGGTTAGAAACGTTCGGCAGACGGACGTTTAAAACGGTCTCGTCGGCGAACGAGGGAAAGAAGTCGGTCGTTGGGTTTGTTGAACGCGAGACGTTCGATGCTCGAATAATCAATGCAATCTGGCGCATTATTCAAATCAATGAATCAGTTCCTTTGTGAATTCAAATCGATCATCGAATTGTTCCCGGGATGAGAACGAGGATGGGCAAAGCGGTTAGCCAGTACACAGTACCACGTCCGATTGCGGGAATAATTCATTTGATTTCAAACGTAGACACACCTACAGAATTTATGAATTCATCTACTTGGATAAATTGTTTAGAAGACGCGTCTATCCACGTGGGAAATAAAATGCCGGTGCAAATTGCGAGCGAGGAAGAGGAAGAGATAAGACCGACTTCTTCGAGTTGTATATTTCACTTTTACGTGGCGTCGATGAGCGAATAGACCGCGGAACAGAGGATTATGTATTTCTTCCTTTGTCGTCTTATCGACGGTTCTGGCCGACTTCTCGTGCACGGCCGTATATACCGCCTTCGAAAAGGTTAAAGGAGCTTCTCGGCCGTGCATTCTCCCGGTTGAAAAGAACGAGGAAAGGGGAAGAAAGAGAGAAAGGGATGGCCGGTTGTCCTTCTTCCTTTCTCTTCTCGACAATGGGGGCGTTCCACTGAGTTATCGATCGTTTTCACGTTCCTAAGGCACAGGAACAGCCTCGAGAGAGTCTCGACTTCGAACTGGCGCGGCGGCCGGAGGCACGACTCGAACTCGTGACTCCACCGGGCATCGAAATCGATCTTTAGACGATACATCGATCTGCATCGACGAAAGAGGCTCTCTAGAACGATAACGCACTTCCGTGAACTCGCCATTAAGGGAAACGAGGAAACCGGAAAGCCGAAAGTGTGGAGTAAATATAGACGCGGCTGCCTTCTGGCCGGGGCAGCTGTGAAAACTCTCCTTACTTCGACGCGATACAGAGGGGCTTTCGAACTTCGGTGTTCGCCAAGATTCTCTCGATGAACAGCTCCTTCACGGTTCGATAGAACTCCCGTAAAAGTAGAATTACATTTTTTTACGAAATCGTCAATGAATCGCGTCTATCATAAGAAAATCAGTACGATCATAGAATTATAATAATCAAAATTCTACTGAAGTAGAATACAGAAATTGGCGAACTAATTTAAACAACGTCGAACGAAACGCGATCTGCGTCGTCGTTTCTCACGAACAGTCCAGCACAATTTCGCGCGGTATCACGCGTCAATTTAAACCTTCAATTCCGAGCAATCATGTTCTAACAGTAATTTCGTGTAATGCTCGTCATTACCAGACTCCGGACGGAAACACGTCTACAGCTTCGTGTAAATCGTCAAACGCTAATATTGTCCCTTGAGCTCGGAATTGCGCACGCGATGGAGAGACGGAGACGGGAGGACACCGCGGACCGGTGCGAGAACGCTTGAAACGTACGCTGCAGGTTGTAATTTAGACGCGACTGCGACTCGTGCCAAGGCAAAGGCACACAATGTTCACAAAGAGAAACTGTACTGGATGAACACGATCGAGCGACTCGCTTTATGTACACCGTTTTCCACTATTTCAACGTCAGTTCGGGACAGGGAAGATTCGAGCGAAGTTTACGCAGAGACCGGAGTTCTTTATCGTACGCTCTCGATCACACGGAATCATAGAGTTTCTCGTAGTACCTGTCGTGTACTTCTACGTCAGTAAGCCTCTCTCAAAGTTCGCACCGTGTTCGAGCAGGAAAAGTTGTGCGTGAAAGGCGAGCCAGACGACGGGAGTTGCTGTTCCATCGAGTAACATCGACAATTTCACGAAATCTGTCCGCATTAGCAATTCTAGCGACTGAGCACGCACGATCTTCGTTCACGTGGTTCAGAATTCACCAACGAGATGTATATACGAAATGTCTTCCTAGTCGCTGGGAGAACGATCGTTGTTACACGATTTTTAACAAAAAAAGAGAGAAACCGAACAAAGCGATCCACAACGAAATAATTCAAAAATAAAATGCAATGGATAAAGAAATGAAAGGAAGATATCGAAGACACAACGGCGCACGGAATCGGACGGAGAAAAGAGAACATGACGAGCGAAACGCAGCCAAACGGACGGAAGCCCATCGACGAAAAGGAGAAGCGATCATATATCGCGAGCAAGTGCGTGCGTGCGTGCGTGCGTGCGGCGCTGGTACAATTAATGACGGAATCGCGTGTGCGACTTCTCGAACGCCCCGAGGGGTGCAGCTCGAGTGCAGCACCTCTGGGAAAAAGTGGTGGCACGCGTCGTCAACGTCTACCTGCCGCACGCCTGCGTGCACCGGCTGCATAGGTGCACGCATGTTCCTGCAGGGGATCGCGAGCCGCCGGTGCATGATTTACAAAGTGTTTACCGGATCTGCGCGACCCCCGTTAACGAAAAGCGACGACGTTTGTTATTATTCGAGTAACCTGCCCCTGCGGTCACGAGCAAACCGTCGCGTCATTTCGACGCGTGTTCGTTAACTCACTGTGTCGAGCTATGCATGATTTGCATCCTTACAAATGACAATGCAAATGCCGTTTACCAGAAATGCAATCGGCTTATGTATAAACGGTGTGTTAATATACTCGCGAGAAGATATAATAGCCTTTCATAAAAGAAGACAAACTCAGCTGCATCGTTCCAATGGAATGACAGAATCGTGATATCAGAGTCTTAAAATATTAATTACATAGTCTTCGTCAGAAACATTTCATAAACGTATATACCGAGTCGTTATAACTTCCTGATTTCCCCGTCTATCAAGTTATGATTGGAACAGAAATTATATGAACTATCAGAAACGAGAAATTTATTTATAAATACTAGTAGATTCTAATTAGCAATGAATATGCAGCTGACTACAATTTCCCAGCGTATTCAATTAATTCTTGTAGCAAAAATGAAATTACTGAATAAAAAATGTAATTTTATTATTCTCGTTTCGAGTTCTAACGAGAGTACAAATTCATATAGTTGTAATTACGCACAATGCTATAAATGCATCGCAGAACATACGAACCTGCCGCAAACAGACGCACAAACAAAAAACTCGACGTATTAATTTACGCTAAGCTTTTTACCTTAATAGAGGTTCGAACGACGACTGGCTTTATTACGCAAACTTTCCATCCGGTACGCAAAATAAATAAAAACAGTTCCGCATACAAATGAGAATACTACAGAAAAAAAATTGCGATTTCTGTTCTACTTGTTAAAAATCGTTCTTTGCATTACTGGAAATTAGTTTGTTCGTAATCAAACATTGGATACAGAAGACTCCAACCACGTTTCCGTGAAATATCTCTGCGCGCGTAAATAATAATTCATAAAGCAAACACCAGCTTTTTGCCGACTCCGCACAACAATGATCCAACGACCAGGTAAAGAGAATGTTTAAACGTACGATACACTCACGAGAGTGAATTCGTGAGGAAAACCGGGAAGTCGGTGTTTCGTGGAACGAGCGAATCTGTTGATCGCGTGGAAAGACCATGTAATTCCATTATTTATTTACACAAAGCGAGGAGAGAAAGGAGGTAGAACGTACGGCGAGGTGAAACAATCGGCGACACGACGGTAGAACGAGCGAGTACTTACACGGGTGTACGTATACGCGGAAAGTACGGGGATCGCGCGTCTTGCTGTCCTCGGAACCCCTTCGGGGAAATCCCTAGCCGCGAAACATAAGGGTGCGAGGGGTGTACAAGCAGGGATCGCGGTCGTAAGTGACTGCAGGCCGCCCCGAAGGGTGCGAAGATAAACCCTGTAAACATTCGCGATAAAGCTGGTCCCCGGGGAGACGGGAGGAGAAGAGATTCAAGAAAAGACGAGTAGGCTTCGTCTCCCGCGGCGCCATTGTTCGACGATTAAAGGCCGTCGAAAAAAAAATGCAAACGAGAAATTCAATTGCGGCGCTGAACGAACAGTCCCTCTGCCCCCGTCTTCCCCGTGCTTCGCGAAAAACAGGGAAAGAAATGAAGTCTAAGAACGTCTAAACTGAGCCGAGGGAACAATTTGTCGGGAGGATACACGAAACGTAGCGCACGAGTCACGGTTTGGGGGGCGTCTGATTAAATCCGAGATTCTCAAGGAGGAATCTCGACTTTCCTGGAATTGATTCCCCCAAGAATACGACATGACGTGGTGCTGCCTCGCGATACGATCGTTCTTAGGAGAAGAAGATTAACCGGAACGAGGCAACGTAAGTTACGGATAGAACGTTTTCTAGGCGTTATAAGCGAGAGCACTGTGAGCCAGAAAACGCGATCGCTATCAACGATAACACATCAGCTGTTCGCGCGTTTATCACGCTAAAAAGCAGTACCTAAATATTTGCGCGACGCGCTCTTCCTCGCGATGATAAGGCCGCGTTTAAGGGCGATAAAAGCGCGAGATAAACCGGCTGACCTTATCGCCCGTTAAATATTCAAATATGCACACTGGTTGACTTAGCTCTCCAATAAAGTAGCGCACGAATTTTAATGACTTCACGATAAACATTCGACGAAGGACATGAACGTCTCCCCGAATTTATAATTCAGTTGAAATTAAAGTAAGTGTTAATACGTATTAAATAACACTAATATATAGAAATCAGGAATTCTTAATTGTGATTTTGTAATCATGACACGTGGCTGTACTACGTGAACGTGCAGTATGGACACGTTGAGGAGCAACGTGAATTTTTAACATACGTCTACTTTGGGTTACCTTTTCTGATGGCTTATTTCGCCGTGTGTACTGCCAGTCATTCTAATTGCGGCTTTCCATACATAATGTGCACGTTAGACTAATTACAGAGAAAGGTATTGTCAGGGCCCGGCTAGTAGACCAAGCCTTTGAATTGCGACACCATAGACCGAGAGGGAGCGGGGTTGAAAAGAACGGTTCGCGTGTGTTCTCGCCGGCGCAACACAGCCTAACACTGTTAATTTCAACGATCAAGGTAGAAAATCGAAAGCCTTAACGAGAACAAAAACACGTGATTGCGCCGATTAATGCAATTTTGCTGATGATGGAATGCGAGTGAAAGGGGGATGCATTGTCAGTAATAATCGGTCCGAAGTGGATTAGTATTAATTACGTAAATTGACGAGAAAGTCAATGGGTATAAGTAACAGCTTGTAGAGATAATAAGAAATATGATATAATTGATATAGAAACTATTAAAAGAATTACTCATATCAAGTGTACAAACAAATCCACATAGAATATACATAGATACAGATAGAATACGTAGATATTATCTTGATAATGCACTTTTTTCAGCGTTTACTTATCAATTAGTGATAATGACAGAAAGTTAACAATGAAACTGAGGCGCCTAATGCAGTAAAGAATCAATTTTTGTTCGTCGAACAATGAACCTACTGAACGCAAGGTTTGAATGATGTACGAAGAAGAATTTGAGAATCGAGATTTTTATCCAGCAACGACACAACGACGTGCACAATGAACGCTCGAGAGTGTGCACGAGCGAAAGGGAAACAAGGGAAAGTGGAAGACGCGGGCAGACAGGGAGGAGGACGAGTAACCGTACGAAATCCCGGGAAGAAGCCGGTGATAGAATAGCGCGGAGCGCACGCGGGAACCACTTTAGGACTTATTTTTATTGGACATTTTTTTTCTGTCTGGCCGTTCCGGCTGAGCCGAGTACCGCGGAAAAGGGGTGTGTACCATCCCACACACAGCCGAGTCACGCGGGTGTGCGTACCTACGGCAAAAAGGCTGCACGTCGCTCGCCAACCCCTTCTTTGCCTTCTCGTCCGAGGCATTCCCTTTCTCGAGAGTACACCGGCACGGCGCAACGGAAGAAAGAAGAGAAAGAAAGAGAGAGAGAGAGAAAGGGCTCTATTAATAGACGACGCACTTATACTTCGAAAAGCGGTGGCGGGTTTATTGATGCTCGACGAATATCAGGGTTCACGGCGCGGGGGGAAAAAGTGGAGACGAGCGAAGCAACAGGGAACGCGAAGTGCGCTGGAACGGGATAAAAAGAAACGGCAGAAGAAGAAATGGGAAAAAACCACCTGAAGACCTCGTCGATCGACCCGAGTCGGCTCGGTATCGATGAAAAGCACAGCGCGCTGGCATAACTGCAATGGGGGTCATGAACAAGGTCAATAACCACGTACAATCCTGCTGAAATACTTTCGATCGAACGTGGAGGCTGCGAGAATCGCGGCGATTGGAACAAAGCAACGCCGTGACGCTGTCAATCGATGTGATTTCCAATCGTGGTAACGCTGTAGTAAATTCGAGAGACTACTCGTTCGAGTAATTGCTGAATCAGTAATGAAAATTTACTTAAAAACCAATTTTCAATGAAATAGCAAACGTCGATCAATGAGACTAATGCACCCAGCCAACATCGATAAACCGTAATGTGTTCTTTCCGGTCAGTGACCTCGAACAAGTACAAAACAGTTAGTGAATCATATTCACATATCGCGCATCCCTGTCGTCGAAGGGTTCAAGAAACGATAGAAATCACGGAGCAAAAAGATCATCTGTTAAGTGCAGCGACGAAGAAACTGAGAGAAAGGGAAAGAAACGGTGTCGCTAACTCCACTAATTCACCACTCGAGTGACCGTCCTCGAGACAAGAGTACTCTCACTCGGTGTGCCTATGCCTACATAAATATCCTTCTGTTCGCTCTCGTAGCGCGCGAAGAGAAATACCGAGCAAAAGAAACGGACAGAAAGAGTGCTCGCTCTCCCTCTCGCGTAGCCGGTTACCAGTAACCTATTGTTCTTCCCTTCGATACGTCCTTCGTGACATCAAATTTAACGACCGCCAGGACTTTATACATATTTCATCTCGTTTCGGATCGATTCGTCGAAAACGATCAGCAATTTCGAGGAAATACGAACGATTGAGAGAATCTACAGAATTGTGAGGGGATTATGGTCGTAAAATGAAAGCTTTAAGGCGACTCGTTTAAGAGATTTCATTTCACGGGGACGAAAACATTATTTACAATTTATGCCAACATAAAGGGTAATAGAATATTTTACATTTATATTAACGTATGAAGATGAAAATGAGTATTGGACATTCCAGCACGATATTATCCTGATTAAAATCGATAAATTTTGAACGTACGTTTATATGAATTGATCAAAGTCCGAAAATGTCCATGGACGAACACTCTTGGCTCTTGTCATCTTGATCATCGCTGTTATTATTGTAATTAAATGCAAACGTACAAAGCTCACGGACTCGCACTATCGTTTCCGCTTCCGGCACGGAGAAACGGGAAGACGATCCAAGTTCGCCAACAAATATCGTACATTCACAATGTATACAGTGAAAACCTCTATTTCTAGTCGCGGATTGATAAGCAACGGTACCAACTAATTACCACTTGCGAGTGATAAGACTAGATTGCGAGCAGCGACATAAACGTCCACGTTTAATCTTATTTCTCCTCGTCAACCGATTTTTCGCGAAGCTGAGGCTGAAGCGAACTCGGAGTATCAAACGTATCTTATTACCCCGGAAAATTACGCCAGGATGCTAATAACGAATACCAACGATTTTTATTCGGCAGATTTAATGACGAGCGCCAAACGAATGAACTTGAAATGCATACGTATGCAAATTGCCTCTTAACATAATATAGTAGATAAAGGCGTAGAAGGCCGTGCAAATTGGTCTGATAGGCATGTATCGTATTTATGTAAATGATTACCATTGTTAATACGTTTTTATCTGTGAATCTGTACTTACACCTACCATACTATTCTATATAGTATATCATGTCGCGTTTTTGCACGGTAAAAACAGGGTTTTCATGAATGACACAATCGAAACTTTCTCGGAAAAGCAAACGGGTCACCATTCGAGTTATTAATTATTTTCAAAAATGAAATATGTACGTATGTCTAAAAATGATTGAAGTGTCAAATGAAAAAATAAAAGCTGGATTAAATGTTCTGAGAGTTATCGTTATTTTCTGAAAAAGAATATATCTAATTCTGTTCCAGTCCCTCTAACTGTAGATCTGAAATTTCATCCACTCGTTTGTGAATTTTTGAACATTAGTATACCTATGCGATGCGAATGAGTGGAGGCTTGAAATCGTTGATAACGACCTGCGAAACCGTTTCGGGACCTCGAAAACAGACGTCAAGCGAATTAAGTTTAACCTTGCCCGTTCGCGTTAACCTTGTTCGGTTTGCTCGAATCGAGCGTGCCGCGCGCCCACGTAGGAGCCGTGAAAGTGATGTCAAAGGTACACGTACGCGACGCCCGTATTCCCCAGAAAAATTCCGAATAAAAATAAGAGATATCTCAAGAATTACCCGCGTACGACCTTGCGTTAACGATAAACGATAATAAATGTTTTGATCGAAGCCGATGACCACACCTGTAGCGTTTGGCAACGCCGTGGGTGTGGACACAGATGTCCTCGGAACGAATACGATCACGCAAAGCTCTGAAGCAAAGTCGATGTACGTGGAATTACATGCCCGAGAAATAAAGATATCCACGACGAACCCGTTCCAGTGACACCGAGACGGGTGTCTGCTGTCCCTTCGATATTTTCCGGATCATTGAACACCATTGCCGGATACGTCATCGTACGGATAGCTCGTGTCGAACACGCCATCCTCGTGCTCTGACATGTACGCGCTAATATGGTCAGCGAGAGTAATTCGGATTATCCTCGTTAATCATCTATGCCCTCCCGAATACGAGTCATTGTACGATAATGACAATGAAATGTTCGATAAACGGAAAGAGCGGAACGAACACGTTTCAAAGTCACGCGTACACTATCACCTTGACCTCGGAAAATCAGTCGCGTTTTGACAGGAACGAAATGACGCCGCGTAACCGCGGAACGTATACTACGTACATGCAATGTATGTTAGCACTCACCGTAGCCGACGATCCCCGTGCTAGTCTTTCCGACGAATCCACGAGATCCTTGCGGGGGATGAAATCCTGTCGCACAAGCGTCACGCACAGTGTCAACCACGTCGAGGTTATATATACTTCCCGCGAACAAACGGCCGTGACCAAGAGAAGGAGGCTTTGCCGGTATAACCACGAAAGCACTCGCGCGATTCTGTTCGAACGCGTATCTCGAGTGCTGCGCGATACGATATCGATGGACCTCGGGCCGCCATGCACTGACTGTCGAGACTGCGGCCGCTTGTCTCGCGCATGTCTTCATCGAACGCGCGCGCATCTCCCGTTTCGAACGACTCGTGGGACGCCGGGAGAGCTCGGTGACGGCGGCATCTGAAAATGACCCGCGGAACTTCTGTTGAATTTCAAATTAACATCGATTGCGCAATGTTCAAAATCTGTTTCAGACATTAAAATAAATAAATTACCAATGTACAATATAAATGTATAAGGGAAGTACTTGAAATAAATTGGGCATACGTATTTTTATTATTGAACATTCGTAATGAACAATTATTATTCCCTTCGTAATCCTTACGATCTCTCCTATATGAATTTCACCAAGAAAGCTACATAATTACAATAAATCTGTAAAATTATTTTATATAAACCAATTGACGATAAAATAGAGAACCAGGCAACGCGACCGTCACTCGGCAATTAGTCGTCTGCTGGTTCTATCGCATGTCGATTCAAATGCGATGGTACATAAAATACGCAAAGATAAATCATTTTTAAATTTAGTTATTATTAAAACCAAAGACCATCGTTCGAATTTATTACAAAAATACAACGCTAGAAAAAATATCTTACCTAAGAAATCTAAGCCTCTTCCTCGAAAATGATCGTAGCAATTTATCATAATGCTTAAGGATGTATTGGCTATATAAAAGGTATAGCCAATACATCCTTAAGCAGAGGCTTCGTTACTCTCGTTTGCATCTACTCAGGTATATCCAATACCGGTTAAATGGCCGGAAACATCCTTGATTCAGTAACGAGCATGGTGTTCATGATCGTGTGAGTACCAAAGAACAACATCATCGGACTAAGGATCTGACTGAATGACTCTCACCTGAAACAGTCGTGGTCTTGCCTCCGCGGATCACAGACGCGTTTCTCTCGGGTTGCAGCAGCACCAAAAGTTTCTTCGTTTTTCGAATAACAGAGGAGAACTTGACAACTACTCGTATGTACATTCGCAATCTACTCGTTTAATATATTTGAAATAAATTATGCAATTTAATATCTCTCTTTTTCTCCTGTTATTTCAATTGTTATGTTTTATTCATATCTCTCGTAATTATCATTGACAGTTATTTGAATTATATTTATACAATGATTACGTGTCTTTAATATTTGTAACATGACCTCTTAGCATGTATTATGCTAACTCATTACTTTTAATTAATTCATTTATTATATTTGCATATCTTGACGAATCTGGGAAAAACCGCATTCCGGAAAGAATTTCCTCTGTGCAATCGTAATGAATCGCATTAAAGTGTACACGTGCTCTGTTTTTCTTCTCTCAACACAATAGGAGGATATTCATACGTCAGAAGCACCAGCGTCGCAGGTTCTTCGCTTATCTTCGAAATAGCCATGTATCGAAACCTGCTGTGGACCTGTCTGAGCTGCCTCTGCTTTCTCGAGCTCATCGCGGCCAATGCTCCGGTAGTTAAGATAAAAAATGGGACCTTGTCGGGGCTAACTATGAAAACTAGACGGGGCAGGGAGTTCATCGGATTCCGCGGAATTCCGTACGCGCTGCCACCCCTTAAGAAGCTCAGATTTGAGGTAAATTCCTAATCTGATACTACAGATTTTTATATAAAATAAGTTATTTATAGTATCAATATAAAAAAATGTGTTTTAGATAAAGATTTATTTTATCGTTTGGATATTGAAATATTAATTAATTTTATTATAAATGGATATAGCTCTCAGTCTGTTCGATTATAATTAATATCACATTAATATAATCTCTTTATGTCATATTGTAATTTTTATAGCTATGTTTACTTAATTGCTATTTCTATAGCTATGTTAAGCTTACTCGCATTAATAGCAGGCCTACTGTAAACTAGAAGAAAAAATATTCTGAACACGTGCTTCTATATGCAAATAATATCGAATTACATAAAAGATTTCCTAGTACATGTGTACCTTGGTATTTTCCTTGTCAATGATTTCATGTTGTAATAAAAAAGAAGTGAACTATTCGCAGAACATCTAACGAGTTATACACTGTTTTCAAAAGCAAGGGAAAACTATAGTACAAAATGTATTATTAATTTGCAGGTGTACTGAGTTGTGTTTATTCGATTCAGTTCGATTCGTAGTCTCATCTTAATGGAATCTCATCGTATAGGTTTAAATGCAATTACAAAACTTGATATTTTTTTAAACGCAAATGCGATTAAATTGCTTTTATCTCAAGAATTTCGAGCGAACTATTTCGAACAGGCGTATAGAAAAAAACAGAATTTTCCGTCATCAAACTGGAAATTTGTTTTCGTTAACGCGTATCAGTGATGTAATTTTACGTTCAGTTACGAAAGTCACGTGAATACATTAACTATGACAACTTCTCATGAACCTAATGAGCGCGAAGGTTACAACTTTTCCCCCTACACAAACCAGTTCTCGTTTTAAATATTGACACTGTAATCACTCTTTCTATCTATCTATTTTATATTATATTACATTCATAATCTTAGAAAATTAAATAATCGTATTTCTACTTGATGAATTGCTGTTACTCTCGTAAAATTCAATAAAATTATCACTACGTACTCTTAGTCTAAACTCTCTCTTTAAAGCGAATTCAAGTCACGCAGGTAATATTCGCGTGCGTATGCAACCAGAACTTAGCCAGTTAAACCAACACACGATTACGACCCACTGCGAATCAGATGTTTTATGTTAACAATTATTTTATCTCGGGAACACCAATTATGTCAGGACTTATACTACTAATAACGTGCATTCACAGGCACCGCAGCCAGCAGCAGCCTGGGACGGAGTGCTAGAAGCTAAGGAGGACGCCAACATTTGCACGCAAAGAAATATCTACACTCATCAAGAAGAAATCGTCGGTGACGAGGATTGTCTCTACTTAAACGTTTACACACCAAAATTACCCAAGGAAAGCGATAAACTGAAGGCTGGATTTCCGGTTATGATTTGGCTCCATGGCTGTGGTTGGATCTGCGGTGCTGGTCACTCGGAATTCTATAATCCTAAATTTCTATTGGATCACGACGTGATCCTCGTCACCGTGAATTACAGGTGAGAAACCGAGAAATCACGTTCACACGCGTATTTATTAATAAATTCTTTTCACAGACTCGGACCCTTGGGATTTTTGAGCACGGAGGATACAGTGTGTCCAGGAAATAATGGATTGAAGGACCAAGCACTCTCCATTCGATGGGTACATGAAAATATCGCCGCCTTCGGTGGTGACCCGAATTTGGTGACTATCTTTGGAGAAAGTGCTGGTGGTGCCAGTGTCCATTATCACATGATGAGCGATTTGACGAAAGGTGAATAATTTTTGTTGCATTGAAATGATAGAATAATAGAATCTGATCTCCTCCGTCGCCTACATATTCAGTAAAAAATGAATTTTAATTCAGACAAAATGTCAAGATTAATTTACATACGTTGACACCTTGCGTCGGATAGATTGTCAAATTTTAACATTTCGAAGATTGTGTTTTACGACGGCGACAAAACGCATATCTTAAAAATTGCGCAACGGCAAGTGGACTAGAAGTTGAAACAGCTAACACATGCGCAGGCCGTTTTCACGGTTCATAATATACGTTGCACTAATCATGACATAATTCTCCTTTAGACAAGGATACGAAGTTTCGTAACAGGTTTTTGATTAAGCGCGTAATAAAGGTAAGTTTTCGCAGACGACTACATTGAATGTAACTTGAGATGATAAGGAAAAACCTAGTTTAGAAATTGCAATCGAAATGAGATGAAATGAAGAGCACGGCCTAATTGTGTTTCTCATTAGCTGTCTAGTAGATCTCGACGGCCGATGATGAAGAAGATTGTGTAATGCATCAATTATTTTTTTACTATCCTTTGTGTTGAAAATAGGACTTTTCCAACGCGCGATTTCGCAAAGCGGTAACGGCCATTGCCCTTGGGCCTTCGGCAGGCCGGGTTCGGCAAAGAAGAAGGCCACCAAGGTGGCTGAGCTCCTAGGTTGTCCTTCCAAAGATTCGAAAAAACTCATCGACTGTCTACGGTCGAAGGACGCCATAGATATTATCGGCACCGACCGCGCGTTCCAGGTAAGTGCAATTATATTTAATTTCAATTTTAAATTATCAAAATACGGTTCTAAACAGACCATCTTTGACGTTGTAAGGAAGCAATTATTTTATTATGTAAAAGAAACAAATGATTTAATGAGAATAAATAATGACCGAAGGGATAGGCTTGATACATAATCATGGTATGTCTCATACCATCGATCACATTTTAATACTTATTATCTGTAATTATTATCTGATATATCTGGCATGCGTGTCACGCCCGATCGCCAGTTACATTTGCATATCTGCGTACGTATACATACTTATAAGTCACTGTCGTCTGTTCAGTCATACGTGTTTTTAAATAAGTTCTGTTGATGTTCACATAAACTGTTTCGACACGTAGATTGAATAAATAAACTGGCAAGCCTAGGATAAAGTATTTTGCATACTAAACAACAGCACCTCATTGATTCGGTTTTTAAGTTAATCCGTATTTAAGTACATGTTCGATGCAAACAATTTTTAATTATGGAATAATATGGTTCGATCTTGTGTTTCGTATTCGGACGTATCATTAAACAGCAGGATCTGAATCATAAATTCTCTAAGAATGTTTGTCATTCCCTATTAAGAAACAGATTTTGCAGATATTTGTTTTTTATAGCAGATTGCGATCTAATGAAATCCCCATTCCTCTAGATTCCAAGAGCAACTCAATCAAATGCTGAGATCTGATTCTGTAGAATTTACAAATCATTGAGATAGGCTTGTCAATTACTTGGATTTTACGAAACGATTCGACTAACTTCTTTCAATTCCTACTCGATCTATATGCGAAAGATTAATGTGTCACGTACCTAGTCAAACAAGTTTCAATCAAAGCTTGTGTGTGCATTGATAATTGCGCGGGCGAACCTTGGCATTGAAAACGAATAGCGTGTGTCGTACGACCATAGACGATGACGTTTATAAATTGCTATTCTTACATAAGAGTCTTGATATCAGAAATCACTGAAAAAGTAGTATTAAGCGACTACATAATACATATTTAATAATGTTGTAGAAGTACATACAGCACGTCACGTTCTCAGGATTCATATTAGCTATTTATGCGTTCCTACGTATGTACGTACGTACGTTCATTGTAAGTTAAACAAGTTCTTACCTCACAGAAGTTTTGAATGAATTTTACTTGACGGTAGAATTTTCGCAATTCGATTTATCGATAACCTACTTAGTCGAGTAGCGACTGGCATGACATGATAGATAAGTGGTTCCTAATTCTAAGAAAACCAGCTCCGTGTTCGTGAATATATTAACTTGCCTATTCATACGCATACTGTCCTAATTAAATCAATCCTTACGAAATTACGATAATCCTTGCTACTATTCACAAGGGAAATAAATTAGTACTCGCTGTAAAATCGTTCGGCTAGAGAAGCATGTTATAGCACGATTGCAAGTGAAAGTGGACACGAAATGAAGCGATAAATCGGCTGCATTGTCCTCCGAGGAGTTTCTACCTGCAGTCCCGAGGCTTTAAAATACATTTAACGCGAATTCAAAAGAGATTAATCGCGCAGGAAACAATTAAGGTGCAGCAGTTTTATTTCCTTTTACTAAGAATAATGATTTCTTAATCTACGATTAAGAAATATCCATGTACCGAGAATTATTTTTTATCATCAAATCAGAGGATGAATATTTCAATAATTAATTACAATCACGACTGTGATTTATTTTTTCAAATTATTATACTTTGGACGTTTTGCAAATTACATACACTTTTCATGTCTTCTTATCTCCGATTTTATCGTAAATGTTTTATAGCCTCTATAATGGCAATCAATTTTCCAGGTATAATGAATAAGACTTCGATTTTCCTCTTTCTACTTTCTATTAGGTGTTCGGTTACTGCCCGATGATACCGTTCAGACCGATAGTTGAACCTGTTCATCCTGGCGCTTTCTTAACTGAAGATCCCGCGGTTTTATCGAAGCAAGGCCGCTTAGCGGACATACCATGGATGACGGGAGTTACGTCCGAGGAAGGATCTATCATAGTACCGGGTACGCACTTTTATACAAACCATCGTTTAACTATTAAAATCATCTACCTTTCGATTATCAGGATTGTATGCACTGGATCATGGAAAATTGATAAAAAAATTGAACAAGGACTTCTCTAACATTGCTCCAATAACGTTACTGTTCGGGGAGACGTGCCCGAAAGACGAGGAGAAACGCGTGGCCACCGAAATACGGAAATTTTATTTCGGCGATGCTCCGCTCGATAATTCCACGCGATTCAAAGTCATCGACGTGAGTACACAGAAACATTACACATGTTCATTCTGACGTATATTAAATCACAATGCTACTTTTATGCAAAGTTCCCACGTCTCAATAACCACGTGTTACAGATGTACAGCGATGCTTGGTTCACTCACGCGGCTTACACTTCCGTGCGTAACTACCTCGAGAAGCAGTCGGCGCCTGTGTATTACTATTACCTCGCGTACCGTGGAACCGCATCTTTCAGTATGATATTCGGCGATCCTGATAACGACTACGGCGTGTCACACGCGGATGAACTCCAGTATCTGTTCCCAGTCGGAGAACAATTGTTCAAGGAGAAACCATTGAGCAAGCAGGACCACCAAATGGTCGACACCATTACGAATCTTTGGTACAATTTTGCGAAAACTGGGTGAGCTTGCTGTACAACTCTTCATTAAAAAAATGTTAAACACTGAGATTAGACTAGATGGTCAATTATTTTTCAGTAACCCTACGCCAGAGGTATCGGACAAGATACCCATTAAATGGAAACCTGTAAGAACCGAAGCTCTCGAGTACCTTCACATAGGACAGGATCAAATCCGAATGTCGGAGAATCTCCTGATGGAGAGGATGAACTTCTGGGAAAGTTTACCGATACGACCGGATTTGGACGACGGCAAGCCGCGCAAAAGGAAAGACGAACTGTAAAAAATACTTCGAAACAGACTTTACGACTATCGCGCATGTAGTCGTAAAGTTTAACGCGCAACAGCCGCGAGACGGCATAAACTGTATATCTCCGTCCTCGAATACCACACGTTCACTTATGTTAAATTTCAAAAATCACACGCCCACACGCACACATTATTTCATGACGCGAAAAGTTAAAAGTCCGTGCACAGCGTTGTTAAACTCCGTTCAGACGAACATGCTGTGTACATATTATATCAAACATTAAAATAGTTTATTCAAGGAAACGACGTTACATCGTCCCTATTTTATCTTTTTGCTCTTTTTCACTTTGCCCTTTTTCTCTTTATCACTTTTCAATTTGCTCTTAGAAAATTTTATTGCAGAAACGTAAGGTGGTGCCAGTAATAATTCCATCGGTGGTGGCGACAATCGCACTACCATGCAAGCTATAGAATAATTTCTTGGGTGACAGCTTTCAAACACGTGAAACCTGTTCTTTCTTGAACCTAATTCTTGATACGGTAATTCGTAAACTATACTGAAATTGAGTCTCTCGCCTGTAAGCGCAAGAAATCTACGAATTACCCTAAATACAATTCGAATATTGTGCAGTCGAATGTGAAACGTACCAATTGTCTGAGCAGCGTTAGTAGTGAATTGCCCGACACAAGTCGACGCGAAGTAACTAGCTCGTGTAACGCAAGATCGCAATAACGCGGTGCCAATGCCATTACTTTGATGATCAGACTTTACGCAGATAACATCGATGCACACGGCGCTTTCCGAACCTATTCCGTAATACTGAGATTTGGTAGTAACCAAATTTTTCAGCTTCATTATTTGACGTAAAGTCTCTCCTTGCTACAAACGGAGGACGTCTAATCGTAATTTCGTACTAATTTCAAGATTATTTTGTAAAACTGAACGGTGTATTCATGTGAGAGCTTCGGAAACGAAGAGAATAAAAATTGCACATGTCGAGGATTAGATTGTTGAATAAGAAAATTGTTGATGACGTTACTTACCTCTTTCTGAATGTACCATTTGGACTTGTCGAACGGCGTGGCAATTAGCACGCCCACGAGATCATTGGTACCGTCTTGAACGGCGCACAAGCTCATCAGAGTTTCCATTTTCTTGAAAACCTTGGTCATGACCGATTTCATCGACAGGGCATCATCCGTAAGGCCAACAGCGGTGCACATCGGTTCCGTCGTACAGAAATGGCTCTGAAACGCACAGTTGAAAAATTAACGTTCATTATTTCCGCAAAAGTTTGCAAAACTACTAAACGAAATTACTCGTATGAGTAAGAAAAAAATAACGTAGAAAATCAAGTAAACGTTCCCAATGCTGGCAAATATTTTTTTATGCACAATAAACTGTACTTCGGACGGCGATGTACTAGTATAAACTTCAACGCTTCCATAAATCTGTCTAATCGAAGGTCAACAATTCGATAACCACTGGTCATTCTCTCCCAGACGATAGGAGCGTCGGCGCTTGGGGTCTCATCGTAACGCCGTACAGACCTAATCGCCGAGAGACGAAGTTTCAGAGCGAAATAATCGCTTTCCTTGATAGAACTTTTCTTACGATTATCATTGGCAAAAAACGGCCAGCCCCTTCCATACATATTATACATGTTGGTTTTTTAAAAAAAATTATTATCCCTGATTCCTTATTACTTTAAATTCAATGATTCAATTTTCAATACAAAATTTGGATAAAAGTTTCACGCGACATTTGAAATTTTTAGAGAAATTTTTTATTGTGAAGCTGCTGCAAATCGAATTAAACTGAACCCCAGTAGAACAGTAGATTCATTCTGTCAAAAATGGTACTAACAGCAGAGACTTTTTTGTTTCCTATTTTTTCTAATAATGTGACTGAACTGCATTTTGATATCCTTTCAGCGATAAGTTCAGAATTTATATAAAATGGAATCCTTTTTTTTTTATATGATGTACCACGCTCTTCCACTTCCTACTAATTTTATATAAATTTCACGATCTTTAAGTGTCCGTTTATGATCAATTTCCGAATCGTTTGTTTACCAAAATGGATATCGAGGAGAAAGACGAGCGCGCGTTAGAAGTGGAGGCGCGCATGAAGGCACCCCTTGAATGGGAATCGTCGGCCAAGTGTAAAATATTCGACCTAAAGGAGTCACAGTACGACGAAGCTTTGCGTCTGATCAAAGTTTAGCCATGAAACCGACTCGCGAACATAGTGTTGCATAATTGAAAATTCGCTCGAATAATAACGATTTAGTATCACCTCGCTGCGTGAACTAGATATTGAAGCAATAGTCATTACGAACAGTGGTTACTGCAATGTAATTTGATCGTTACAGCACCATCATTTCCGAGAAGACCCGATGTGCAAATCGATCTCGCTGCTCCAGGATCAGACATCCGTGAACGAGTATCTGGAGTACATAAGAACGTGGATGAAGGACACAACAAGCTTGGTCGCTACGAGTATCAAATCCGGCCGCGTGATCGGAGTCGCCGTGGCGCGAATCAACAGTGACCCTGAGAAAACTGATTCGTATGATCGTGCACAGGTACAATCATGATGGAAAAGCAAAGTGGTGGTCTCGAGATGGCAAAAAATTGAAATCGCTTCGTTAACAAGATGAATCCGTACGAATAGGCATAAATTAAAGTGATATATGAGTCAAACGAACGGATGGAGATTAAGTAGTTAAAATACCAATCGCAGTAGCAAAAACTCCGAATAATTGAGGGAGCTTGTTGAGTTCACGTTGCAGCATTCTGAAAACGAGTTTCTCGCTTCCATAGATCACCGAAGGAGCAATTCTGCGGAAAATTCTGCAGCTACTGGACAGACTAATGGTGCAAACGAAGGCGCACGAGAGGTTTCAGTGCACAGAATACTTCTGCGTTTACATTCTCTGCGTGCACCCGTCTTATCAAGAGAAAGGCGTCGAGATCGCGCTCCTCGACGCTTGCCTGCAGGTAGCAGTTACCTTAAAAATGCCGGCGATCGGCGGCGTTTTCACCAGCGGCGCCAATTTAACGAAGGCATTAAGCGTAGGTTTCGAACTACTTACGGAGATACGGTACAGTTCGTGGATCATCAACGACCGGGTCGTTTTCGATGATCCTGGCAGGGGAAACTACTCCGCCGCGTTTATGGGTAAACTCATACCGGAAGAGGAAGACCCGGAAAATGCTGAAGTATCATCTGCCAATACCACAGCTTAAATTATTGTCTCGCACGAAATATAAATGTTTCAATAATAAAATGTATTAGAAAACTGATAAATTAAATTCTGTCTAAAAACAAAGTTTGTTTCGACGATAAGCGATTATAGAAATTTTTATTCATTGGCAGAGCTTTTTTATGCGAATTATGAAATTATATCGATAGTAAAAATGGAGAATGTGCTCGTAAAAATTATTGTAAAATTAGGTATTGTATCGGTAACGCTGGAAATGACAGTGAATACTGAAAAATCGAGTTTCATGGTAAATCTACTGCATTACCAGCGCACCAGTTTAATATCCGATTGCGAGGGACTGTACTTAGATGCCGCCAGCTACGATTTTAAACGTGCCGATACCATTTTCCGAGAATTTCCCGTGGGTCTCCTCACGACACCCGTTCATCATTCATCCCTACCCCTGCGCGCCGGTTACTTTTGAATTCAGCATGCGAGGGATCGAGAATTCACCCCACGTGAAGGGCGGCTCTGTGCAATGAAGCTTCACCCTATAGGACGAGAGAGACTATAATGCCGTCCAGGCCAAGTTGCGCCATTTTATTAATCCAGAAACAATAGTGATTCCAACAATTTTTCTTGATTCCCGACATTTTGTCGTCAACATACTTTTAATATTTAATTAGGTAAGTACTTCAAAAGAGTTAAACCAGATTCAAACGAGGAGTTGACAAATTTTTGAATTTGTACGAAATTATGATCAGCTTGTAATATAGTGATTTCAATAGATGTTAATTCGATGATAAAAAATTATTATAACTTAATGAGGAAGATGAAACAACTACTATTTGTAATTTATAATAAAAGAAAATCAAACTCCGTTGGACATCTTTATTTGACGTACTTCAATTATAATCTCTATTAATATCATCGTATTTACTAAAAATTCGTTTCTTTTATTCATGTGTTCGT
>NW_017163421.1:24312-25178 GCF_001652005.2 Ceratina calcarata | reverse complement strand
CTAAAGTTGTATAGTATGTATATAAAAGATATTAATATTTGCAGCTAATTAATGCATGTTTTATGCTTTTCAAACGGAATCACCAGTCGAAGTCTCACGTTGGAAGTCTCGGAAGCAAATTAAATCTGTCGAACATTTTCAATCGACGTATTTATGCAATATTTAGTTATTCCTATTGCTTAAAAAAACTCGAAACGTCGACCTGTCTCCTGGGTTCAGTACAGCAGAATCCGTTTGTCCACCGACTTCCGGCATATCGGGCACTCCGACATCTGGTCGCCGCACATTTGACAGGTCCCGTGGCCGCATAAAAATATCATGTTCTTCAAACGGTCCAGGCAGACCGGGCACATCGTCTGTAACAAAAGAATCGACCCAAAAATGGATTTTCACATGAAATTCGAATTTCGAAAACGAAATCCAAATTGCCTAATAGGAACTGTTTTTTAGATTGCAATTCCAATTAAACAATATTTAATTTTTTTAAATAATTGTATAAATTATGTAAATTGTTTATTTGTGAGGATTTTATAGATTTTTTATGAAAAATGTATGCACCTGTTCCTTGATGTCTTGGAGTTGTTGCTGAAGTTTCTGTATATCGCTTAGGGACATGTCTCGACTGCCGTTGTTCATCAGAATCCCTTCCCCACCACCGCCCGTGTTCTGCGGCGGTAATTCTTCTTCCTGCTCGTTCTTCACGTCCGTTATTAAGGCCCCTTTCGAAACAGACAATCCAACTTATATTTATTAATACTACATATCATTTTTTGTGAATTTATTAAGAAGATATCAATGAGAGCACGCGTGGGGCCGGCGCTCAGCCACGGGAGAGGGGCTCGGCTCGTAGCGCTCGGCCATTGGTC
>NW_017163421.1:21716-22630 GCF_001652005.2 Ceratina calcarata | reverse complement strand
GTCTTTTTTATATTATATGTACTATATTTATTATGTAAAATGAACAAGAATGATTGCAATAATAATAAAGATAATAATAATAATAATAATAATAATAAAATTATTATTAGTAAAATATTGAATAGAAGATTTTTACTAAAAATTGAAATTGTTTATAAATAAATAAATAAAGAATAAGGATAGACTTACGATTCCTTGTTCTTGTGGCAGGTGGTTAACGTTTTGCAGAGGTTTGGGTCTGGGCAGAGATCAAGAGGGGTTTGTCCTTTCTTGTTCTTGAGCTCCAGGTCGGCGCCGTGGGCAGCGAGGAAGCAGGCGATGAACGAGCTGCTCTTCTTGTCCTGTCCCTGGGCGCCTAGGCCTATCACAAGCCGCTCTACGTCCTCGATATCCTGCAGCTGTCGCAGCTGCGACAAAGTGTGATATCTCAGCGCCTCGTGAAGAGGCGTGTCCCCGTCTTTGTCCGCGACGTTCAAGTTGGCGCCCTCGCGTACGAGCAGCTGCAACAGGATTTACGAGCCGCGTTTAATTATCGGGCCACGGCTCGCGGAATTAATCTGTCGGTGAGGGGAACGTTTTAATTATGTAGCTACTACCGGGACGGTGATTAGTTCGACCGAACACCGAATCTCCTCTGTACCAGAGCTAGCCTACGGGGCGTCAGGGCGCCCTCACTCGTAAGATTCAACCATCTTGCTTTATTATGAATCAAGTGCCATCGATTAGGTTTGTTATCAGGTGTTCATGTGGATTTGATCAAATGTTCATTTAATTATTTAAACAATTGCTGATTTAATACAATTTAATTATTTAAATAATTATTAATTTAATACAATTTAATTATTTAAATAATTATTAATTTAATACAATTTAATTATTTAAATAATTATTAATTTAATACAATTTAATTATTT
>NW_017163421.1:19055-19585 GCF_001652005.2 Ceratina calcarata | reverse complement strand
CTTTAACTAGTTTAATTAAATTCTGATATTACGATTAGTACAATTTTTTAAATAAATTCCCCTAATTCTAGTAACTTTTTTCTTATCTTTCCCAAGTGATAATAATAATAAAGGGTTCATTTTACTGTTTCTAAAAGATCGTAGCAATTATAGTGGTGAACCCCATGGAGAGCCTTCCCTAGGGCTACAGGCGGAAAGAGACGTGACAGCTGTCTTCTGACAGGACCTCCTGGAGGCATCAGCACCGCTGGAGCACACGCATATGTATGTTTGTCCTCTGCACGTGTGTACTATATACACATGATCCTACGTGACGTGCCTCTAGCTTTGACAGATGCATCCAGTTTCTTAATTAGTCTCTGGTCATTCGTTCTTCGTCCAAATTCGAATACTGGGAAAATTTACTGGTTTTATTTATGGAAATCATATCTATGGGACAACCTGTCTAGTAATTTTTGTATTATTAATGGTATTTCAGGTTTTGGTGGTACTATTTTTCTGTGGATTTCACACGTGCAGATCTTAAATAA
>NW_017163421.1:15109-16593 GCF_001652005.2 Ceratina calcarata | reverse complement strand
CATATATATTACACTTCGAGAACCTAATTTTTGATATGTTTGCGATTTTAAAATTCGCTCTATTTCAATACGAAGCGTGATTGGTTAGAAATGCAAAATGGCCGACGATTGGAAGCGTCCGTTATTAGTTGTTCAAGCGCAAATTAAAAAACGCACATTATGTTTTTACATCATGGAGGGAATAACTCAAGTTTTGTAATTAAAAATCGACGTTTTGTAGAAAATGGAGTATAGAATAGTTGGTTTAAGACTCGATTGGGAAGAAACGTGAGATTTAGACAAGGGAGATGGTCATCCTCGTTGCTCAGTCAGTCTCTGTGACTGACACTTGCGTGACGTATGTATCTTCGGCCGCGTGTGTACGCGATATGACGTGCTCAGATATCGAACATGTCCACGTCGCTGTCACGCGACGCGAAGCGATGCATCGCGTCGTCTCTCGCTCTCCCATCGCATCCTCCGGAATGTAACCGATTTACCGTTAAAACTCGCACAATTGCTTTTAGTAATTCAGCAAATCGGAGACCCAAAAGCATACAAGGTTCAATTTGAAAAAAATCTACAGTCTATTAATTTGCAAAAAATCCACAATTTATTATTTTCCAAAAAATCTGCAATTTATTAATTTGCAAACAATCTGCAGTCTATTAATTNAGCACGCGTAGGGCCGGCGCTCAGCCACAGGAGTGAGGCTCGGCTCGTAGCGCTCGGCCATTGGTCAGCGCGGCCTAACGCGCGCTCCCATTGGTCAAGCGTTTTTCGTTAATAACTCAAAAACCGTGCGTCGCATCGTATTTTGCCAAAGGAACTTTTTATTCAGAATTACTTCGAGAATCACTTCCTTTCGGTTCCAACACTTTTTCTAAATTATCCAGTATTTATAATAGCAGTAATAATAGTAATACCTGTAATATTGATGCCTTTAACGTAAGTGACGTCGCCGCCACCTCCGCAGCAGATGGACATCGACACCATGTGCTGTATCTGCATTCTGCACTGTACGCACTTCTTCATCAGCGCTGCGCAACTTTCACAGGCGCACATGTGCCCGCATGGCCGAAACAATACGCTCGCCTTGCGATCCGAGCACACCACGCATTCCTCGATCTCCAAACAAAATAGTACTTTTTATGGTACTGTAATATACGCCATATTTTATGGTATATAGATATAAAAAGGAGAGAGTAAATAGACTTTTGTTATTAAAAATACTTGGGAATTTTGTTGAATTTTTTTTTTATAGGAATGCTGGAAACGATAATATGAAATGTTTCGCAACGATACCTTCGTTCGGGACAGAATATTTTCTCTGCAGATCAGACATTTCTTGACCCTCGGGGCGCAGGCGTTGCAGCAGGCTATATGCCCGCAGGGGCTGAAAAGCATTTCACGTTTTCCATCGGAGCAGACTAAACACTCGTCGATCGTGCCTGACGGCACTGTCGTCTCAACTTCGTGCCTGCAAGTGTAATTACATACTCCGA
>NW_017163421.1:11580-12867 GCF_001652005.2 Ceratina calcarata | reverse complement strand
ATAATTTTAATATACATATATAAAATATTCTTTAAATATTCCTTAAATATTTTCGTTAATTAATTAATTAATTCGTAATTTTCCTAATTCCTTAAACATTGAATCTGCTTTATAATTAAATATCCCAAAGCTAATCAGGAACGATTGAAACCATTTAGGCTGCTGAAAATTGCAAACGGATTTGTTATGCACGGGGATGGGCAATCAATTGCATTGTTTGGCGAAACGTTTGAAATTCGACGCCGGGTTATTGGTTCGCATTAGTGTCGCCCGCGCAATTAACCGTTAATAAATCGTGCAAAATCAAACAGATATTCGTCGTCTGCGGATTTCACACGTGGCACCACCAACATATATACACTATACTATATTCGTGTATATACACAGTGTCCCAGGAAAAGTGTTAAAACCGATAAGAGGTGATTCTCGAGGTAATTCTGAATAAAAAGTTCCTTTGGCGAAATGCGAAGCGACGCACGGTTTTTGAATTATTAACGAAAAACAATTGACCAATGGGAGCGTGCGTAGGGTCCCGCGCTCAGCCACGGGAGTGGGGCTCGGCTCGGGACCCTCCGCAGTGGGTCAGCGTGGGCCTGTATTCAGCTACGGGAGTGGGGATCTCTTGCGACGCTCGGGACGTTCCGCAGTGGCTCAGCGAGGGCCCGTGTTCAGCCACAGGAGTGGGGATTCGGCTGGTGACGCTTGGCAGTGGCTCAGCGCGGGCCCTACGCGAGCTCCCATTGGTCAAGCGTTTTTTGTTAATAATTCAAAAACCGTGCGTCGCATCGCATTTTGCCAAAGGAACTTTTTGTTCAGAATTACCTCGAGAATCTTTTTGTCCAGAATTACCTCGCCTCTTATCGGTTTAAACACTTCTACTGGGACACCCTGTATACACACGGTGCTCGCTGGCAGGAATCCTTTCGGGTTTATAGCCACGACATCATTAACAGACGCGAGGCTTTCCGATTAACAAATCCTGCAAACTCTAGCACTGGTAATGACTGCCTGTTTGCAGATTATTTAGTAACAGGTGTTTACGATACCGTGACTAATGTTCCTCCACCAGTTACACTCGTTTGCATCGTGTTCGACAATCCAATATACATAAAAGACAATAAAAAAAAAAGAACAGTTATTTTATTTAATAATATTAAATTCCGAATTTTGTAATTAAAGCAAAGAAATTTAATACACAGTTTAATAATTAAATGAGGGAATAAAATTAGGTTAATAATTATAAATAAAAAGGAAATGAATGTTCAATCAGTTATTATTAATATTTAT
>NW_017163421.1:8990-9524 GCF_001652005.2 Ceratina calcarata | reverse complement strand
TTAAAAATGATCATTTATATAATTTATAAACATAATTCATTGTAAATAATGATTAAAATTTATTAATATAACAAATAGACTGATTATTTTGTGGACTGAAACAGTTTTTTTAATACCAATTCACTGCCATTTTGTAGTAACACTTTTTCTGGGACATTCTGTATATTAGATTCGATTGAAATTATTATTTAACGCGTTAATAAAATTATAACGAGCTCGATTCGATTCCGGGAAAGTTATTTCAGTAAATCGACCATGCCTACAATTTATTTAACCTGTTATATACCTCGGCTCCTATTTCGCCAACAGCGTTTTGATTCTATTGGAAATGTAGTCGAGGCGAATATATATATCGAGAAAATATTTATCCTCCGGGGGAGGAAAATATTTTCGGACGACGTTCCGGCTAAACTCTTGAAACACACGGAAATTCACCTTTTTTTTTTCTTTCTTTCCTTACATAACTTCCAACACCCATCTACCCCTCCCCTTCTGTGTGTGTGTGTGTGTGTGTGTTCTGACTCGAAATAACAT
>NW_017163421.1:5713-6614 GCF_001652005.2 Ceratina calcarata | reverse complement strand
ATTTGCAGGTTTTTATTTTATATGAAAATCTGCAGTTTACGAATTTTCAAAAAAATTTGCAGACTATACATTTGCAGAGAATCTGCAGACTGTAAATTTTCAAAAAAATTTGCAGTTCGTTACTTTGTATAAAAATCTACAGTTTATGAATTTGCAAAAAATCTACAGTCTATTAATTTGCAAAAAATCTACAGTCTATTAATTTGCAAAAAATCTGAGACTATAAATTTTCAAAAAATCTGCAGTCCATTAATTTGCAAAAAATCTACAGTTTATGAATTCCCAAAGAAATTCTTTAATTTTCGTCTTCAATCCAAAAATCTGCAATTCTCCAAATGTGACTCTCAGATTTTCCTCAAATAATGCCTGATTTCCATTGACTTCTAAGAATTATATTCAACCTTGAAGAAGTGATGAGATGAAAAAAGATTGTATCAATTACTCGGACTACATTTTCCCAGAGAATCTGATGAACGTGTGATTGTATATCGTCGGACTCGTAAACTCGGTTGCATGCACGTACACGTCGGATTTAGTGAGTCACTGAGAAACGAGGCATGATCGCTGATGGTCTATGGCCTGTGGCGAGTCCGGGAGTACGCTTCTATGTACGCTGATAAGTACATACACAACACTCGTTCACTCTGTGTTTCCCGATCCACGATCTCCACGCTTCGTTTCGCTCTTTGCTCGCGAAACGTTTCGTTCCGTAGCGACGGAGTGAGTCAGTCTGATCGCCACCAGAGTGCTAAATATAATTGCCACAGTGCGAATCATCGTCCATCGCCCTTGGACGCATTAACCCAAATTATAGTACTCAATATTTCAATTATTATAATAATTATAGTATTTATATTTTAGTTAATTTATTTATTATACTGTAGAATATATTTAATATAAG
>NW_017163421.1:2339-4148 GCF_001652005.2 Ceratina calcarata | reverse complement strand
GTACAAAGAGATTCATTAAAAAATGGTTAAGTTACGTTAGGTTAGGTCAGGAAGCTTGAGAAAAATTAGAGACTGTGGGCGTTTCGATTGGATAACAGAGGAGTTTTCTTTTGAGTTGTTAAAAATAGCCAGGGCCAAATGAAAATTCATGTATTCAAATAGATTGCCGCGCGAAAAGAGGTGAAGCACCATCTTGGTAGCCGGCCGCGTCGTTAAGAAGGGAATTGAAGCGTCGCGATGTAATCAAGGGCCCGTGGCCATTAACCGAAAATCTTTTCATTGGCGCCAGATCAACCGTACCTATTTAACAACAATGTTCTTGTTTCTGATAGGCGAGGCTAAAAAGAGCAAAGATGGACGGAATATGCTGAAACCATGAAGAACTTAGGCAGCGTGACGCAATTTCCGGGCGCTTCTAACAGAATTGCCACTCCTAGATACGCTCGGCGTTGAAAGCGCCTCTCTTTCGACTCCGCGATTCCGCTATGATTCGATTCGTCCATTTTCAGTGAGTCGTGCACGCGAGAAAGGATTGCCTGACAGAGTAATTGCGAATAATCACATCAATTCCCAAGTCTGAACGTCTTTCAACGCACTTAACAACAATCCCAAGACCCCCTCTGTTTTTAAGTTAGGTTAGGTTAGGTTTGATATGGCCTAAAATTGATTCTTTTCAATTGTTGTTACCTGAACTTTTGATATTTTATGTATTTTGTTATTAATATTATTATTGCACTTAACTAAACAAGAAGAAAAACAAAACGAACTTGGGAACGTGTTAAGGATGCGTTTGACCCGAGGCGGAGGTGCTGCCATAATTCGGCGAGTTTCGAAAGTTCGAACTTCGTAACTGGTTTTGCAATAACTTTTAAAGGCAGCCGGGAATTAATATATTTCTTCGGTGGGTTCGGTAACGGAGCTCTGGCCGGGCGCCGCGGTCGGGTATTGAACGCATAAATTACGCGGGCGAGGGCCAAAGTGCTGCGATTGAAGTGCTTTCTTGCCACCGTGCCGCCACCGCCTCCTTTCCTGCTTCTCACTTTTTTCTTTTTCCCCACCAAGAACAACCCCTTGCTCTCTCGGAGTCCAAACTCCCCAATGGAATTAGTCGGTAGTTGTGATTTAGTTTTGCTTTCGGACACTCTCCAGTCCTTTATACCTCCCCTGTCCTCCTCTGCCTCCCCCCCTGTTCCGCTGCAACAGAACGCTCTGGGGAATTCCGATTTTCATCGTTCGACAATAGAGTCCAGTTCACAATGACAGCTTAAGTTTTTTTCATTAGATTTTATAGTTAAATATACACAATTAGGTTATCCCAAAAAGTGTTAAAACCGATAAGAAGTGATTCTAGAAGTAATTCTGAACAATAGTTTCTTTTGGCAGAATGCGATGCGACGCATGGTTTTTGAATTATTAACGAAAAACACTTGACCAATGAGAGCGTGCGTAGGGCCCGCGACCAGCCACTGCCGAGCGAAGCTGAACCCCCACTCTCGTGGCTGGCCCACGCTGAGCCAATCATCACGACTCGAATCCCCACTCCTGTAGCTAAGCACGGTCCCTCAAAGACTAAAATTAATAATAATAATAATAATATAAAATAATTAATAAATTTGCAATGCTTAATAATAATTCAATAATTTGAAGAATCTTATAAAACAATAAATAAATAAATTGCAGAATCCTTACATAAAATACTAATTACACAATAAAAAATTCTAATAATTAATAAACTGACTATAATTATAAGAAAGAGAGAAATTGATATAAAAAGTGTGTCAACAGTCGTATAAACAAGTCGGTCATTTA
>NW_017163421.1:0-826 GCF_001652005.2 Ceratina calcarata | reverse complement strand
AGAGGAGAAATCCTGCATTCTGTGAAAAATCACCCCTGACCTCTATTGATAATTCGACGTCTAGGAAGAACGTAACGATACCTAGGGACTTTACGTCGTCATAATTCATTTGTTTTTCGTGCTCTCCCACGTTACGCGTGAGTCAGGTTTAAGGCCGAGGTCGCTTGAGGTATTCTCGGGTATAAATTCGATGGAACAAAGTTCGGCACTCGTAAAATACTATATCGAACTGCCCGTTTGAAACGGCGCATATAAACCATACGCGTATAGGCAAACACCGAGTTGCGGGGGGAGGAAGATGAGTGGGGGCGTAATGTAAATATGAAAACGGTCGAACGTATTCGATCACATACATCACAGCCAATATGTATGTACGTATATGTATAAATAGTGGCTATGTGTATATGCATACTGCCCTATAGTATGTACATACGCGTACACCTATTTTACTACACTTACTATTACCTATCAATGGCAGACTATTTACCTTATACTTCTTTATACGATTGTACTCTTACTTCGCGTTCGCCATTTTATTTATTTCACTTTTCGTACCAATCAATTTGGACCGCTAGGGAATTTATGACGTACCGTTTCACTGCGGTAAACTTTACGCACGACGTTTTATTTATTATATAATCAGTTCTTTAGGAATTGGTTTTTAATGTATTTGAATAGAGACGTTATTATTATTGCTGTTCTTGTTTTTATTATTATTCTTGTTGTTGTTGCTATTATTGTCGTTGTCCTTGTTGTTATTATTATTATTGTTGTTGTTCTTGTTGTTATTATTATTCTTGTTGCAGTTGTTCTACCTGTTGTTGTT
>NW_017163420.1:0-225 GCF_001652005.2 Ceratina calcarata | reverse complement strand
GTCCAGTGCACCATGTTTGACACAGTCCCTGAAAGATTTATGTGGGGTACTTATAGGGTGAGTCTCCTAATATGACGACCTCAAGTAACTCGTAAGGTGTTCATCGTACGAAAAAATGTTTCAAACAAAAGTTGCATGGTATCCAAGGACATACAGTGCTCGAGTCTGTATTTTATTACCTTTCTTTTTTATTGAGATATTACAGTCACCTTCAGTTTTTTAAAT
>NW_017163419.1:0-225 GCF_001652005.2 Ceratina calcarata | reverse complement strand
AAGCGCGGAAGCACAAAACAAACCCCCCCCCCCCCTAATCAGACAATGGTGACGGTGACGGTGACGGTGACGGCCTAACGAAAGGACGCACCCGACACACAGAAGCCGCAGGCCGCTGCTCCAGGACAGCCCGGTCGGGAACAAATCCGCCGCCCAACCCTTCTGACCCTGCCGGGGCTAAAGTCAGCAACAGCTCCAGCTGGAGCATGATCGAGAACCCGCACA
>NW_017163418.1:0-225 GCF_001652005.2 Ceratina calcarata | reverse complement strand
ATGGCAAGTACTGTCGTTCTGCAAAATTATCAAGTAGACAGATTCAATTAATGTCTACGAGAATGCAGATCTTGTGTAAATATTGCCCGTCAGATTTTGCACGACGACCTAGACCCATAGAAGTGTACTCAAAGTATAAGGCTACAGAGTTCTGCCAATTTCTTCTTTACACAGGGTGTTAAAAATACCTATAGGTCGGAGGGATCTGCATTGCGAGTCATGCGT
>NW_017163417.1:0-225 GCF_001652005.2 Ceratina calcarata | reverse complement strand
ACGGAATGATCGTCTTGCCGAAATCGGCCGTTACCTCGGTCATCGCGAGGTGGGACTCGCCAGGTATCTCTATCTCGCTCGCGCTCAGGTGACACGTCACGCGCGTGTCTTCATACTCCGTCGCGCTCTGCCCGTTTCGAACTTTCTCCGGTCGCGGAATCTAAGCATCACGACCGTTAAAACGACCGAGCCGGCAAGAAACTCAGCGCGTTTATCATTACTTTT
>NW_017163416.1:0-225 GCF_001652005.2 Ceratina calcarata | reverse complement strand
GCATGTTTATTATTAATTTTATTTGTTATGTAAGAGAGCGATTGTAAGGGAAGTTCATTTGGGATTGACTCTCAGGTAGCGTTGTGTAATATGTTTTGGTGTAATTATAGAAGTGTTTTAAGGTGGCAGTTTTCTTATGAAATTCTTAAGACGTGACAGGTTTGGTTTGGGGTGATGAGCCACGACTGTTTGAAGTCTCTATGTATCAGTTGAATAGGAGTGTTG
>NW_017163415.1:0-225 GCF_001652005.2 Ceratina calcarata | reverse complement strand
AAGGCGTACCTCGCCATCTCGTACACCGCACGCATTTGTTTATGACATTTCGTGTTTTATTCCGGCCGCCGAGGATCCAGAATCACTGTCTAACGGTATGAATCGTAGCTTGCATGCTTCCGTGCAATGTATTCAAATGACACTGCCTAATTATGATCGTCGAAACATAATGTTTCGGCAAAATTATGGGGAACTTCGTCTCCCACGGAATAACAGAGTGCTTTA
>NW_017163414.1:0-225 GCF_001652005.2 Ceratina calcarata | reverse complement strand
CTGCCTTGTGTCCTACCTTCCGGCATCGATGGCACTTGAATCTGAATGGCACGTTATTCGATACTTCATTGTTCTTTGCTTCGTTCTTCGGTTTGTTCTTGCTTCGTTGATTTGTGTTCCGACGTTTCTCGAAATGTTTCCTTGCGAACATCGCTTTCGGTCCGGTATCCCGAGTCTCGTTCTTTCGCGCGTCGTATTCTTCCACGATTTTTACACGAAGAGCCT
>NW_017163413.1:0-225 GCF_001652005.2 Ceratina calcarata | reverse complement strand
GCGGAGAACTCAGAAGTCCGTCATACCATTTTCTTGCCACACCTTGTAATTTAATCGCGGCAAAAAATACTTTATTTGTATCGTCCCAATTAAATACGTTCCCGAACTCGTTAATTCTTCTCAGCCATTCCCGTACCGATAAATCTCTCGTTTCTGGATTTGGTATAACACTTTCATTCGCATAGCGCTTGGATTGTCTCGAGCCCGTTCTAATAGCATCCGTTA
>NW_017163412.1:0-225 GCF_001652005.2 Ceratina calcarata | reverse complement strand
TGTAGCCTGATCGATATCCGTATGTTATTTTATAAATGCTAATGTTTCAAAGCGGACGTCACAACAGCGTGGGCGCCCGCGGTGGCCGCGGACCGCGCGATGTTTAGGGTCTAAGTGTTTAGGGATGCTATAAGGAAGGGGATTGGTGCGGACTCCGCCTAGGTGTGGGTGTTCGAGAAAAGGGCGGTTATCGACCGAGGGATTGGACATTTCCTCGGGGTTGAG
>NW_017163411.1:0-225 GCF_001652005.2 Ceratina calcarata | reverse complement strand
TTATTTAATTCTTTCTTAACATATACTTTATCATTTATATTTACAGGCTTCAAGTTATGCGCATTTCTATCATAATATTCCTTTTGACGCAACTGTCTATCTATTAACTTTTCTTTAATCTCTCTATTCTCTTTTTCTCTTTCAAAATTTTTATTATTAGGTAAAATTCCGCGAATTTTCCTACCAAACATTATTTCATTAGGTGACTTTAATCCATCGCCTATT
>NW_017163410.1:1982-2353 GCF_001652005.2 Ceratina calcarata | reverse complement strand
TTATAAGGCAGTGCTCATTAAGTGGGTATATGTATTTGTGAGTTAATTTCATTTTTAAATACACTTTACTCTGTGTACAAGAAAATGTCGCTATTTACTATCAGTTTCATTTTTTTTCGCATCGACTGATAATAAGCTGAGAGAAGTAAGCTGTTAATTTTTTACACTTCAGTTATTATGTGGATTTTCACACTTTGACTGGCAAACAAAATACTCTTTTCAATTAAACAGTGTATAATAGTAATATATTTTCATTATTTTAATAATATACATAAAAAGATTAGAATAATTTATAATAATATATTTTCATTTAAATAACATGTTTTCATATTTTTTTTATTACCCTACATCCTGATAACTGTCTTTCGACT
>NW_017163410.1:0-355 GCF_001652005.2 Ceratina calcarata | reverse complement strand
GTAGAAATTCTGAGATGAAGTATGGTATTTTTGTACAACGCGTTCTTGAGAACGGCGAGGGAGGGGATAGTGTAGCCAATAGCGGCAACGACTCTTCTGTGTAAGCTTGTGTAAGTGCGTATGTATACGCTGTGCGATGTATTAGAGGGCCAAAGATTCTCAACCATTTGTTTCTATTTAATATGTGTACCACTACGTGGCAACACTTGAAATGATTGAGACCAACTGAGCGGGACTAACGTCCTTAAGAATAAGCAACGACACTGAATACCGGCCAATGGCCGGTACTCCGAACACGTTCCTAAATTCTTGCCATGGCACGTATCGTCTGAAAAGCTGGCATAATTCGGTCGCA
>NW_017163409.1:0-225 GCF_001652005.2 Ceratina calcarata | reverse complement strand
GTGAAATTGTTTTTACTTATTTCTTTATTACTTACTGTTTTATTCTGTTTCAATACATTGGAATTTCAATATAATGGAAACTGAAATTAATTGTATTTTATCGACACTGAGATAAAGTACCCTAACAGTTAGTTTCCCTCAGCAATAACCGGAAATATCAATAAAAAAGGAAAATCTAAATCAAAAACAGTTTCATGCACATGCAATGTATAATAATATTTTTAG
>NW_017163408.1:0-225 GCF_001652005.2 Ceratina calcarata | reverse complement strand
GCTTAGGATGCAGGAATGTTTCGAATGAGATAAAATAATTCTAGTTTTAAATTAAGTCCATTCCTAGGCCTTAAGCCTAAAATACAGCATTTTTATACATGTATATGTATATGTATATAAAGAGGCTCTATTAATTAAAATATTCACACGACGTACGATCATATGTGAAATTCGAGAAATTCTACTAAATTATTTTCAAAATTTACGACCAGGAGGTTGGATGAG
>NW_017163407.1:0-225 GCF_001652005.2 Ceratina calcarata | reverse complement strand
GCATCGAAGCTCGGAATATCTTTCCCTGAATTTTCGACCATTTCCTCGATACCTACTAACAGACGTTTCTTCGTTTCTCACACCTGCAATCTTATCTCACGTTCGATGAGAGACGTACACTTACAACACATCTATCTTGACTTCAATATTTAACTTATTTTCTGACCAATGAATACACAAATATAATTGCTGCTCGTGTTTAAAGAGAGGCACGGTTAATTAATG
>NW_017163406.1:0-225 GCF_001652005.2 Ceratina calcarata | reverse complement strand
TCCTTTTTCATCTTTATTTTATCCTTTGGAGATCTCCGGATAGAAAATTTATAGTAAATGACAATTTGTACATTGTGAGTGTTGGTCTCGTTGAATTTAAGATATATAATGATTCCAGTAGAATAGAAAGTATTTTAGCAATTTTTATATCGATACTCTGTTTAGGACGTAATTAAATCATATTTAAGTGCCTCTCCAAATGGTATAAGTAGGTGTACCTAAATG
>NW_017163405.1:0-225 GCF_001652005.2 Ceratina calcarata | reverse complement strand
ATATATTTACTTACCTCATGAATGTTGCACAATATAAACTGTAATAAACAATATACTTACGTTTGTTTCTGTTCTTTGTAGAAACAATAACCATTTTCATTTTTGTACATACTTGGTGTTCGTTTGTACTTCGTTTCGTTGAATGAAATTGAAGAGGATTGCAAAAGGTAAAACAATTCTTTCTTTTAATAATAGTTCTTTTTATTTTTAGAATGACGGAGCTGA
>NW_017163404.1:0-225 GCF_001652005.2 Ceratina calcarata | reverse complement strand
GAGGAGGCTATGATATACTGGCATATCTAAGCACAAAAATGTTATTTCTTTACTTGATATTCACCTTTTCACAATATCAGTAATCCGCTGATAATTTTTTCTATTTTGTATTTACCTCTTTTTTATTTGTACACAATCACAAAAAAAACTCAGAAACAAAAACAAAAAAACAAAGTACTGTCACTGTGCTGTTCATTGGCTTGTTTAACCACTGTTAGACACTAA
>NW_017163402.1:0-225 GCF_001652005.2 Ceratina calcarata | reverse complement strand
GGTGTGCGAATTTTCTTTTTACTAAATTCGAAGTTCAAATCTACCAATGGCCACCGAATACCCTTTCCCCATCCATGCCATCCATGGGGAACGAGCGAAGATAGTGGGGCGGGTATCACAGACGTATGTATAAGCAGAGAGGAAATGAGAGTGCTCACCATGGACTTAATGGACGGTGCCTAAAGTGGGATTATGGGCGAGGGGAGGGCTCCCAAAGGCATGAAG
>NW_017163401.1:0-225 GCF_001652005.2 Ceratina calcarata | reverse complement strand
ACGTCATCCAGATACACATACAAGATTTTTCCGATTAATTTACCTAAGATCTTCTACATTAATTTCTAGAAGGTAGCAGGTGCGTTTTTCAGTCCGAAGGGCATTCGAGTATACTCGAAGTGCCCTTCTGGCGTGGTAAATGCAGTTTTTTCTCTATCCTCTGGGGCCACAGGAATTTGATGAAAACCGTTTGCCAAGTCGAAAACAGTAAAGAATTTTGCTCCG
>NW_017163400.1:0-225 GCF_001652005.2 Ceratina calcarata | reverse complement strand
AAATAACCAATTGAATAACATTTCTTACTTAAATTAAGAATTCAATATAAATTTTTTTATACTACCTTATTAGGAGTTTTTTGTTATTTAATAAAGTGGCAAATATCATTTCAGGAAATCTGTAGCCTCAGGTGATCAGAGAAAAAAAGGAAAGAGAGAATATTGTAAATGAGTCTCGGTCAACTCCTTTCTCAAATCAAATTGAGACCTGATCTTATTTTTATT
>NW_017163399.1:0-1550 GCF_001652005.2 Ceratina calcarata | reverse complement strand
ATCATAATTATATCATATAGAAACAAACGCATAATTCCCGAAAAAAATTTAGAATTAAGAATAAAAAAAAACAATATTTTTTCAGGAACGTCTGTAACAGAAAGCAGAATGAGTGCAGATCATATAAAAATCATTAAGGGAAGGGACACAATAAATCATAAACATCGAGCAACCACTCATGCAAACTCACATGAAGTGTTTAATTACTCGGAATAAAATGAAGAAATTGTAATTGAGATAATAAGTATCCGCGTATCAAAAACAAAACAACAAATATTCAAATGAAAAACAAATACGGAATATATCAGCTTTTCACTTTTCTCATATTAATATTTTAATTAACGGACCGCGTATGCAAGAAGACCCTAGCCTGATCTGGAATCAGATCTCATCAAGAGCGGCATCGAGGGAGAGGACCAGCAGCGGCGACAACAACAACAGAGGCTGGCCGTCGCTCACATTATTCATCGTGTTCATTTAAAATTTTGCTAACCTTCCAACTGGATTACCGTGTCCCGTTTGATCCGACGATAAATTCATCTGGATCAGCAAGAATCATCGGTTCTTGACCATTGTCAAGACTGACCGCATTTCGCGGTACTTCAAAATATGTCTGACCCAATTCGTCTGTCACGTGCGTTACAGAAGGTAAGATAAGAAAGGTCGCGTAAAAGTGTTCTCTAGATTAAAGCCCCTTCTCTCTTTTTAATAGGAGCCGTTAGAATACCTAACTGTCTCCTTGCAAACGTCGCAAGCAACGCCGCGGAATATGCAAAGACCGGCCAATTAGGTAATCTATCAAGCATTTTGCTTGCACAATTATTTATTCGTCTGTCCCTCAATTAATTTATCAAGACCTATTCTCCTCTGGATGTTTCATCGTGTACCTTCGAGCTGTCACCTCTATCAATTGTAATTGTGTAAAGAAAGTATTTTCGATTAATAAATAAAAGAAAGAACGTTTGTACAAACGCTCGACTCACAATACCCCCTTTTTACTCCACTTCACGATCCTACCATTCCAACCCTCTAATCCTTGACGATTCCTTTATCGATAGCCTTTTAGCAGTTATTAACAAATCGGATCAAGAATTACAAGTGAACAAACTGTCCGCGCGCAACGATACGTACATAATAATAATCCTCGCTTAAGGACCATAGAGTTGTTTGACTGTCGACCCTAACGATAATAATAGCGTTGTTCTAACAGAATAATAATAATAATAATAATAANCTCTTAAGCGGACGAAATATAACTATAAATAAATAACCGAATGGTCGATCAGAAATTATGCCCTTTCCATGAGACGGGTGTTCAAACAAAACCTCCCTCGTCCTCCAAAGTCATCTTCCGTGTCATCTGAGTCATCTAGGAAAAGACGTTGACTTGGGCTTAGTTTTGTAGCACGTGACCATCCAAGCAAGTTAACGGTTGGCAGACCAGGCTGTATAAATTGATCACGATGATTTGGATCAGGGATTGGATCCGGTCTCGAATTGACTGGAAGGTCCCAATCAGCTTGCTCAGTAACCCCGTTTGTGTAACGAAG
>NW_017163398.1:0-225 GCF_001652005.2 Ceratina calcarata | reverse complement strand
TACGAATCGTATACTTAATAATCCGATTGTCTCTTTTCGAATTCTCGCATACTTAGGAATTTAGATGATTCAGTTGTCCATCACGTCGACTAAATTCGATACGTTTGTGCAGCAGAATAATGCACAAGTCAGTTATAAACGAGACGTGAAAAGAAAACCTGTCTTTCCATATTTATTACCTATTGAAATTCTCGTTCCCGAGTTTCAAGATCATAAAAATCTTTT
>NW_017163397.1:0-225 GCF_001652005.2 Ceratina calcarata | reverse complement strand
GTACCAATCAGTACATGAAACATTGTCATTAATAATCTATTCTATAGGAAAAAGAAATACTGATTCATTCCATGTTTGCTTGTTCAGAGTTTGAATTTATTCTGCAAGCAGGGAAAGATAACCCAGTTTTTTACCTTTTTATTAAAATGTCATTTTGACAGAAATTACTGTATGAAATATTGTATAATTTTCATTGTACCAATTATTATATGAAAGATTGTATCA
>NW_017163396.1:0-225 GCF_001652005.2 Ceratina calcarata | reverse complement strand
TGATGGACATCATCATTATTATTGTTATTATTAAAAGACGTGAATTATGCGACTATTAAAAAGAGGAAATGTACATACAAAATTTTAAGTTGCTAAAACATTATCATATATGCAATTGAAACAATAGTTTGTACGTCAAACATATTAAATGAATTTATATGATTTAAGGACACTATATGTATACTTTAAACTTGGGAAAGATTTTCACAATTTTGAATGTTAATT
>NW_017163395.1:0-225 GCF_001652005.2 Ceratina calcarata | reverse complement strand
GTACTAGCGCAACCCCTCGATTGTTCTATTGGCCAGTATAATGTTTCTCGTTCGATTATAAATTTGCATTATGTGCTACAAGAAAGAGAGTCTCGGAAATATCATTCGTGATAAGAGTTTCGTACGAAACGAAATCCTGGGGAATGTACATAAAATGTGATTCTTGTTAATATGAAAGTGTTTAATCATAAGTAAAGATTCTGTATTTTTCACGAATGAGAATCA
>NW_017163394.1:0-225 GCF_001652005.2 Ceratina calcarata | reverse complement strand
GAGCCGGCATTTCTGTTATGGCTCGAACTTTCTTGGGATCTGTCCGTATTCCGTGTTCGTTGACGACGTGCCCAACATACGTGAGCCTATTTGTGCAGACGCGGCACTTCTCTAGTTTCATGCGTAGATTGGCCTGCCACAGCCGACTGAAGACCTCTTCTAGTAGCTTCAGGTGTTCCGCAAATGTTTGACTGACAATAATGATGTCGTCTAGGTATGCGAATA
>NW_017163393.1:0-225 GCF_001652005.2 Ceratina calcarata | reverse complement strand
TTAAATTTGGACACGGGTATCGTACTGGTCGGAATTAATTTTCTTCTGTTTCACTATCCCTGGATACTTGTAATTGCCTTACTCGTCGCTTCACGGAAACTATGTTACTATTCGAGTCACTGCAAACGTTATCACTCTTTCTATATCACAGTCAGTATTTAAAAGGTCAAAATAAAACTCTGCATATATGAATGCATTCATGTATCATTCATGTATTAGAGATAA
>NW_017163392.1:0-225 GCF_001652005.2 Ceratina calcarata | reverse complement strand
AACATCCTTCCAAGTCGCGTTTGGCGACAGTTTGGGCACTCTTACCGGGTTTGGACCAAGACCTTTTACGTTTAATATTGTTGTATACAACCCACTTTTCGTCCCCAGTCCCCAAACGTTTCAAAGAATACTCTGATTTGTTCCATCTCAGAAACGATTCACAAACGTCCACTCGGTTCATCAATGGGCACCCAAATATCGAGCTTTTTTGTGTATCCCATTGTT
>NW_017163391.1:0-225 GCF_001652005.2 Ceratina calcarata | reverse complement strand
GTATATCGAAGCGTAGTGTTATTTACGGTGGTCTACGGCCCGAACCACTTGAAGCCAAAAAAATCTTTCGGTCGATGTCAAATTGTTTCTTTCGCGATTAAACATACTCCCCCCGTTGCGGAAGGCCTGAACATTGTATTTTGGTCATTTGAATTATAAACCCATAAAGTATTATAGTTACATTGTATTATATTTTGGCCATTCAACTTCCTGGTTTTTAGAAAT
>NW_017163390.1:0-225 GCF_001652005.2 Ceratina calcarata | reverse complement strand
GACTTCGCCATGTCTGGTGAAATTAACGTGGACGACTTAATTCAAAGCGTTCGTGAGCATCCCGAAATGTATAGTAGCATTCATCCCAAATATGTGGATAAAGATCATAGGAAGAAAGTTTGGGAGATGATAGGAAAGGAGGTGAAAGATGACGATAAGTGCACTGGCATATTTGCTATACTCATTGTATTAAGCATTTGTGTGAATGCTGTGACTGTATCTGCA
>NW_017163389.1:0-225 GCF_001652005.2 Ceratina calcarata | reverse complement strand
GCATCAATTGATGTAACAGACTAGCATAAGTAATTGATTTCAAAATATATAAATTATAAACATATACTGATGCAATCTTAAGTGTTTAAAGTAGAGATCTTAATATAATTACAGATACATTAAGTAAAGATGTGCAACAATTTTGCCATGTAAGTAGATTGTTAAATATACAAAACATGAGCAAGAGACGAATGTTTATCCTAGTACAGAATATACATAATTTTG
>NW_017163388.1:0-436 GCF_001652005.2 Ceratina calcarata | reverse complement strand
TATTTTTTGTGAAACATGAAAGAACGACTATAGGGACTTATAAAAATGTACATTCCTATAATTTATTGCTAATATTCCTTTAATGTTAAGAGAAAACGATCTGCTATATTTCTAATATTTCTTTAATAATAAGAGAGCGTATCGTCGAATTTGTTTGTTTGAGTTATTATCTATAATTTTCGGCATAAAGAAAAAATTTAATTGCTTAAGGCGATCTTAAATGTAAGTAACGACTCTGAATACCGGCCATGGAATGATTGCTATTGGGATTGGATTCAAGTTGCTTAAAATTATATTAGTATATATAAGTAAATTACAAATATACCATAAATGCGGAATGTCCAATAATTATGAACATACGTGTCGACTTCTGAAAATTTAAACAATTAACGATGACATTTCTTTAAATTTGAATCGACCATTGAAGTATTCTTAA
>NW_017163387.1:0-225 GCF_001652005.2 Ceratina calcarata | reverse complement strand
TAGGATCAGCAGTAAACACAAAATTTAAAAAGTCTTTTTATAGTTTTTCGACTTTCAATTTATATCGAGGAATTGTTACAATAAATCCTGTTCGATAAATTCCTGATGCCCTGCACTGTTCGTTTACTCTCGTGTTTGCACTTCCTGTTTGTAGCAACCAGGAAGTAACGATGAAACAATTCTCATCCGAATAAAACTGATACGGTATAGATCGAACGGAAAGGG
>NW_017163386.1:0-225 GCF_001652005.2 Ceratina calcarata | reverse complement strand
GTATAAAGTATTCATACTATGGTAGTGTTTCGAGTTACGCGAAGTTATTTCTTTGTAACTTATTAGCGGACTTATTATCGTTTTTTAATAAATCCTTGCTTTTGTATCCGCCAACAAATCTTACATTATAATTACGATTTGTTGATCCACTAAGATTTTTCGTGCCTTTCAAATGTTACTAATATTTTTTAAACTAGAAAATATGAACTTCATTTATAAATAGTT
>NW_017163384.1:0-225 GCF_001652005.2 Ceratina calcarata | reverse complement strand
ATGTAAACTCGATAGAAAAGGTAAAATAAGATCGTAAAATTCAATCTATCATAAAAATTAGATTAGCTATCGAAATAACAATTCCAGGCAGGATTTACTTCTTAATTTGGAGGATAGGATTTCGTGAAAACATGTGTTGCATACAGCATATGTATTTTTATATTGAAGCAAAGATATTAATCAATGAAATAAAAATTATACATTGCCAATTGAACGAGATACAAT
>NW_017163383.1:0-225 GCF_001652005.2 Ceratina calcarata | reverse complement strand
CAGCTACATTCAAAATAGTTCTTTTTTTAATTTGACCAAGAGAATTTTCATCACATAGCCAATCACTACAAATTTTTGAAACATTAAACGTTTTATAATATATTACTGTTTGTTTATCGCGATGCTGTACAACGTGGATATCGTCGCAATACTTTTCTTTCAATTTTTTTAACAATACTCTGTTGCTCAAAATATTTTCTCCCATAATATCATGCATTCCGATAA
>NW_017163382.1:0-225 GCF_001652005.2 Ceratina calcarata | reverse complement strand
TTTGATATTTTAAATTCCAAATTGGAATTTAATTCTATTCATTTAAACAACCTGCGTCCAAATACTCCTCCTCGACATTCCGGACCCTGTTAGGTCATAATCTAACAATTATAATAGAATCACGGATGAACCACATAGAAACTTATTAGTTGATAACCATAGAGAGGACAAGCCGCTCATGGTCATTTGGTAAACGTTTCAGAGAGGACGAACCGCTCGTTACGT
>NW_017163381.1:0-225 GCF_001652005.2 Ceratina calcarata | reverse complement strand
TAATCTGTAGGATATGTGAAGAAGCCAACTTACAACATAACCATCGAATGGGATCCAAGGAATGCCCGACACTTAAGAGATACAAATCGAGCATTCCGAATAAAGCTAATGTGTTAAATGCTACGCAACGGGAGAAAAAGAATACAGCGCTTACCCTGAATACTCCAAGAAATCTGCCAGACGTAGATGATAGCAATCCGCAAACAGAATGCAGGCCGGAGGTAA
>NW_017163380.1:0-225 GCF_001652005.2 Ceratina calcarata | reverse complement strand
TAATGCATACCGGTATCAATTGTAGATAGGTATATTATATCATTTGTTCTATTCATGTTCGTTCGTTTGGGTTAGGCCGGATGTATTCCTGGTATGCTAAATATTTATGGGAACGTGTTATCGGTTTGAGGTTTTAAGATTGTAGGTTTGATGCGCTTCATTCTCTTTCACAGTCAGACATAGCATGCACACATTAAGTTGGGGTCATTGCTTTGTTTAATTAGT
>NW_017163379.1:0-225 GCF_001652005.2 Ceratina calcarata | reverse complement strand
TTATACACCTAAAAAGAGAAAGAGATTCCTTCACGGTTCCTCTTCGTCGGCGAACCCCCCCATTCGTTCACACTCCAGATGTTTTATATAGCTCAATGGTTAACGCGCGGCCCGAAAAGAGGGCACAAGAGGGCTCGAACCGGCAAGGTAGATTCATGAAATCCCACAGAACTGGTTCGGCGTGTAATCTCTCCTCGGTGATAGAACGAAAGAATCATTTCAACG
>NW_017163378.1:0-225 GCF_001652005.2 Ceratina calcarata | reverse complement strand
GGCCACATACATACTTCTCCCGTACACTCCCGTTTAAATCTGAGTACATCACATATGTTCCACATTGGCAAACATCGTTCTAAACTTTAATTGTTTACTAAATAAATGAAATCGTATAAATGTAGATGAATTAATAAATAAATAATTGCAATTTTTTAATTCCTCGAAATTTACGTATAAAATTGATTTTTTAATCATTGTATCCAGTCGTCGAAATATATTCTC
>NW_017163377.1:2316-2655 GCF_001652005.2 Ceratina calcarata | reverse complement strand
CATTATCACCTTGTTTTCCCTCCGACTGTACCAATTCTTCGAGTGATAATGTCTATTCATTCCATGCGTCGTTAACTTTCCCTCTACCTTTTCTCGATGTAAACCAGACGCTCCGCCATACAGCCCTTTGTGTCCATTCGTAACGTACTTTTCTTAAAAACAAGTCATCTCAAGTGTTCCTGGTTCTTAGAATTCGCTCTCTCCTCTTGTGCGTCTGAAATTCTCAATGTATCCGCGACGATTTACAGAATTTTATTAAAAATAAAATCATCCCATCCTTCGTGACCGTCACAATACATTTCCTGTCTGCAAAGATTATAAACAGATTCTATATCATAG
>NW_017163377.1:0-1694 GCF_001652005.2 Ceratina calcarata | reverse complement strand
CTATCCCTTTCCATCCCTTTCCAACTTCAGTATAATACTCTTCATACATTTATATTTCACCAAATCGAGAAATTTCCCATTCACTCTCCAACCCTTCACCTCGTTCCGTTTAATCCATCGTTCCTCCCGTCATCCTATATGCCCCTGTCTGATTCCAATTTCCATTATCAAGGATTAACAATAATCCATTGCGATCTGTCCTCTTAGTCTGCGGTTGTTCTCCATCCTTCGCTATCATTAGTATTTCAGAATCATTTTACAGTATCACCGTACAATTCAATTATAATCAAAGCCAATCTTATCAATCTTACTTATCAATTGAAGGATTCTTCCGTTGACGTGGAGAGCCACGAAGATCCTATTGATAACAGTGATCCTGAAGATAACGTACTCAACGACCTCGTATTCCCCGATTCGTATCCCGAATCATCGTTACTGTATCGCGTCCCCGTCAGCTCCTTATGAGAGGCAGATCTTACCTCGTTTCCTCGACCATCCCGGTCTCCTTGAATAACATTGTCCCATAACAATCACTCGATGCAAACACAGGACACTATCAAATCAAATTTATTGACACGCATTACACATTATCCCTCCATCTATTCCACGTTAACATATCAATATCTCATCATTTCAATTAATCTTTTCCTTGTAATTCCATTGTTCCACCGTCTCATCACTCCTCATCCTTTCATTCCGCCGCATCTTCCTCAGACAGTCACGAACTTCACCTAAATCTTCAAACGATTTCCATAAAATATACTCCTTCTCATTTGTTCAATTAACAATCACATACACGTTATAATAACAAATTCGAGTGTCACAAGTTCTTCCTCCCGTTTCTGTTCCCAACTCTGTGCTTGTCCGGAACAAATCAATTCAAAGAGGAGGATTTTAGAAAAAATCTCCTGCATAACTCCGTCTAAGCCACTTGTCACATTGCCCCGTCGATCATTCAGCCAATTAATTACGACACACCTCACATTCGTCTCTAACCCCACTTCTATCGTGTATCGCGACCAACATAAAATTCAGCACTGTATGATCAACCGTCTTCTCCATTTAACTAAAACAATCTCCAACATTATGTTTAACAATCCCATTCTATTATCATGCAAATGGCTGACCATATATTTCCACACTGCACACAGTCACCCCGCCATTAAACCGACCATTTCTACGCGCAATTCTTCTATTGTTTCCAATGTAAACATACGCTTCTCATAAAAACCATTTTCCTAGAAAAAAGCAAACCTTTCGCATCATTCACGAACGCGTTTACCATTCGAGTCCCCCTTTTCGTCTCTCAACTTCGATAGAATGAAAAATAACAATGTATACCCTTCTTCTTCCCCAAACTGAATTTATTCCGATTCCTATACTCGCTTTCTTGCCTATCGCATGGTCCTCTCGAAATTTCTAACCCCCTCATGTCATTCGGTGTATCGCGATATTCACCCGATTCATGCCAATAAATTCAAATGTATTAATGAATTAATTACCATACGTTGCGTTGCACTTCTTCAACCAGTCCCTCACCTTCCTGCATATCCGTCTGTATTCCGCAGTCATGGTTCTCGATCAAAGCACTCACTGAGTCGTAACCCGTTAATGCGCGCCAAATTATTCACCGTCCCGCTTGAATTCCTCTTTGTCTCCTCCCCTCCATGTGTCCAGTTCACCAACACTTGTCC
>NW_017163376.1:0-225 GCF_001652005.2 Ceratina calcarata | reverse complement strand
CAAGGTACGTCTTCCTATTTTGGCCAGCTTTTCGGGATTTCAGACCACTGTGCAGTGTATCGATACGTATTGGACGGACGTGTAATCCTGGATAGAGAGAATTTATTGATAACTTCCTTTCCCCAGTCTAATAATGTATTTTCCAGCTCTTGTCCTGCTCTATGGATGACTTTACAATTCCATCTTTTACACCTGGCATTTAGATCTCCAAATATCTCTTAAGAT
>NW_017163375.1:0-225 GCF_001652005.2 Ceratina calcarata | reverse complement strand
TGCATAATTCGTGAGAGTTCTGATTTTCAGCCTCGATTAAACCGATGCGACTCAACAGAATCACCGATTAAACACCAGAACTAAAACCTTCTTTAATGTTCAACTAAAAAAGTATTTGGAACGTAGAGAAAGTTGAAATTGTATCGTTGTCGATCGAATCGAAGATCATTCGGTTAGTAAATTGCGCGGACAATTGGCTGAAATTTCACGGTTCAACGCTCGCTA
>NW_017163374.1:0-225 GCF_001652005.2 Ceratina calcarata | reverse complement strand
CGCCTAGCGAACGGTTATTTTATTTTGTTGTATTTTTCTTTTGAGGACGCGGCCGCATTCACGGTCGCGTAAGTAAATTTCAGTTTTCGAATTCTAAATAGAATTTACACGTGTCATCATTTTGCGTACCCCGCTTCTCCACGCCTTCGGGACTCCCGTTAGAGCATCCTCTAACATCCTCAAATATACCCCAGAATTCCACTTTCCAGGTTGATTTTCGGGTTG
>NW_017163373.1:0-225 GCF_001652005.2 Ceratina calcarata | reverse complement strand
TAATTCCCTTTAAGGTAGAAAATAAATAATATAAAAATACAGCAATACTGTCATACGATTTTAATAGTACAGGAAGAGAAAATGAGACAGAACTTTTAATCTCTTATAAAATAAATAATTTGTCAAATAAGATCAAATTACTCGACCGATCTGACAGCCTAGAAAAATACGTGAGAATAGAAATAGCAAAAAGCGAGGTCACGTTGATTTTACAGATCGTACGTT
>NW_017163372.1:0-225 GCF_001652005.2 Ceratina calcarata | reverse complement strand
TTGTCAATTTCTTTTCACCTATACTCTTTTGTTTTTCGCAGAATGAATCATGCGCAGCCGGAGCCTCCGCAGCCGGGCCCTCCGCGGCCGGAGCCTCCGCAGCCGGGCCCTCCGCGGTCGAACCCTCCGCTGCCGGGCCGCCCACCGACGACACTCGAAGCCCGTCCGATAAAAGAGTGAGTACACGTATTTCTTTTTAACCCTTTGCACTCGAGGCCTTTTGCG
>NW_017163371.1:0-225 GCF_001652005.2 Ceratina calcarata | reverse complement strand
CAGAGACTGAATTATCATCGACTCGTACTACTATATTTTATACCTCAAATCTACGAATGCATAATTGCTGCCGGAGTTTTATTTAAAAATGTAAAAATGCCGTTAAATAAAATATGCAACTGTTATGATAAATGTATGAGCCGAGGATCGGGGGATTAAGCGTTGGAAAATTTTTTTAGAGAAAACGATACGAGAAAGATGGTTGAGACTTTTGCGCGGCAGCAT
>NW_017163370.1:0-225 GCF_001652005.2 Ceratina calcarata | reverse complement strand
GACCGAGGTCCTATTCCATCATTCCATGCTGCGATATTCAGGCGTTGGGATACACCTGCTTTGAGCACTCTAATTTGTTCAAAGTAAACGTTGCCGGCCGCCCGAGACACCCGGTGAAGGGCACCCCGAACGATTGACTGGGTGGAGCGAATCGAGTCAACTACGACCAAAATTAAAAAAGAACCCGAAAGAACTTTCCAACTCTGGCCGCAGATACAACAACGA
>NW_017163369.1:0-225 GCF_001652005.2 Ceratina calcarata | reverse complement strand
GTCTCTCTCTCTCTGCAAGAATGTACTTTAACCCTCAACGTACATTAAGGACCTAGCGGACCCCAAATACAATTTTTCGATAACCACGTTATGAAAAAGATTTCGAATTATCATCATGTCTCGATCTTTCTCACTTCAATTTAAATATCTTTTTTTCAATGCTTCAAGCGAAATTATTTCTTTGTTAAAAGTAAAATATCTCCGGAAATCTTCGAAAAAAATGTG
>NW_017163368.1:0-225 GCF_001652005.2 Ceratina calcarata | reverse complement strand
GAACATTACATGTGTGGATACTCCATAATTGCAACAGAACATCCTAAGTTATTAATTTTGGAAACAAACTCTGGAAATTCAGTTATAAAAAGGAAAAACCTACAAGTAGACAATTTGGATATATTCACGTACATAAACTCAAAATTCGTCTACGTAGAAAAACATATAAGAAACCAACTCACATCATTGTATAAAAGCATCGTCATACAGAGATGTGAAGCGGAA
>NW_017163367.1:0-225 GCF_001652005.2 Ceratina calcarata | reverse complement strand
GAATGTTTGCGGCTCCATAAACCGCTCGTAATGGCCGAATCAGCCCGTGTGTCGGTATGTTGAGCGTCAACGCCTGGCTGAACTCCTCATCCACTACCAGGTGCGTATATGCATCTGTGATATCTAGGTGAGCAAAAACTGTAGCTCCCTCCATCTCGCTGAAAATCCTCTCCGCTCTCGGGATAGGATGCTCGTCGATAATTATTCGTTGATTTAACGTTGGTT
>NW_017163366.1:0-2925 GCF_001652005.2 Ceratina calcarata | reverse complement strand
CAAGGAAAAATACTATTATAAGTACATTTTTTATTTTTTGAGTTTTTTTTTTTAATTAAATCACTCATCGATATTATTTTTCAATTAATATTGCTGAGAAATCTTAGAATTTTTCTTTTGAAAGAGTAAAATCAATTTCGTATGTGAATAATTTTCTTTCAACGGCGATCAAATTAATGCTAAATGTCGAATGATAATCGATCGCTAGGATACGCAAGGCACTTGAAAACCGTACCAATATGGAAGATGACCGGGTATCCCTATTGGAACAGCAGCTCGCGCAGGCTAAACTGATCGCCGAGGAGGCGGATAAAAAATACGAGGAGGTGGGTCACGTACCAGCGAACAGACTATTTCTTTCGTTGCATCAGCCCTACGGGAACGTATTCGTGTTTATCTTGCCGAACCCTTATTCTTAAAAGGACAATTCTTTGATCAATTTTGATTGATACAAATATTATATTGATGCATATGAAGTGTCTTCTTTAAATATAGCAAGTGTAGTTGAAATGTAAATATCTTACATTTCATTATCCTAGATAGTAATCTAGATTGTCAATCGAGAAATCTATAAATTCTTCGAATACTCTGTCTACAGTTCTATTTATTAATATAGTTTGACTATTATTCGTTTTCATTCAATTGTGTTTCAAAATTTTAAGTATAAACGAATTGTACGAGAAGACGTAATGTTTGATAAATCTTGCTGAAATATAAACTATTTCTAATGAAATTATCTTATGTGTAATTTGATTCATAATCGTAGGCAGTGAGAAAAAACGTGATAGATGATTTTCAACTGGAAAATAAAAGTTTTAAAAACAAAATGAGATTTCATATGCACCAATCTAGTATTTGGAATGGAAATAAATTTTCGTAGAAAGTATTAAACAAAATAGAACTGCCCTTTATGGAGGGAAATAAAAATCCCTGTAGAAAACAGGTTCGACCAGGTAAATTACCAATTCGTTCCCGCAGGTGCACGTTTTCAGGTAGTAAAGCAGGTAGCTGGCAAGCAGTGCTGTGGCCACTCGCCGAGGAACCCTCGTCGCATCGGTGACGAGGCAACGATAACACTAAGACATCTAGCGATATTTATTACGTTTCGTAAAGTATGTTAATCCCGATTCTTTGTGATAATTATTAAAGAGCCCGCAAGATTCTCGAGAATCGCAGCTTGGCAGATGAAGAGCGCATGGATGCCCTTGAGAATCAGCTGAAGGAAGCCAGGTTCCTCGCTGAAGAAGCTGACAAGAAATACGATGAGGTTCGCGAGCCCACGACTGACAAGCGTGATGGCTGCAGTGACAATGTTCATGATAAAAATAATGATGATGATGATGGTTCCTAGTTGATAGTCGAGATAATAGTGCCTAACCCCATAACTCTCTGTCTTCTCTCTGTGTGTTCGAAACCACCGTGGCTCGATATCGTAACTTGAAAATGGAAAAACAAAAATTTATTCACGCGTTTTTCGAGCGGTCGCAACTAATCGCTTTCATCCACGGAAATATGAAATTGATATATCTCTAAGAATTATCGGGAAAAAATCGTCGTTTAAAATCCAAAAGGGTAAAAGAGTTGAAATTCTATGGAAAGTGATTTAATATGGAAAGAGGAAAGGAAGGTATTGATAATAATCTGTGATTTCGTCAAGTGAGATATAAATGATCGATCAACGGGTAAGAAGTGCAGTGCTCAAATAAATTAATTGCTCGTCGAGAATATAAATTAAAAGAAAAGAAAAAAATAGATGAATGGTGATACACATATGCGTATAAATATCAGTGTCACGTGTTTTGAGCCGCGACTTAATCTCACTGTATATCTGTGATTTGCAAGTGCTTGTCGGAGCAGAAAGAAAAAGAAAAAAAAAACGTAAAAAATAAGTTTCAAGTGCCAGTTTCATAAAAGTAGACAATGAAAATCTATAGTTTGCAATAAAAATCATCGCGCAGAATCGCCTCTCGCCCGGTGAACGTCGTTTGGTCCGCGTGTTCCGCGTCGTGTAACCGGAAACTGGCTCCGTAAAAAAAGAGAGAGAAAAAAGTTAATATAACCCATTCTGTGTTGTGATACCAACGAAGCCGTGTACATCCCGGTTTTGTACGCGATTAAAAAAATGGTGCTGCTTTTGTCCAAAGACTCCCCCCTTCTTTTCGCTTTGCTGGAATTCGGAATAGCTCTGAGAAATGTTCGAATAGTAAAATCCATCTGTTATGGTAGGTGGTGTCGCGTAACGACGTCGAAGTTACAAAGATTATACGATGCAAAAGGTCTAGAAATCTCGGGATATAAATCCTAGAAATTTTACAACAGCCATTTATCTTTCATTTCTTTTTGCAAGTTGTACATAGTATAAACTTAGGAATTTTAAGTAACTGTATACGAGGATTAATTCGTTTATGCTTAATGCACATTTATAACAACGAAATGAGATTTCTTTCATAACTCATTCGTTCCTTTCATTACACTGTTACATTCTAAACTTTACGTGTAGAATCTGATGCTTGAACAGTAGTTGTAAGGAATTATAATGATTCGCGGAACGTTCCTGGCACGGTAGAAAGAATTAAGTGTTACGAAAGCACAGTTCAATAAGCATGAACGATCCACGATTGTATTCGAAGTTACAATATTATATATTCGGAAAAAGAAAGTTCCATTATAACATCAGATACTCCTTCTTCGATGCATCCATATGGAAAGCATCTTGCATAAGTAGCAATAGAGGTTTCACCGAATCAATACTTGTCTGCTTTCAATGGTTTTCTTGAACAGATTTCTCAGATTTAAAACAGTGTCATTGTAACTTCAACGTTTCTTTTCTGACCCTGATAACAAAATTGCATTCACCATATTTTACAGAATGTTTTTGGATCAATAACCATCGACACTAATCCAGTTGTGTGATGTTTTTTTTTT
>NW_017163365.1:0-225 GCF_001652005.2 Ceratina calcarata | reverse complement strand
GTTATACGTACGCGGTTTTAAATATCTTTTTATTAAGACTGAGAGTACAAACTGTACAATTGGTTATTATATTTTTGGATCAGACACAATAGAATTGACTTGCCGTGAAACAATTATAATTTTCGTTTCCGGTTTGTCTGTCAAAAATTACCATTATCCAAAAACTTTTCACTGAAAAAGAATATAGATATTCGTCATCTAATTTAAATCAAAAAAAGGATATAT
>NW_017163364.1:0-225 GCF_001652005.2 Ceratina calcarata | reverse complement strand
TCGTGCTTTCTTGCGGTTAAATACGCGAATCCATTCATGCTTGTTTTGCGTGCAAATGCGCGCTCTTACTTGCTATAGTGATTAACTGCAATCGTATGCGTCCGATCTTTGGCATCAAGTGTACACCATAATTAATGCGTGCGAGTGTACAGTGACCGTGCGGGTACGGCATGTTCTCTGCGCAGGACGGAGCTGCGCATGTGCCGATCCTGCTGAGGCCACCGG
>NW_017163363.1:0-225 GCF_001652005.2 Ceratina calcarata | reverse complement strand
ATCGAGAAGCGGCACGTCCATAGTAGACGTGCTCAAGTTTCCCAACGTTCCGCAGGTCGTAATCGTCCAAAGTTGACGGTCCGGGCTGGTCGAGGCACCCCGTCTTTCGTATAGGACCTGCAGTAGGTTGATGTTGCATCAACCAGTGACCTGCAGCGCACCGCGAGCTAAAAGGCGATTGAGGACCCCTGGCTTAGGGACACCGATAGTGGTGTCGTCTGCATT
>NW_017163362.1:0-225 GCF_001652005.2 Ceratina calcarata | reverse complement strand
CTCCGCTTATTACGAGTGTTAACCCTTTGTGGTCAATGGCTTTTGACCGAGCGAGATACCAGGTCGGAGCAATTTTCGCGAAGGTGTCAGGTGCCTTAGATTATTTATCTTATAAAAACGTTATATTTTAAGAATTTTTATATATATCAATGTAATTTCTCAAACTTAATTTCTGTATTTTCTTTGGTATGGTAATTTATGTCAATGGTGCGTTCCTATCGTTTG
>NW_017163361.1:0-225 GCF_001652005.2 Ceratina calcarata | reverse complement strand
ATCGCAACGCGGGTACCGATTTATACGACTCATTGTAATAAGAGCCATCGATCTGACGTGATCGGACATCGCGGTTTCCTACTGACAGTAGATTCGATTCTAGTCCGATAAAGTCATTCGACGATAAGACTGATCAAAATTGTTCATTAGAGAAATATATTTTTTTGTTATCTACCTATTTTGTTTAATAAGTTACTGATTTCCCGTCAACTTCGAGTCCTCCTC
>NW_017163360.1:0-225 GCF_001652005.2 Ceratina calcarata | reverse complement strand
AACGGAACGCAGGAGCAGAAAAAAAAATCAACTCAGGCACACAAACATACTGTGTATTTTGGCGCAGAAACGCACTGGTCCATAACCTAGATGTTAGATGTTAATATAAGAGGAGATAAAGAACCGTTATTCGAGTTCGGTACTCTATTAGAGCTACTATATTTTAATAGATATTATTTAAATGAGGTTATGGTAGTTGTAATGTGAGATATATAATTATATATA
>NW_017163359.1:0-225 GCF_001652005.2 Ceratina calcarata | reverse complement strand
GTTTGACTGTACCTCCACCAGAGATGGTTCCCTGGAGGAGGTATGTATCGAGGGCGCATTCTTTTTGGCACTTGGCCACCATTATATCATTGTAGTTCATTGTAGCTCTCTTTATCAACGTGCCAATCCGGCAGAGAGCGTGGGGCCCGGGTGCAATCCGCAAGGGGTCTCCGGGCCACCCTTTCATGCGCCGGTATAAGGAGCCATCGGGGGGTTTTAGCCGGT
>NW_017163358.1:0-225 GCF_001652005.2 Ceratina calcarata | reverse complement strand
GATCCTTGCCGCTCGCAGGTAGAACAGATGGTCGATCACAGCTGATGTCAAACAGGTCAAGAAACTGTCATTTTAATTTACGTTGGACACTTTACAATTCGCACACTTCGACTTTTCCCTTTGAATAATAATATGGTAAATACCACGAACTCAAGGCGAGTTCAAACAAGGGAAATGGATGAGTGAGTGATAGGTGGTACAATAAAACGCACAGTTTCGCGGTAA
>NW_017163357.1:0-225 GCF_001652005.2 Ceratina calcarata | reverse complement strand
GAAGGAACGTATAAAACATTGTTAATAACACCATCAAGCCATTCGTTGTGGAGTACCCGCTTTATAAAGATGGTTCCTTTTCCCTCAACACATACTTTTGTTTCATCGCCAAGAAACACAAACTCGCCACGACATCGCGAACCAATCGCGACGACACGAAATATGACGAAATGCGCCACTGTCTAAAATCCACGAATCAGCTTCGTTTAATTCGTACAAACAATC
>NW_017163356.1:0-225 GCF_001652005.2 Ceratina calcarata | reverse complement strand
ATTGAGTAAACTTTTCCTTACCGACGAGGCAATTCCCACTATCAACGATGATAGCAACAACGATTAAATAGTTGTATATCTTTCGGCAAGGGAGACCAACGTGGTGGTTTTAGGGAGTAAGAATCTCACATAACCCGGATTCATCAGAGTACCTTTTGAAGATTTCTCCACGTAAAACAACAGAAAAACAAGGCTTGGATGTTTTATTCCATTACGATATCACGA
>NW_017163355.1:0-1216 GCF_001652005.2 Ceratina calcarata | reverse complement strand
CGTCGTGTAAGGGGCAGCTACTTTGCGAGGGTCGTTACCGCCGATGCCCGCTCTGCAATATCAAGTGTATCCGGGTTAAGATTAGTGCCATACGTCCTGTGTGACGTCCTACCGGCTATCATTCTCTAGGCAGTCGTTCAACCAGGCGTCCGTATGGACGTAATGCTNGCCCTATGTTAAGCCGAACTAACTTATCGGCCAGGCTGAGACCCGTTAAGTGGTGAGCTGCACTGCACAATCACAATGCCGAGACTGTCGTAACCGCGGGTACCGCCAATTAAAGGGCACACTTAACCTGTGATGAAGCAGAACAATGTACAGGGGTACTTGACACAAGCACGTCTCGTCTTCGCTTTCCCGCGAATGCGATGTCCGCTTTTTCTCGTACGTCCTCTCGCTGGACCCCTAGGGGGAGCACCTTGGTCGAACGTTCTGGATACACAAATTCGTCCGGTATATTCTCCACCGGGCAGGTTGCACTTCACAGATGCTGTATTCACCAAAACTGGATTCCACTACGGTTGAACGTCGACTCCATAATAATTGTCTATCCGAAATCGTCTTTCACCTCGGTCGTCGCGAGGTGGGGAATTGCGAGGTATCTCTATTTCGCTCGCACGCAGGTGACACGTCACGTGCGTGTCGTTGTACTCCGTCGCGCTCTGCTCGATTCGATCTTTTTCCGGTCACGGAATCAAAACATCGCGACCGGTAAAACGACCGAGCCGGCAAGAAACTCGGCACGGTTTTTCTATATCATTGCGGTGACTTTCTCGGAACCTTAATACAGTCCCGAGATTATTATTATTTCGGACGATTAATTTAAACCGGAGAAGCGATTAGGAAATTAACTTTTTCCTTTTTTAAACACCATTTTTCTCTGAGTTCTATAAATTTGGTGTTTTTTGGGAAAAAGTGTGTACACGTTATTGACCACCCGATTTTCAATCCTCCGGCATTCCGTTAGGGCACCGTCCCTAACAATCTTTCTCCTCATTTTACCTCACTGTAGTTTCTTACGTGTTCTTCGTGACGCCACTTAACTGACACTTTTGATCTTATTTCACTACTCTACCTTTTATTGCATTGGTTTTACGCCTTTTAGCACTTTTCTCATGATCTTACTCACTTATATATTCCTTTCGGCACCTTGTGTCTTTTCTTTGATTATTTTTTCCCTTACAATTCAACTATTTATTAGGAGCTACCGAGCGGC
>NW_017163354.1:0-225 GCF_001652005.2 Ceratina calcarata | reverse complement strand
CGTTGCTTATTCTTAAGATCGTCTTAAGCATTTACTTAAGTCCCTGTTCCTTGTACAAGACAGGGACTGGAAATATGGGATAGACAGGGATAACAAATTCTTATGAATAATATCAATCTTAAGAATAAGCAACGACTCTGAATACCGGCCAAAGTCTTGAAGACGACCATATGTCCCTATGTAGGGACCAGCGATGGGGCACGAAATCCTTCACGACGACATTTG
>NW_017163353.1:0-225 GCF_001652005.2 Ceratina calcarata | reverse complement strand
TCGTGCTTTCTTGCGGTTAAATACGCGAATCCATTCATGCTTGTTTTGCGTGCAAGTGCGCGCTCTTACTTGCTATAGTGATTAACTGCAATCGTATGCGTCCGATCTTTGGCATCAAGTGTACACCATAATTAATGCGTGCGAGTGTACAGTGACCGTGCGGGTACGGAATGTTCTCTGCGCAGGACGGAGCTGCGCATGTGCCGATCCTGCTGAGGCCACCGG
>NW_017163352.1:0-225 GCF_001652005.2 Ceratina calcarata | reverse complement strand
TTGACATTCCACGGCTGTACATCGTGCTGTTAACACGTGCCTAGCATCGTGAGCTTCCAGGTTATCCAAGTTTCCATCTATTCCTCGAGATCGCAAATGACCTATGGTCGGGCAGACACGGTTTTCACAAAGCATCAAGGGACAGGAGTCACCTCATCAGGGGCTACCGATATCTACAGGAAACCTTGCAGTTCGCGAGAACTTAGAGGCAGTTGAGAGGAGGTT
>NW_017163351.1:0-225 GCF_001652005.2 Ceratina calcarata | reverse complement strand
TTTTTTTTTTCTTTCTTCGCAGTATTGTTCTTTCCTCATCGAATCGGGGACGCATTAAATCGTCGAGGCTTCGGAAAAAAGAGCTGTGCTCGTCGTGAATAGAGAGTTTCTCTTATTACCTCGGTTGTCTGTGAATAATGCGTTACTTTTGCTGTTAACCCGATCGTCCATTAATTCCGTTGCCTGAATCCGAGTTAGCTTTTCATTATTTAATTACTATATATA
>NW_017163350.1:0-225 GCF_001652005.2 Ceratina calcarata | reverse complement strand
TTAAACATTTCATCCCAGCTGACTTGCATAATTATTTTATTTTTATTAGATCAGTCGTTGAACTGAACTCGATGGAATAAATGCTTTTTGGATCTAGAAATAAACCTTTGACATCTTTAAATCGTTCCGTTTATCATTAAAATAGTGAAAAACTTCGAATTCTGCTTGGAAATATATTATTTTGTTGTTGAGTACATTCATTTATATCATATCCAAAATTGAAGT
>NW_017163349.1:0-225 GCF_001652005.2 Ceratina calcarata | reverse complement strand
ATTATGTAGATACGTGGATCATGCGTTTATAAATAGTAACAAAAGTCAACTTTCTCACTCAGTCATAATTTGCAACTTCAAAATTATAAACTGTAACACTTGAATAATAATTATTCTATTTATAGGAATAAGAGAACATAATACAATTTCTTTTCTTAACACTATAATTTATAGATATAACGATATTCCAAATTTTTATTTCATTCTAGTTCGGGAAAAGTTGTT
>NW_017163348.1:0-225 GCF_001652005.2 Ceratina calcarata | reverse complement strand
CGAACACCACTTGATGACTCCCTGTAGGTAAGTATTCCCTATTAATATCTTCGATACTTCCCAGTCGGAGTTACCCATGTTGCTAATCCTTTTCTTCTTTGTTTCAGGTACCCAGGTCTCGAATGCCGGAATGCCCAGACCCCCATCACGCACTGGTGGATGGAAGAAATCTAACGGGACGTCGTCCGGTAGGTACAGCCACCTCCTGACCGCCTTTCTCACCAT
>NW_017163347.1:0-225 GCF_001652005.2 Ceratina calcarata | reverse complement strand
TTTATGAAATTGTTCGAACTAGTTTTCCTCAGTCATAAGAAATTTTTAATGCATGATTTCCAATATTTTAATACATGGTTTTGGCAGTTTTTAATTGGATTGTACGTCACTTGCAACTGTCTATATTGCTCACTTTTTATTGTGTATCTTGAATAATATCCTAAAAATTGACATCATTTCAACTTGAAAATATTATTAAATCATGTATTAAGAGTTATAAGAAAT
>NW_017163346.1:0-225 GCF_001652005.2 Ceratina calcarata | reverse complement strand
TTTTCGCTAGCATTAATATTTAACGAGTTATTGACGAAAAACGAGAAAACAGTTTCTTGCAAATTACTCGTTAACTATTGACGCTAGCGAAAAAATTTTATATGGAAATTGTAGATCTCATCGTCCCCTACAAAATGGTCCTATACATGCCCTCCTACGTCCATCCGTTCGGGAGTTATTGGCAAAAAACGAAAATTTGGAAGAAATTGAAGGGGTACCCCTTGG
>NW_017163345.1:0-225 GCF_001652005.2 Ceratina calcarata | reverse complement strand
TTTTAAACGGCGTTTATTATTAGTTTTTAGTAAATTATAAACATTTGTTATGTACTGTCAAACAAACATTTGTGGCTGATTTCGATTTTCATGAAATATACGTTCAGGCAAGTGTATGAAGCATGATTACAAAAGATATTGAAATCTAACCAAACAATATTGTTTACCTATGTAAAACAGGTTTATTTATCGTAAAATAATAATTTCAGATATTGTTTTTCATAA
>NW_017163344.1:0-2933 GCF_001652005.2 Ceratina calcarata | reverse complement strand
TTATCCAAAATTTTATAATTCATAAAAAACTATTTTAAACTTAGTTTAAATTTATTTGAAATTTTTTTTAATTAATTTGAATTTATTCCAGCGCTTTGCGGTAGTACGAGAGACTGCATTGGCGACCAGCTTTGCATCAACGGGCTCTGCCAGCCAACTTGCAAGAGCAATTCCAGCTGCCCTGAGTACCAATACTGTCACAATAACATTTGCGTACAGGAATTGCGTTGTCTGTCAGACGACGATTGTTCCTATGACGAGAGATGCGTCAAGAACAATATTGGCCAGGCGGAATGTCGCAAGGCTTGCGACTTGATTCTTTGTGGGCGGAACGCGGAGTGTAAGGCGGATGACCATGTTGCTCTTTGCTCGTGCAAGTCGACTTTCTTCGGAAATCCAAAGGATGACAAAATCGGATGCCAACCCATTGAGTGCGAGACTAACGACGATTGTAGTGGAGAGAAAGTCTGTGACACGCATAAATGCAGAATTGCATGTCTGGCCCACAATCCTTGCGGCGTTAATGCTATTTGCACCGCGGAAAGACATACTCAGGTGTGTATTAAGTAACTGATTTATTATTAAGTTTGTCTTTTACATTGCCAATGATTTTAGATCTGCACTTGTCAACCGGGCTACACTGGCGAACCGACTCACGGATGTCAATTGATCGACTACTGCTTGAACGAACCCTGTGCCCCGGGTGCTGTTTGCGAGAATTCCAGAGGCTCTTACAAATGTCACTGTCAACAAGGCATGGTTGGAGATCCTTACAACAGCGGCTGTCAGCCACCGGTCGAATGCTTGCACGATGAGGACTGCCCATTGACTGCCAAATGCATAAGTGTTAACAACGTGCCTAAGTGCTCAGGTACGAAACTTTACATTCATCTTTTAATATTTCATATATTTATGATATATAGACATCGATACAATTTTTTTTATAAATGAGTAAAATCTTTACTTCAGTGATTATAATAATTAATTTTATATACGCTAATTAATCGAATTTAATCATTCTCATTAAATGTTTCAGATGTTTGTTCACGCACGCAGTGCGGACCGAACGCGGACTGCACGGCCGCTAATCATGCTGCTGCCTGTCAATGCCGATCCGATTATGAGGGTGATCCCAACAATCTCAGTATAGGCTGCCGACCCAAACCTGTCGTTTGTTCCTCAGCCACAGACTGTTCCACTAATACCTATTGTTACGAGGGCATCTGTCGACGTGAGTATTCTCAAGAGCCTAAAATCCACTTGGAAGGGTCGATTTTTATGACCGGGCGAGCAGGTAAGTCGGATTTGGTTCCTGCTCGCTAGCCTGAGTAGCGAACTGTTCACATCCAGACATTTTGCAGAGGAAATTTCATATTTTGTATGTTTTAATCATTTATTATTCAAAATAAGTTAATGTGAATGAATATGAAAAACATTTCCCCTCTTTTTTTTTATTCTACTCTCTCTCTTCTTTTGTTTCTTATTATGTGTCCGAGGATTCATGTACGCGATTCGTAGGTTTATTTTCTCTTCGGTACGCGGTAGGTCATAAAACGAGCCTTTCAAGTGGATATAGCGCTACTGTAACCGGCCTGGCGAGCATTCAACTCGCTAGCCACGTGAAAAATTCTTAAGAAGAACTCACTTCTGAAGAAATTGTTATCGTAAACGAAAGCAATTTGTAATTCTTGCAGCGTTCTGTCAATCGAATGAGGAATGCAATTTATCAGACGTGTGTCTCAGTGGACAATGCTTGGATCCGTGCAGTGTGAGAGCCGCGTGCGGAATGAACGCGGAATGCGACGTGAGAAGTCACATTAAACAGTGTAGCTGCCCGCCTGGGTTCACCGGAAACTCGGAGGTGGAGTGCGTTAGACGTAAGTTAAATAATAATTAATTACACAGAATACGAAATATTAATTATAATAACATATCAAGTGAATGTCAATTCTTTTTCGAAATTTTCTTTGCATTCCATTTAGCAAATTAATTCACTTAACTATTAAAAAAATCTCGGGTTTTATATATCGATTTTAAAAAAATTATTCAGTTTTAAATAGTATTAGTTTAGTTTCGCTCTTTACTGTATAAATATAAAATTTTTACAAAATAAGCTATCCTTCGATCTTCTAATAATTTATTCTTCTAGTGCCAGTGTCCTGCAGAGACACGACCGACTGCAACGACGGAAACACCTGTCGAGACAACGTGTGCCTCCCGATCTGCTCCAGCGACAACGAGTGCGCGTTCAACGAGAAATGCGTCCGCGGCAACTGTCTACTGACTTGCAGACTCGACAACGACTGTTTCCTTGGCCACATCTGTTTGAACAATATGTGCACGTTCGGTTGCCGCGCGGACGAAGACTGCAACGCGAACGAGGGTTGCATCACGAACAAGTGCATCAATCCTTGCGAAGCCACCCCCTGCGGACCGAACGCCAAGTGTACTGTAGTTAACCAACGGGCCACTTGTTCGTGTCCCGCTGGTTTCATACCGAACCCGACGGCCAAGGTCGCTTGTTTAAGATCGCCAGGACCAGTGTGCCAAGCGAATAGAGACTGTACAACAGGCACTGCTTGCATCAGAGGATTCTGCACACCTGTGTGCTCCACTGATTTGAATTGTCTGAGCAACGAGCGTTGTGATCCTACGGGCGTCTGTAAGTCGCTGTGCAGGAGGGATGAAGATTGCAGGAGCGGCGAGATTTGCGAGGGACTGGTTTGCGTGATTGGTTGCAGAGCTGATGTTGAGTGCCAAGAGAATTCTGCTTGCTTAAATAACCAGTGCCAAGGTAAGATTCTTATATAATAATAATTAAAAAGTAAAAAAGAAATGAATAACATATTAGCAGTAAATTAAACGAAGTATACAGTTCCTAATAATTAAACTGTGAACTTTTATGCAAAATAACATATGTTTTCCCAATACCA
>NW_017163343.1:0-225 GCF_001652005.2 Ceratina calcarata | reverse complement strand
CTTTCGTAAAGATAGGTAATTGACAACGAGACTGGCAGTTGTTGTTGTTGTTGTTGTTATCGACGAGACTCGAAAAGAGGCAGACATGTTAATTTCTGTTCATTTATAATAAAATCTAATTTCTCGTTAAGCAGTCGTTTGTTTGTTGCTTAAAATCAACTTTATTCTGCATCTTCTTTGCACTTCAGATCCCAAATATGTTAGAGCAAAACCTTTTTATTATTC
>NW_017163342.1:0-225 GCF_001652005.2 Ceratina calcarata | reverse complement strand
CAATATACAGCCCTAGGTATTTAAAATTGGCAGCGAAGGGTACTTTCGTGTTGTCAATCATAATATAATTGTTGTTATGATTAAATGTATTTTGTTTCGTGCTGTAACATACAACCGCAGTTTTAGTTGCGGCGACTTGTAGGCCTATGTGCCTAATTTGATTGACTATTGTCTGAGTTGCCAGGGATGCTATTGCTCGGCACCTTTTAAGATTTTTATCTGCTA
>NW_017163341.1:0-225 GCF_001652005.2 Ceratina calcarata | reverse complement strand
TTGCATACGACCTTTTTTGTAGAGGACGACGAGATCTACAATTTCCATCTAAAAGTTTTTTGCTAGCGTCAATAGTTTACGAGTTATTAACGAAAAATTAAAAAACAGTTTTTTGCAAATAACTCGTAAACTATTGACACTAGCAGGAAACTTTTATACAGAAATTGTATATCTCGTCGTCCTCTACAAGAAAGGTCATATGCAATTTTTCCATATGTCCAACGG
>NW_017163340.1:0-225 GCF_001652005.2 Ceratina calcarata | reverse complement strand
ATGTGCTGCAATAACCACGGAAACACTGGAAAAAGTCCTTCGCTCACTGACAATTAGATTACGTAATTGCATTGATTGTAATGGAGAGCAATTCGAACAAAACTTCTTTTATAAATATCTCAGTAATTATTCATTTGAAGCCCCACTTTGTGTAGTCCTTTTTTACGGAAAATTTATCCGAATTTGAACAAAAATGTTAGACATTCCATTTAAAAAACTGAAGGT
>NW_017163339.1:0-225 GCF_001652005.2 Ceratina calcarata | reverse complement strand
GTGGCACGAAAATGTTCTTCGCACTGTAACTCCTCAGGAGTGAGTGTGGCTGGAGTGTCCACAATTTCCTCCTGGGTCCAAAACCGAGTCATCAACTCCTCTAACGAGGAATCTTCCTCCTGCGCTGCATGATATAATGAAACTGATGTTGCTGAACTTGACTCTACTTTACCTAGAACAAGCCAGCCAAAGATTGAAAGTTGGGCAATAGGCGTTAAAGGTGGA
>NW_017163338.1:0-225 GCF_001652005.2 Ceratina calcarata | reverse complement strand
TCGGTTTTTTGGGAACAAGTGAGTACAGTTTATTCAAACCCGATTCTCATCCCTCAGGCATTCAGTTAGGGCACCATCCCTAACAGTTTTGTTACAAATATGGTTCGACGTGACCGCCACGGGAATCAAGGAAGGCCCGTGCTCTTTGAACCACACTGTTTTTAACACTATAACGACCGCACGTCTACGCAATCAAACGTCGCCAGGGGCCGGCAGTATTTTTCA
>NW_017163337.1:0-225 GCF_001652005.2 Ceratina calcarata | reverse complement strand
CGTCTTTCTTACGTAACGGTGCTTAACTCACGGCGGGCGGAGTCGTCTACTTCTCATGCGCCAGTACAAGTGATGCACTGTACTTCAATGCAAGAGTTGGATCAGTCTTTGATGCGGTTTTGGACACTTGAAGATGTCCCTTCGACAGTCTGTAAGTTGAAACCTGAAGTTGAGGCCTGTGAGGAGTTGTTCAGGTCGAGCCTTAGTCGTGATCCACAAGGCCAT
>NW_017163336.1:0-225 GCF_001652005.2 Ceratina calcarata | reverse complement strand
GGCGCTGAAAAGTTAGCGCCGCAGGATGGCATTGCCTGCCAGCATCACTAACAAGCATAGCGCGGACAGGTGAAAGAGATACTGACTTGCGTATAGCCACAAAATAGTGCTAGAGAACAGCAATAGCGAAAAAACCTGGAATCCCCTTTCATCAAACTCGCTAGCTCGGGAAGGCATCCTGGAAGGTCACCTTCTCAAAAATATCATTGCTTAGCGCGCTGTGCA
>NW_017163335.1:0-225 GCF_001652005.2 Ceratina calcarata | reverse complement strand
TTTTTTTATGTTATCATATAATGAGATACGATGGCCAACTCCGTTTATCAATAAACTTGATTGGCATAATTTGATTGAACCTTTCAAGACGACTTGAAATGGATCCGTATGGTCTGTCATAGGAATAGCAGACCCAAAGGAAAATAAATTTTCGCGTTTGTTGGTACCTTCACTGCCACTGTCACATAATTTAGGAGATAAAGAACTATTCAATGTTTCGGAGGA
>NW_017163333.1:0-2940 GCF_001652005.2 Ceratina calcarata | reverse complement strand
CTGAGGTTAGCTACTTGAAATCTGTGTTCGAGCCGGACTGCTATTGACATCAATATCATCTGTTTCGAAACTAATTTATTGTAAAAGTGAATATTTCTGATTAATAAATTAATACAATTTCCTTATAACTCCACTCGATCTATGCTCGAGATCATACGTTATTCTATTGTATATACGTATAAATCGGTCGAGGCATCTTCCCTTATACATGCGCGTGATCATTAGTTATTGATAAAGCGAAACCTTTGGAACAAGCCAATATTAAAACGCCGGGCTATCTTCCAGCCAGGCTCGGGCTAGTATTCGAAACGTGCGTTCGCCGATACGGTCTCTCATAAATCACTCGCATTTTCAGACCACGCTCATCAAACACGCGTCTCAGCCCGAAACCTCGAATTTCCATACGCCATCGATCAGTAATATACTCCCTGCTCCATATTCGCAGGAATAAAACGGGCGAGCGTAAATGCTTCATCGAGGAGATTGAACTTTTCTGTCGCGAATATCTATCTGTCACGCGTTTTCGCACGAAATCTATAGTTTTTTTTTTTTATCAAGATCGATATTCCCCTGGACACAACGCGTATTCATACGAAATCGCGATTGATTTTATTCATGACCTTCGTCACGGAAGTACTTTGGATGCGACGGGGGGGAAAAATAGCGGAAAGTTTTCCATTTTAGACGAGCCGATAAAAAAGAGAGGAAGAGAGGACGTGTCCGTACATATACCGCTTCGAGGACGAACTGCTTGCAGCACTACGTGCCTTCCTCATCGTTCGACTTACTCGCCTATTCTCTTATTCGCTTCCCGATTTTTCAACTAAATAACCGAGGAACTCGATCCAGAAGTATCTCCCTAGAAATCCAATCTAAACAAGAGTTTGCCTAATATTTTAAGAATGATAATTAGGAATCACGTCGCACAAGACGGAACGGTAAAACTAAAGAGACGGTGAACCAGAAGACGCGATACTCGGCCGACGAATCCTTTGCTTCGAAGGACTATAAAACTTTGGAAAGGTAGAAATCTCGGTGTTCTCCGGCCCCGACATGTTTACGAGGTAACGAGCTCTCTGAATATCGGTATCTTCGATACGATATCGCTCCCGTGGCCAGGTATTCTACGCGCTCCTACCGTGAATCGTCCCACGTTCGAGGCTCCAGGAGAGAATTATTTACGAGGGCGCGGCGGCGAGCGAACGCACACGGACCGTTCCAGCACGCGATAAACATCGGATGCGATACGGAACAGAAGTTGAAGAAGGCGTGCCCGGCGGTTGACGTTTCCTGGTCGAAACAATGGGACCAGGCTACTTCGCGGAAGGCCGTGCCCGTAAGATTCGAGGGAGAAAAGGGTGCCGGAGCACTGCGAGCGGTTAACGTTTCCTGGGAAGATTTTATGAAGCAACAGTGGTCGGACCCCGAGGCGAGCTTGCAGAAACAAGCTGCGTCGTAAAAATTACGAGAGAAACTAGACACGCTGGGTTTCATTATTTAGTTTGTTTACACTACAGGAGCGCGTAAATGTTTGCTCGTCGGATCTCAGTTCGATAAATGTATTTTTTTACGGATTAATGGGACAGTCGTTTAAGCAAATGTTTGTACATCTGTAAAATAAACGGTGAAATACATCCACTCGAATTTATTCCAATTCATATGTTGCGAATACGTTTAGTTAATAAACAGAAAATATCGATCTCTTTATTAGATGTTCTAATAGCCGCAGTTGTGTACTCGACGGACGAGCAACAAAAGCGTCACTTCCGGCGGTACTCGATATCCGATTATTCCGGGACCGATCACGGTCCCTGGGAATTACTCGAGTTACATACAGAGCCGGAAAAATGATTCGAGACCAGCAGCCGATTTTTCGATACCGTTCGCGGCTTAATCCAATTTAAAACAGTGTTACAGTCGCGTCGACGCAGGGCGCTACTGTTTTTCGCTGGAAAACACGATCGCTAATTCGATTCGATGACGCGACGGGAAAATATATTTCCAGCCCCGCGAGGATGTAAAACATTTTCGCATTAACGACAACGACGATCAAGTTTACCGTCATTTTCTATTAAATATCACGAACAGTATACTTTACGCGATGCTTCTCGCGAAACGAAAGTAAACATCATGCGTATCATTATAGTCGAACCTACCTACGTACGAGCGTACGTATAACGTATAGTCGGCGTATTGATATTCCAGACTGGCAATCACGCACAGGTTCCACGTGAACGCAACGAGAGCTGATTGCTGATTTCTTCCAGCGGGATTCACTGAGAATCCACTGGTAAGAAGCATAGAAGCGTGTTTCAGCGTGTTACGAGCAAACATTGCAAGTGAATCGACGGATAATGAGCTGTCCGTCTTCGGAGTTTCTGTTTGAAATTCTAACGTCTAATGAAATTAGTCTCGTACCGTACGAGCTGTCTGTCGTCGAAGGGCAAGAAATAGGCGACTTTAAATTCCTGGTAAAACGCGATTAACTTTCGAGACGAGAACTTTGACTAATTATCACGCCGGCAATTTTTGGAGTGTGAGCGAGAACGCGAAACGGGAAATGAATTACGGGGAGGGAACGGTATCCTTTCGCAGCGCGTCAAATTGCCACGATCATTTCGGATTACAGCGATTAATCGGCACGCGGTTTGATGCACGAGTCGCAGACCGAGCGATCGTCGCTTCCTGAAAACGTCGCCTAATGCCGACGATTAATCACCGCTAGCCGAGCGAACCGACTAATTGCTCGGCTCTCTCCCTCTCTCGCTCGTGTTCGATTGTCAGGTACACAGAGAACAGGAGAATGAAGAAAAAAAATTAGGCGAACTCGCCCGCGTCGATAAAGTCTGCTATCGATCCCGCGTTCATTGCTTTTCCTGATAACTCGATCGTCTACCCACAGCCGTTTCTCATTTCTCGATACGAGTTGCTCGCGTCACG
>NW_017163332.1:0-225 GCF_001652005.2 Ceratina calcarata | reverse complement strand
AAATCAAAAACTGTAACAAAAATAAAGAAATCAAACAAACAGACAAACAAATAGAATAAATAAAAAAGAAAAGACAAGAACAGAATACAAAAACCTCACCAAAATCCTACATCAACAAGCATTTCCAACCAAAGAACCGACCTCAAGCGAACAAGACAACCGATAAGGAAGGATACAAACAAACGACGAGTACGACGCGAGACCGTTTAGTAAACTACAGACCCG
>NW_017163331.1:0-225 GCF_001652005.2 Ceratina calcarata | reverse complement strand
TACGGGCGAAAAACAGGGGAAGCGAGCCTCGAGGGAAAAAATATCTCCACGCTGCGGGTGAGCACAACGGCGGACCTCAAGTCCGCAAGTTCACCCGACCACCAGTACGCACACCGTCGGGCACGCGGACTGGTCCGGGGCATACCCACGTCGCAAATCGACGTCAGGGCATCCCGGAATCAGTCCGCACCCCTTTCAGGGTCAGAGGTAACCTCCCTGGGGGGG
>NW_017163330.1:0-225 GCF_001652005.2 Ceratina calcarata | reverse complement strand
GTATGTGTTCATTTCAATTTCACTTCTCATGATTTATGTATATAAATCTAACAAGTTTGAAACAAAAATGACTAAGTTAGTATTTAGAAACTTAAATTTTGTAATGTATGGAATAAATAAATAAGATTTTCAACGCGATATCGTCTGGTGAATTCCGCTTGTAATTTACTTTCACTTACACAGTATTTTAAAGACATTAAAAAATATAAATATCCATTATAATAA
>NW_017163329.1:0-225 GCF_001652005.2 Ceratina calcarata | reverse complement strand
TCGCTGGCTAGTTCCATATCAATATAGCCAATGTTTTATCTCTATTATGTTAATGTTGGCGATTCCTCTTATCAAAAGAGTGCTGTTTGGCCATCTAGTGGAAAAGTTTAGTATCCGAAAATAATATTTTCATTAGTTGAATTGCTCTCAGCCTTAATCGCTGACGCTTGGGGTATTTATCACCATTAGGGTCATTTAGAGTATCACGATGGGTGGTATCTGGGG
>NW_017163328.1:0-225 GCF_001652005.2 Ceratina calcarata | reverse complement strand
GCGGCTCGTTTTTTATTTTCGGTACTTAGTGCTTCAAAGTTAGCACGATTGGCTTTCTCGGATTTTTGTACACGATCGAGAATTTGTCGTAACAAATTCTGTTCCTGAGTAGTCGAACTAGCCGTAGCTTGTTGGAGTTTAGGATCGATCGGAGCCATTTCGTCTGAGTCTTTACCTTATTGGATGCAGGCTCGTAGTCTTGTCGTCGTCTGGAATGACCGTAGT
>NW_017163327.1:0-225 GCF_001652005.2 Ceratina calcarata | reverse complement strand
CGTGTTAACCATGCGAATATTACTCGCAACCTTGCGATTGGTTTACTTAGGCTAGTAACAATATCAGAGTATTCCTATTGGAGATCGGAGAATTACGTCATGTAGTTCAACTAATGAGAGCTTAACGCGTCTGCGCAGAAGATACTAAATTTTCTGATTGGTTACTAGGCGCCAATAGAAATAAGAATAAGTTGTAGTTAGTATCGAAGTATTGACCAATGAGCG
>NW_017163326.1:0-225 GCF_001652005.2 Ceratina calcarata | reverse complement strand
ATAAATGAAAGAAGCTAACTATAAGTGAATCTTTTTCTAATCGCAGTTTCGTTGTTTCCTTGGCATATAAACGGAGCTTCTCGATTTCTTGAGACTGCAAGTAACAGCTTTCACACTGCTTGTTTAAATCTTGCTTAAACTCTTCCATTAAATATTTATACCCGCACAGCTAAGGAAGATTACAAGAAAAATGTAGGAACTGCAATTAATTGATTATTAATAATT
>NW_017163325.1:0-225 GCF_001652005.2 Ceratina calcarata | reverse complement strand
TTTTAAAAGTAAAATAGAATCAACGTGCCTGTAGAAGTCGTACAATTTTTGCTGAGGACATTCTTTCTCAATATGAATAATATACGAGTTATTTGACGTCACTACGTGAATTATGAGAATCACTTTGTATAAATACCCTCAGGTCACATAATTTTAATTTATTATTCCAGCATTACAAGCTACTATTTATTCATATAGAAAATATTGAATTTACTATCACAGGGA
>NW_017163324.1:0-225 GCF_001652005.2 Ceratina calcarata | reverse complement strand
GTTTGTATTCTTCTTTTATATATATACCTGATCTGGTTTCCAAATATATGGGTCTCTTCTGTGGGATGCAAGTGATGGTTCTGCTGGGACGAACCTCGGTTGGGCACGTAGGGGTTTTATTCCGTGTCGATATAACAGCGGCTACGCTCTCTTTGATCTTGTGCCGGTCTAACGATCGTTTGTACGACCCGTCGTTGGGGTATCCTGACGCCTGTTACGAGCAGT
>NW_017163323.1:0-225 GCF_001652005.2 Ceratina calcarata | reverse complement strand
CGGATTTCGGTTAATCTTGTGCGTGCTTGGAAGAGATAGGCGAAGATACTGAAACACTCAGGGGTGGAGAAAAAGAGCAACAAAACTGAAATATTAGCATTGGATAACATAAGATTGAGATTAATAGGTAAATAAAATTCCAATTTGGAATTGAATGACTATGTATTATACCGGACGCACTGCGCCCGATATTTCCCTAAACCAAATACAAATAAAAGTAAGTTT
>NW_017163322.1:731-1264 GCF_001652005.2 Ceratina calcarata | reverse complement strand
AAAAATGTGAAATTTTTGATAATGAAATTAAATTGAAGAGTAGGACAAATGAAGTTTGGAAAAACGCAGCTGAGGCAATTTCAGGCAAATTATCAACGAACACGCTCAATTTTTACATTAGAGAGAATAGATGGAATTTATTAACAGATTTAAAAATCCATTTTAATGTAACGATAGAGACAGAAGAAGAAAGTGAAATAATAGATAGTATAAATATTTCTAATCAAAGTGATACTCAAGAATTTGAACCATATATTTTTCCGTATATTAATAGTAAACTACCTATATTGTATTTCGATATAACATTATCTGAGGAACAATGGAAATCTATTTCTCCAGTGCTAAAAACATACAAAGAAAAAGGAACTCGTGGAAAATCTTACAGAATACTTAATACTGGTTGGACCGATATGGTGTCAAAAGCCTGTTTTCTAAAAACCAAAATTCCGTGTGCTTATACCTTTAAATATAGTAAAGTATTCGAATCACCAGACGCAGAAGTATATCTGCAAATATATGGTATTTGTAATGAA
>NW_017163322.1:0-383 GCF_001652005.2 Ceratina calcarata | reverse complement strand
AATTAAGATTCCGAAGCATAAGTAATCGTCCGACTTAACGGTCCGCCATGTGGTGACCACTTGGGGGAATTTTCTGCGGTCATTCGGGTCTTTCGAATCGGAAAATTTAAATCCCACCTCACTCGGTAGTGGGAATCATTTTCTTTAAAAATAAATTGGAGCCGATCATAGGGTGAATTACCCCTCAAAAATAGCGCCAATCCAATAGAATATGATGGGTTTTTAAAAAGGGGTAGGCGAGTGAGGACAATCATTCGGGTCGCGAGTCACCATTTGAACTAATTGCATAAAATTAATTTTACGTGCAATCTGTTCTGCAGAGCAACAGTATTCTCATATTGTTAGGTATAGGTGGCCCTAACTAGGAGTCCGGAGGAGAAACG
>NW_017163321.1:0-225 GCF_001652005.2 Ceratina calcarata | reverse complement strand
GATGAGCCAACTTTTGGTGCCAGGTATCAATAGATTCTGTGACCATTGCTGTTTTGACTTCCTTTTTATCAACAATCTCCAGCGAACTACTCGGTACCATGACCTTGAATTTCATAGTGAACAATTTTTGCTCTTGGCTGCGTTCCCCTATTGCAACTACGTTGTTTCTTTTTGTTAACGTGGAAGTTTAATTATACTTAATTAAGAAATACTCGGAACTTCGTT
>NW_017163320.1:0-225 GCF_001652005.2 Ceratina calcarata | reverse complement strand
TCGCTACCAAGATGATCGGAAATTGGTTGATAACCTGCATTGAAAGAGAGAAGGGTGTGGGCGAGGAAGCTGAAGAAGAACTGGGACCCGCGGGTACGACGTGATGACAAAAATGATCAAAAATACTAGCTTTCAAATTGACTGCTTCTTTACAGAGTGATTGTTGAAGTTCCAAAAATCGATTGTTTGTTTATATTAGAAAGGAATTATACACAATTCAATGGG
>NW_017163319.1:0-225 GCF_001652005.2 Ceratina calcarata | reverse complement strand
GAGACTCTCCTCGACAAAATTTCTTTTAATTGCGCGGCACTGATTTTAGTTTTTAAGCTCATGTCAGATTTGATTTGCCGTTCCGCTGGCATATTAACAAGCTTGATTACTTTATTACGATGCGAGTAATTTGCTGGACTAACAGCACGAGACTCAGGCGTGTCCGAGTTGCAAGGAGAGAAGTATCCGGTCTCGATATCCCGATCATGAATTGATTGATTAGAA
>NW_017163318.1:0-225 GCF_001652005.2 Ceratina calcarata | reverse complement strand
TTTTAAGTTTTCCCAAACTGAGATAAACCGTGGAAACTAATGTGAAACGACGAGAGACTGCAAGGAATTTTTCATATTTTTGTGGAAACGAGTTATTCAATATTTGAATGGTCGACGGCGTAGGCTCGTGTTCATCTTGGTTTTTCGTTTGAACGTTAATTAAATTTACAAGAGAGAGAGAGAGGAAGGGGGAGAGAGGACTGGATGGGTATGCCAGTGCCGGGC
>NW_017163317.1:0-225 GCF_001652005.2 Ceratina calcarata | reverse complement strand
TTTGATGCTTTTTATGAATTCAATTTTAGATGGGGGTCCATAGTAGAAACAGCAGTCTAGAGTTTTATGTGTGGCTACCCGTAAGCCAAGAATGTTCATTTTCCTCAAAATTACATTTATTATACAGTTAGCCCTGTTCAAAACCCTCTTTGGGTTTTTTCCGCCAATTGTGATGTAGGTATCATCTGCGTAGCCAATAATTTCGCTATTTGCCGGCATTGTTGT
>NW_017163316.1:0-225 GCF_001652005.2 Ceratina calcarata | reverse complement strand
CATCGCGGTTCATTGGTTGTGAGAAACGGCATTATCATTGCTGTGTTCACGTAATTAATTTACATTAACTTCCGTAGCTGTTGGAAATAGTTTTTCAATAGTTATGAAAGTAAAGGTGTTTTCAATAGGTATTTGAATTTTATTAAAAGAATTTCTGGCAATATCTGTTTGGCAAGTGCTTTACAATATATGAATACTATTAATTTTTCATAAGACGAATAATAT
>NW_017163315.1:0-225 GCF_001652005.2 Ceratina calcarata | reverse complement strand
TTATCTTAATTCATATAAAAATCATATATAAAATTTATTTAAAGTTGTATGTGTCTTAAGATCTTTGCCAAAAGTTTGAGTCATGTAATAAAAAGCTATATCCAATATTTGAAGCAATGAACTTTCATAAAAAATGATAATTACTTAAACTCTTAAATAATACCGTCGAAATTGACGTTATTTCAACTGTAAAATAGTCTTAAATCCTATATTAAGAATTATACT
>NW_017163314.1:0-225 GCF_001652005.2 Ceratina calcarata | reverse complement strand
GGCGAGTGCTTCCACGTACGGACAAGGTCTCGATCTTCGACGATCTATATTGAAGAGAGATCTTCACCAAGAATATGGATCGAGGCAGCAAGATTCAGCAATGACGTGGGGTAATTCCTAATTGCCACTGGAACCGTCCCAAAGTTGACTGAAGCCAGGACACTTACCTCGGAAGCCTCTATCCCAAATGTAGTACCGTGAAACACCTGCAAGAAAAAGTGTCAT
>NW_017163313.1:0-225 GCF_001652005.2 Ceratina calcarata | reverse complement strand
ATCTTGTAATTTAACATCTATAATTTCAACTTTCGCATGTTTGTATGCGTATTCGAAAATATGATTTGTATTGTATATAGTACGTAGTATGAGTGTGAGAATGTATTTCAATAGGTACCTGGACGTCGGTGATGGTTTTTTCCTATTATTCCAAAAACTTTTCCTTCTTTCTCCATAACTTTCCAAGATAAAGATCTCATAACATTAATGCTCAATTAACATTCT
>NW_017163312.1:0-225 GCF_001652005.2 Ceratina calcarata | reverse complement strand
TCGAAGAGAAAATATACATGCAACAACCGCAAGGCTACAATGATGGAACCGGAAGAGTGTGTAGGCTCCTGCGCAGCCTATACGGGCTGAAGCAGTCGTCGCGCTGCTGGAACCAGCACTTTACCGATTCGTTAAAGACATTCGGTTTAAAGGCAACGTCAGCGGACCCATGTGTGTTCGTAAATCACAAGGCGAGGCAGACACTCATTCTTCTGATTTACATAG
>NW_017163311.1:0-2952 GCF_001652005.2 Ceratina calcarata | reverse complement strand
TCTCTCTCTGTCTCTACGAATCTATTCCTTAGGATTAAAAAAACAATTTTCCATACGATTTTCTCGATCGGGATCTCGAATACTGAACGAACGAATTTCTGCCACAAGTATCGCGTGGTCGTCGCATCGACCGATTCATAAAAATACGCAATTATGCTTGGAACAGCTTAGGAAAAGAGATCGATTAACAACGGCTAATTCGAAAAGGTTCGTGTCAGTGGTCTACGGAAGAGCTGCCTTTGTCGTGGGTAAGGCACGAATTCTAACTAGTAAGGCACTGTGCTGCGAGCTCACTCTCGAATAATAAAAAAATTTGTAACATCTCAACAAACTACTATCGCCTGTGACTGTCGACGCGCTGTGTACCTACTAGCCAGTTGTTATTTCTTACGATCGCACGGTGGAACGTACAGTTTACCTCCGTGTTTCTCCCACTCGCGATTGAATTCGTGCTCCAACACCTCGGCCCCGCGTTTCCTGGTCAGTCCAGTCTCGTCTAGGCTGAGCTCGCACATTTGCATGTCGTCGACACCTTTTCGACAGAAATCAATTTTCCCTTGACAAACTCGAGGAGGCGAAACCATATACTTACTATATGTAGAGAACAATACACACGGAGTAGGTGAGCTATAGGCACCCGTGCAAATGGAAACGGCCCGCGATCGAAAAACAGACAGAAAATCGGTCGTACCGTCGGTCTGTCATTCTCTAATGTCACTGCGCAGTAGCAACAGCTTCACAGTTATATCATAATATTTGTACTTGTAATTTTACAATTGTAAAATTCAATATTACATAGTGTAGTTACGATGAAATCTAGGCAGTTCGATTATTAAAAGATTTCAAAATGACGAGGACTTGCGCATATTGCATGTTGAACGGACCAGCAAATCGAAATTTATATTCTTAAAGAACGGGGGAGTAAGTTGAATTTTGCTGGTGGCGACGTCGAATTTAACATGTCACTGTACCGAAGAAATATTGCGGCATTGCTAGGATTTGTTATTAACGAAAAATATCAATTATAAACTTGTAACGGATACTTTAAGCCATCGTCTATCTCAGATGACTCGTCGGGACAATATGATCACCGGTAACGAATTATTTATCTTATCGTTCAAGATTAATGTATATAGATAAGCGTTTAAAACACGAAATCGACAAATTAAATGATATAGAGCATCGAATAAGAATGTATCATGATAAACTGATTATTTTCAAGGGTAAATCGTTTGTGCGTAGTTTAACGTTCTACGTATTCTACAAATATTTTTGTGTTGCGATAAAATATAATCAAAAGTAATTGTTTGGAATTATAAAGCACAAGTTTGTATTGTTGAACGAGATACAAACATTTTATGACCTGCGGGTGCAGGCGACGTTCGACTCTATTCTGCATGCGTCACTAGACAAGACGGCACAACCGATCTCTTTTCTCTCTCTAAGCAAGAGACACTTTGGTGCGGCTTACCTCCACGACGTGTATTGTCTTTATAGGCGAAACCGCGACGATTGCTACTTATACCGTCGCATGAACACGCACACGCGCAGCCGTGCGTTCTCTTCCGCTTCCAACAAGCACGCTCGTTCAACGCGGATCACGGTCGAGTTTAACACCCACTCGATTTTCAATCGCGGTGACAAAACATTCTGGCAGCGTTCCCATTTACCCGTCAATCGTAATTATTACATCGTTAGATCATCATTGGTCATCATCGTTAAACTGCGATTTATTACGCGAATCGAAGTTGAACGATGATGACCAACGACGGTTCGTCAAGCTCGCGCAACGATGTAATTTTTTAGGTGCTCTCGGACGAAACGTTCTCGAACAATGATCAAAGTTGTGTTACCTGCTACCAGTAGAATCGGTGGTTTGTCAGGGTGGAGTTCCATTTGTCGGGCAACGTACTGACCATCGAAGTGGGCATACCACCATCCTCGCTTACTGGACGCGTGATTCTCCTGTTGGCCATTCGCCGTTGACCGCACGAAAGGGATCCTAAAGTATCTCTGCGTGGACTCCGTTATGGGCTGTTTCATCGTAGTTCTCGGTGTCCTTGCGGCTGAGATAAATTTCATTATCCATTAATCGCGACGAATCTCTCAAATATACGTGTGTACGTCGTCGTCAGTGACGCTAAAACGTGCGGCGACCGGAAGGCCACACGATTATTACCAGCTTCCATGATAGACCTCGGTGCTCTTTCGTTCTCATCCATGGTGGTCCGTCTTCGATTTCTCGCTTTCCACGCATGATACACTTTTAATCTTCGGTGAAACTCGTGACGACAAGCCTTTAAACAAATGTTTCACGAATCGAATGATGGTCGTATGGTCTGGCGAACGTCGGCCTCGCATCGTCTGTATTCGACGACGAAAGAACTCTCTTGTTTACCTCTAACAATTCGATGTCACAGGACGTGTTTATAGCATCTCGTAACTCCGAATACTTCCACTTGGACAAGTCATACTTCTTGGACGCCATGGTTGCCTGGTTATTGCGCACTTGCTCCGATCTGTTTCGTTTCGGACAAGAGGACCAGTTAAACCAAGTGACTGACGATCTTTTTCAATTAAGTTATTCAAACAAGAGACAGATAATTATTGAACGTTCGATTTGAATGGTCGTCGTCGTCGTCGTCGTCGTCGTCGTCGTCATCGGTAAAGTGTAGTAGTAGTTAATGCTGGCGGCGGACAGCGTTTACGATGCGTCGAAAAGCATGCAAAAATACAGGAACCACCGTGTGGCCCGTAAACTATGGCTCGAGGTTGTATAGATGCAGATTTTGCGAGTGCGAGAAACGCGCACGTTATTTAAAATTAGTCACGGAACGAGAAGTGAAATCAGGTGAATAGTTAAACATTACGTGCTCAGATCAAACCTCGACAAATCTCACGATACCTTGCCAGCCTGTTGTTGTTGTTGTTGTTGTTGTTGTTGTTGTTGTT
>NW_017163310.1:287265-287493 GCF_001652005.2 Ceratina calcarata | reverse complement strand
GTCTATGTGTATGTGTGTATATATATATATACATGTACTATTCCATTGTCTATGTGTATGTGTGTATATATATATGTATGTACTATTCCATTGTCTATGTGTATGTATGTATATATATACATATATATACACATATACACATATATATATGTGTATATATATATATGTATGTATATGTATATGTATATGTGTATATAATATGTATATATATGTATATACATATATATA
>NW_017163310.1:286449-286691 GCF_001652005.2 Ceratina calcarata | reverse complement strand
TATATATATATATTTTACAAAGGGCGGGCGACGTACCACGCGCGCCCCGTTGAAAGAACAGATGCCCGCGCGGGACGAGAGACAAAAACAAGATTTAACAAGAGTAAACGTTCACACATATTATATATATATGTATGTATAAGAAGAGAAAAAGGGCAACACTGTATCTATGAAAACTTAATTTTGAACCGCCGCGAGTCTGTCTGAAACGCGCTGACGCGGGGTATTAAACTGGAGGAGAA
>NW_017163310.1:274262-285862 GCF_001652005.2 Ceratina calcarata | reverse complement strand
TATAAATACTGGAAACTCGTATGCCGTTTCTTATTTCAGAAAACAAAAATGAAAGTTACCATATTTTTTACGTGTCTGATGTTAATCAGTTCCCTAAGGCTAGCAATATCACAAGGTTCGTACGTCTCTTATGATCTATGAATGATTTACCAAATAAAAGGAATTACAGAATGCATGACACCGACTCAAGTGGCAGGAACATGTATCGATATTAAAGACTGTCAGCCTCTGTTAGAATTGCTGCGAAGAGAAGGCAAAAAAGGGATTGATATCACAAGGAAATTCATCTGTCATGTGGAGGGCAAGGATCAGACCGTTTGTTGCCCAGGCAAACCGGGAATGACGATGAGACAAAACTTGTACGGACCTCTGCTTCCACCTCAGTGCGGTTTCAGTAATGTCTCCCACCTAAAGATAATCGGAGGGGTGCCAGCGAAACTGAGTATGTCTGATCATAAACTTCGTTTCTGGATTAAGCAATTAATTCATTATACACAACAAAATTTGATATCAGACGCATGGCCCTGGATGGCTGCACTGGGATTTAGAAAAACTCCAACTTCCGAAATAAAATGGATGTGCGGTGGTTCTCTTATATCGGCGAGACACGTATTAACCGCTGCCCATTGCGCGGTACGCAGTGATCTATTCGTCATACGTCTCGGGGAGTTGAACTTGGTCCGTGACGACGACGGGGCACATCCAATTGACGTTGGAATCGACAAAAAGATCATTCATCCTAAATTCGAAGAGACGTACGGGCATGATATCGCTATCATCCGACTCGACCGTGAGATACAATTCACGTGTAAGCTTGAAGGTCCATAATATATTTGAATAATAATTCCCAGTTCATTGCCTCCCGGCGGGAAGAATTCGGCATCTAGACTTCGTGAACACTCATCCATTCTACGCAGGATGGGGACAAACACCTCGTGAGTACTGATCAATAATATTAGATATTTCATTTTTCCTGATATTTGTTTAACGCAGATGTGAAAACCAGCGATGTTCTCATGGAAGTACAAGTACCAGTAATCACCACCGAGGCTTGCGCAAAGGCGTATCGAGCTTCAACCATTAAAAATTATAAATCATTGATATGTACAGGTGGAACAGGTGGAAAAGATTCTTGCAAAGTAATGAAATCATCTCTGATCATCAGTCTCATGATTACGTTTCGACGTTTTCATATTTTTATAATTATTTCAGGGTGACAGTGGTGGACCATTAATGTTACCGATAAATGGATCGTATTATGAACTCGGTGTAGTAATGGGTGGTTTTCTGTGCGCTGTGGTCGGATATCCGGGATTGAGTACCAGGGTCACGACTTACCTTCAATTTATTATATCGAATCTACAATAAAGCAATGTGATCGTATGTTCAATTTTGTAGTTGACTTAAGAATATTTGTATTATATACTATATATAATATTTCTACAATAAAACGAGGACACCCTATTTCTGCTTGTATTAATCTTTATAGTCTCACGTACCACGACGTGGAAATTTAATGCGCACGAAACGAACATTTTCAGACAGTATAGTACACATTTGATAAATATTGTCGTGCTTTCAATACGCGTACACGTTTTATAGTACGAAATAAAAAAATTTAATTATCAAAACGTACTATAAAGAACCATATATAGTAGCCAGTGCGTATACAATTTTCAAATCTCACTGTTTCGGTAAGTATAGAATTTCCAGTATAGGAACGTGCAGAAGGTAAGGAAAAATCTATTTTTTAAAAGTGTAGACGAAATGTACTTCCAATTTCTTACATTTATACAAATAAATTGATATCTGCGTTAATTTCTTTCCTGTGTTTCATTATTTACCAGCGAAACTTTCGAACTAAATATAAGAAATAATTATCATCGACAGTATTTGCAAATTAATTAATGAATCGTAGATATAAATACTGGAAACTCGTATGCCTTTTCTCATTTCAGAAAACAAAAATGGAATCCACAGTGTTCTTTATGTGTCTGATGTTAATCAGTTCACTAAAGCTAGCAATATCTCAAGGTTCGTACGTCTCTTATGATCTGTGAATAATTTACCAAATAAAAGGAATTACAGAATGCATGACACCGACTCAAGTGGCAGGGACATGTATCGATATTAGAGACTGCAAGCCTCTGCTAGAATTGCTGCGAAGAGAAGGCAAAAACGGGACTGATTTCGTAAGGAAATTCATCTGTCATGTGGAGGGCAAGAATCAGACCGTTTGTTGCCCCGGCAAACCGGGAATGACGATGAGACAAAACTTGTATGGACCTCTGCTTCCACCTCAGTGCGGTTTCAGTAACGTCTCCCACCCGAAGATAGTCGGTGGGGTTGCCGCGAAACTCAGTATGTCTTATTATAAACTTCGTTTCTTGATTAAGCGATTAATTCATTACACCCAACAAAATTTGATCACAGACGCATGGCCCTGGATAGCTGCACTAGGATTTAAAGACACTCCAACTTCCGAATTGGAATGGAAATGCGGTGGTTCTCTTATATCGGCCAGACACGTATTAACGGCTGCCCACTGCGCGGAACGTGACGAGCTTGTCGTTGTTCGTCTCGGGGACTTGGATCTGAAGAGCGACGACGATGGAGCACATCCCATTGACTTGGGATTCGAGAAAAAGATCATTCATTCTGAATACAACAGGCGTATGCACACAAACGATGTTGCTATCCTCAGACTGGAGCGTGATGTACAATTTACATGTAGGTTTGAAGTTGTGAAATTTCATATCATTTAGACAATAATAGCTTGTTGTCTTCTAAGCAATAAATTTTTAGATAATATACATCCCATTTGTCTTCCTGTGGGGGAGATTGCAGAGCGGGACTTCGTAAACACTAGTCCCTTCCTTGCAGGATGGGGTGCTCTTCAATATCGTGAGTATCAATGAATGATAGTCGATTCTCAATTATTTCCGATCTTTTTAACGCAGGTGGACAATCGAGCGATGTACTTAGAGAAGTACAAATACCAGTAGTTACCACCGAAACCTGCGTCGCGGCGTTTGCTGCGTTCAAACGTGTTATTACCGTTGATAATCGGTTGATATGCACAGGTGGAAACGGTGTGATAGATTCTTGCACGGTAATTGAACAACTCCCGTTTTTTAACATCGTGACCGCGTTTCAATCTCTGTATTTTTCTAATTGTTTCAGGGTGACAGTGGTGGACCAGTAATGTTACCGATAAATGGATCGTTCTATGAAATCGGAGTAATATCTTCTGGTTATAAATGCGCCGCATCCGGATTTCCTGGAGTTAATAACAGGGTCACGAGCTTCCTCCAATTTATTATATCAAATTTACAATAAATCGATGCCACTGTGTTCATCTATATATCTGTGGGTTTGCTTGACGAGGATTCCCCGGTATCTACTCTTGAGTCACAGCCTTCCTACCTTTCATCACTACATCGTTGACTTGAAGATAATAAAATTGAAAATTACTGTTTAAGGTACATAAGACACTGAATAAAAATGAGTATCTTAGATAATTCGGTATTAATTATTTCACCCTACACTTCCTAACTATTACACCTATCACATCAACTAATAATTAATCCAATATATACCCTAATCATAATAGTCAATGATTATTTAAACTTCCTGAGCACATGTCACGGCCCCGATTTAAATAACGAAATATAGACAGAAATGCAATTTTCGCTCGACACGATGACTACCAAACGACTAAATTTTCAAAGCGTATTGTGTTCCCCATTCTGGATGTTATCTTTCGAACACGAACCATGATTTCAATACAGCAAATGTTGTTTCATTATATCAACTGTATGATAAATCGATATCATCGTATTAATCTTTATTGCCTTGTGCATCACGACGCAGAAGTTTAATACGCACGATGTCAAACTTCGAACACGATTCATGAATTACGGAAAAATATAGCACACGTTTAACACATATTTTTTGCGTTTTCATACCTGTCTGGATTTCGTCGAACGAAATTAAAGAATTTTATTACTGATATTTACTACCTAGAAACCGTATATATCGGCCAGCTTATACTTCCGACTTACTTCTGTGCGTTTAGTAAATCGGAACACCTGGAAGAAATAACTCATCAAGTAATATTTTCTATCGATCCGAAAATTCGAAATCGCCCCTATCACTATGATTTACAATGCATCCTTTAAGTATTTGGCGTTGATCGGGCTATTGTATTCAATGATACTCTTGGTATCCGTTCAAGGTATTTCAAATGAAAAACTGTATCGAGCTTATAATGTAAAAGAATGAAATTGATTAATTTTAATGAACTGACACATCGTTTTGTTATAAAGGTAAAACATATGAACTCTTGGACGCCCCGCAGTGTGGATATAGCAATGTCAGGCATCCGAAAATAGTGAATGGTGTCCCATCGAAACTTAGTACGTGTTATTTTTATCCTACTACGGCTTCTGATCATTATTAATTATTTCATGTTTAAATTCCATTCTAAAAATATAACGTGTGCAGTAGCATTTAAGAAATCGATAATGTATTGTTTAGATGCATGGCCATGGATCGCTGTACTCGGTTACGAGAACAAAACTCATCCCTTAGAATGGATGTGCGGTGGCTCGCTAATAACATCCAGACACGTGCTGACCGCTGCTCATTGCATAATTGAGGGTTATTTAAAATACGTTCGACTTGGCGAGTTAGACCTGACTAGCACCACAGACGGGGCGAATCCCGTTACACTTACAGTGGATAAGAAGACAGTTCATCCGGGTTACATTAAGGGCCGGCTAGTGAACGATGTAGCCGTTCTCAAGTTATCGAAGGACATAACGTTTACAGGTAAGTCCCGAAAATATTAAAAATCATATTAAATAAACGACACAGTCTCGTCCTGGGACTATTGCACGTCCTTATTTGTCAGATGCGATACACCCGGTTTGCCTACCCAAAAATGAGCCTCTCACAAGCAGCGATTTCGTGGGCACTCATCCATTCGTTGCGGGCTGGGGAGCAACGTACTACGGTAAATATGATCAATATTTAAATACATGTATCTATGTTTCATACATTGTTTCTACAATGACTGCAGATGGCCCGGGAAGTCCCATATTAAGAGAGGTACAAGTGGACGTGCTCAATAATAATATTTGCAACAATACGTACGGAAGGTTTCGCGGGCCAGTTATTGACAATCGCGTGATATGTGCCGGATATGAAGTTGGAGGAAAAGATTCTTGCATAGTACGATGCAAACTATGATTTGTTATTTTGTTGCGAAATTCGTGTTAATAACTGTTGATTTCATTTCAGGGTGACAGCGGTGGACCACTGGTGATACCCATGAATACGACGTACTATGAAATAGGAGTAGTGTCTTATGGCTATGGATGTGCTCAGAGAGGCTACCCCGGTATCTACTCCAGGGTCACAGCCTTTCTACCTTTCATCACTACATCGCTGACTTAAAGATAACAAAATTGAAAATTACTGTTTAAGTCAAATTAGCCAATGAATAAAATGGAGTAGTTAATTAGAGTAGTTAATTAGGTATTAATTATTTCACCCTACACATCTCAACTATTGCTCCTACTATCACATCAACTAATAATTAATCCAGAATATCCAGTGATAAATACCTGAATCACTTACTACCTTCGTTGTATTATGTCGTAACTATAGTAGAACAATGTGACGGTACGTCGTCTACTGTTGTTTTACAGATTCAACAGAATATTTATCTTGCATGAGAGTCAAGGATTATTTAAACTTCTTGATCATCATAATTGAGCACATGCCACGGTCCCGATTTAAATAACGAAATATAGATAGAAATGCAATTTTCACTCGACATGATGGCTACAAAGTGTATTGGGTACCCCATTCTGGATGTTATCTTTCGAACACAAACCATGATTTCAATACAGCAAATGCTGTTTCATTATATCAACTGTATAATAAATCGATATCATCGTATTAATCTTTATTGCCTTGTGCATCACGACGCAGAAGTTTAATACGCACGATGTCAAACTTCGAACACGATTCATGAATTACGGAAAAATATAGCACACGTTTAACACATATTTTTTGCGTTTTCATACCTGTCTGGATTTCGTCGAACGAAATTAAAGAATTTTATTACTGATATTTACTACCTAGAAACCGTATATATCGGCCAGCTTATACTTCCGACTTACTTCTGTGCGTTTAGTAAATCGGAACACCTGGAAGAAATAACTCATCAAGTAATATTTTCTATCGATCCGAAAATTCGAAATCGCCCCTATCACTATGATTTACAATGCATCCTTTAAGTATTTGGCGTTGATCGGGCTATTGTATTCAATGATACTCTTGGTATCCGTTCAAGGTATTTCAAATGAAAGAATGAAATTGATTAATTTTAATGAACTGACACATCGTTTTGTTATAAAGGAAAAACATATAAACTCTTGGACGCCCCGCAGTGTGGATATAGCAATGTCAGGCATCCGAAAATAGTGAATGGTGTCCCATCGAAACTTAGTACGTGTTATTTTTATCCTACTACGGCTTCTGATCATTATTTATTAATTATTTCATGTTTAAATTCCATTCTAAAAATATAACGTGGGCAGTAGCATTTAAGAAATCGATAATGTATTGTTTAGATGCATGGCCATGGATCGCTGTACTCGGTTACGAGAACAAAACTCATCCCTTAAGATGGATGTGCGGTGGCTCGCTAATAACATCCAGACACGTGCTGACTGCTGCTCATTGCATAGAGGAGGGTTATTTAAAATTCGTTCGACTTGGCGAGTTAGACCTGATTAGCACTACAGACGGGGCGAATCCCGTTACAGTTACACTGGATAAGATAACAGTGCATCCGAATTACGTTGATGGCGAGCATCTGAACGATGTAGCCGTTCTCAAGTTATCGAAGGACATAACGTTTACAGGTAAGTCCCGAGAATATTAAAAATCATATAAAATAAACGAGACAGTCTCGTCCTGGGTTTATTGCACATACTCATTTGTCAGATGCGATACACCCGGTTTGCCTACCCAAAAACGAGCCCCTCAAAAGCAGCGATTTCGTGGGCACTCATCCATTCATTGCGGGCTGGGGAGCAACGCACTTCGGTAAATATGTTCAATATTTAAATGCATGAACCTATGTTTCATACATTGTTTCTACAATGACTGCAGATGGCCCGGGAAGTCCCATATTAAGAGAGGTACAAGTGGACGTGCTCAAGAATGATATTTGCAAGAAAGCATACGGAATTTTTAGCGACGTAGTTATTGACAATCGCGTGATGTGTGCCGGATATGAAGTTGGAGGAAAAGATTCTTGCCAAGTACGATGCAGACTATGATTTGTTATTTATTTCGAAATTCGAGTTAATAACTGTGTATTTCATTTCAGGGTGACAGCGGAGGGCCACTGGTAGTACCTATGAATACGACGTACTATGAAATTGGAGTAGTGTCTTTTGGCTATGGATGTGCTGAGAGAGGATTCCCCGGTGTCTACTCCAGGGTCACAGCTTTCCTACCTTTCATCACTAAATCGCTGACTTAAAGATAAGAAAATTGAAAATTACTGTTTAAAATAAATAAGATATTGAATAATGAATGAATTAAATGAGTATCTTTGAGCATATTAATTGGGTATTAATTATTTCACCCTAAAGTTCCTAATCAGTGGTCCTAAAATCGCGGCAATTAAAATGACTCATAGCTAATAATTCTGCACACTGTATTTATATTGTCTGCCCCGCCCCAGGCTATTATGCACTCAATACGCGAACGCTTCCTGTCGGGCTTTCTTAATTAGGATTGACTGATTGTTCTTTATTTATACATCACCTGCACAAACAATTACATTATCATTTTATACTTGCTAATTATAATTAAGTACATAAATAGAATTTTATATCATATTAAATATGCATACAGTTAATACGTCTAAATTAATTTAATGTAATTTTCATTCGTGGCATGGAATATTTAACGACGATTTAATGTTCATTACATTTATCATTTCGTCAGATTCATCGATCAACTAAAAATTATTATCGTCATTGATAATTTCATTACTGCTGTAAACTGTTTTATTTCCCAGTGATACGTATTTTATCGCAGGTGTAATCAGATAAAATGCCGTTGTCAAATTTCAGATACGTGATGGATCGGTAATGACTTTACAAATAGAGGATCATTAACAATTTATTAACAATAAACTTTTATCTGTAATTACAAAAATGTGTGCCATACGAGTACCCATCGAACTTAACGTCTTCAGACCATCAACTCATTTCAATTGTTCAAATACTTTTTTATTCATTCTTATCATATTAGTCACAGCTGTTCTAGAATTATCATCAAAACTAATCTAGGCAATCTTATCTGTGAGGATTAGAAAAATGAGCTTTTTAATCCCAGTGATAACTAGCTTTATCAGAAACAAATTAATTACGGAAATGTAATTCTTGTTAAAACAAAGATGACACACAACCTGTAGAGTGTTTGACAACGATGTATTACAAATTACCACAGAGGATGACTCGTTGATAAATTATTATGCGGATGAAATATTTCGCGTAGGTAAAATTACAAGGCCTTCATCCGTTCGGGAAAAGACGTTCCCTTTCACACGCGAAGGAAAGTTCGAAAGGAGCGAGAGTCGTTTCCGCGGATCGATGAATTTCGATTGTCTTGAGGCGAGCGCGCGAGGGAGTCCGTCGCGCACCGACGCTTCTCGTCTTCGCTTTTCCACCCCCGGCCGTTGCGTTCGTGCGAACGCGTCGCTACGAACGGTTCATCACCAAATAAGAATGTCGATAAACGGAGTAAATCTCTTTTGAGGCTCGAGTCGGGGGCGTAAAGTGTACGGCAGATGTGAAAGGGCAAAGGTCGAACGGGTTCAACATGTCGAGCGAGGAGGAAACGAAAGAAATCAGGGAGGCGAGGGATGAAAAGAAGAAGGATATCGTAGAAGAGGACCTACAGATGTTCGACACGCTTTGCATATCATCGCCACGAAAGGTCGTTTCCAATCGCACAATTTCATGTTTCACAGGGCCGTTACTGGTGCACCGCTTGTACTTTCCACCAATTTATGCTAACGACGTAGAAATATTTTGCTAGTAGAAAATAAATCAGAGATCGAGAATCGAAACGAAATACTTCTCCTACTCCCACATACGCTTTCCTGCCGTTTGACACACAGCTTCGTTGATTTATTATCAAAGTCTTTGCACACTTTCATTCCCAGGAGAGTCAGCAGTACGAAAAAATGAGAAAAGTCGTGGAGTATGGAAATACGAATTATTATATTCGTTTATTAAAATCACAAATCGACTCAACTATTCAATTACGTAATTCCTGTTTATAGAATAAGCCTGAGATTATTTCTATATCGGTTCACTACAGACACACGGATTTACGTAGATGTGAATCTACATAGGTAACCATGAGATACCAGAGGAATCTGGTCCCGTTCGTTTGCGCGTTCATCGTACCTACGTAATGTACATAATACCGTCCGCATATTGTGCGTCTCTTGAACGTATTGACTGGCGCATGAAACAAGGGCTGGCACGGTTGCCATAGCGTTCCACGGAATCGATTCTACCTGTCGCTTTTATCAGTGGCTCCCTCGAACCTCCACCCCCTCGCCCGCTCCGCTTTCTTCCCTGCCCGCGAAATGCGAAACGAATTTTCCCGTTCCAATTTTAACTTCAATCTAACAACAGAGGAATTGAAAACCGACAATTTCTATTATAGAACACAAAGCGTCTGACATTAAATTCGCGTTCGCTTCGACGATGTAAAGAGCGCAAGAGTAAAATCGTTGTAACGAAAGGACGGACCATTTTATTATGATACATGATTTGTAGACATATATTTAACGTACCAGTGTGTACGCTTTGTTCTAACCCGTGATATCTCGCTCTCAGCAGCGAATTGTGAAATAAATGAAAGAATTATTAAAACATAATTCCGTTTCGCTCCTCACTGCGTTCATTTTTCGATTCGTTGAATCGACGTGAAATCAAACGATTTTGGTACTTGCTCACGGTTGATCTTCGACCGTAGATCATCCAGGAAGAAGCAATGGCGCACGACCTGACGACTACGTTGAGGAGCGAGCTGGCAGCTCTCGAGTACAAACGAGACAGACTTATGTCCGAGGTATAAAAAAACGAAAATCGATGAACGTAGATCGTTCGATTAATCAGGATTGTCTTCTAGCTCCAGGAGATGAAGAATTTGATGAGGGCCAGGGACCAACGGGTTTTGGAGCTGCAAGTGGAGGCTGATCAACTTCGCGAGCAATCGGCCAGACAGAACTCGATCGTTCTTAGTTTAAAAAAACGCATACAGGTGGTCTATTCCTCGTTCGAATTCTGCATTTTTTAATTGAATAGTCAGATAATTTGACACTTTGTATCTGTATTTTGTTTCTGTTGAGAAACCATCGTTTTGAGTTTGGCAATTCTAGTGTTAATGATGGATCGGTGCAGGAATTGGAGGAACGTGAGAGGCATCTGTATGCGAGCCAGGGCAGAAACGAGATCACGATGCAGGGTTTGCAACGGGATTTGAAGTATCACGAGGAGAAGATTCGCGAGTACGAGAAGAAGATACGACACCTCGAGCAGAGCGCGTCGGAGGAGATCGAGCTGAAGGAACGTGCTCGTTCCAGTTATCAGGTTTGACTCTCAGAACCATCCGCGCTCGACTCGCGCATCGATTATTAAATGCCCCGATGCATATTTGATGGTAAGGAGTTCGCGCGTAAACTGGCGAACGCGTTGAGCATCGAGTACCGCGAAGCCGTTCACCCCAGTCCGGAAATCGTGATTCACAAAGTCGAGGAACTGGTCCAAGAGGCGAACCGTCTCCGCGCGAAGAGCACGAACGTCGAGACCCAATTGTCTACCGTCGAGGTCGATTTCAGAAGCTGTCGGGACGCTCTCGACCGCACGGCCACCGAGAAAGAACAACTGCAGCGACAAGTGTCCTCGCAGTTGATCGAGCTGGATCGCCTCAGACAGGTGATTTCAGTTCAATGAGCGACGAGTTCTTTTAATGTTCACTGACAATTATTACTGACTATTATTATTTATGATATTCATTCTGTCGCACCACTTAACGGATATCAATAAATTGAGTAATTAAATGAATAGCTTAAAGAATGTCGAATGTTCAGGACAAAGAATGCCTCGAGATGCAGCATAGGATCGCGGAGAGAGAGCTGAACGAGCTGAGGGACAAACTGGTGAACGCGAACAGAAGCATAACTAGTGCAACAGGAAATTTATCCAGCCAAGAAACGTTGATCAACCAATTAAGAGGTGAATACGATTGTTTCGAGTCGTTGAGCAATCGACAGATCGCGAATTTTATGTAATTATAAAATAAAAATGCAACTATTATATATATGTATGTATACGCGTAGGTACAGATTACTTTTAAGGATGTATTGGCTATACAGTCAATCCCAAAAGTTTATGTACCTTAGAAAAACGCATTTCCTATAATTAAAAAGAAATCAGACGTCGGAAGAATAATGCTAATAATAAATAGCTACGTGCTAAACAGTATAGAAG
>NW_017163310.1:265825-272407 GCF_001652005.2 Ceratina calcarata | reverse complement strand
CTATTAACGCTAGCGCAAAAGTTTTATATGGAAATTGTAGATCTCGTCATTCTCTACAAAAAAGATCTGATGCAATTTTCCCGTATCTCCAACGGTTTGAGAGTTATTGGCAAAAAACGAAAATTTCGCGAAATCTGAAGGGGTACCCCTTGGAAAAATCTCGGAAAAATCGAAAATTTTTTTTTGTTGTTTATTATTAGCAATGTTCTTCCGACGTCTGATTTCTTTTTAAAAAATGCGTTTCTAAAGTGCATAAATTTTTGGGATTGACTGTATAGCCAGTACATCCTTAAAAAGAATGTCGACGTGGGTTTCGTTTGTAAAAATTTCCCACGAAGATTACACAGTGATGTTTCCATTCATAGAGGATCTGAAGCACCGGGAAGAGAAGGCGCAGCGCGCGCAAACCGAGTTGCGACACCTTCTGGAATCCTTAGCGGTGCTCGTCGGCGGGCCGAACAGATTCGTCGAGTCCCACGAGAATTCCATCAAGGATCGCGTCCGGGAAATCCTAGCCGAGAATAAGGACCAAGCTATTGTACTATTCAATTGTACAATTGGATCGGATACTCGTGGCTCGTTGAAAACCTTTCTATTCCGTAGACCATAGGGAATCTACGGGACAAGGTGAACGCTATCACGGAATCGAATACCCGTCAGAGCGATTTGATCGAGGCGACGGTGACGAAGATGCGCAGCGTCGAGGATGAACGCTCGTGTCTGGAGAGCAAAGTGCGCAAACTGGAATCGGATTTAACCACGTGCGAGCTGCAAAAGGAGTCCCTGCGCAGGGACAAGCAAACGGTGCTTAATCCTACGCTTATAAATTATCCCTTTCCTAACATTAATTATAGACGATGTAAAGATTCATATCATACTTTCTATTAAAAATAACTGAATATAAAAACATTTTATTACAACCCTTTCGTCTACAAAGGGTTAACAATTTCCGTTATTGATTCTCTGTCGTTTCTAGCTCATTACGTTTTTGGAACGGCTCAGCAAAGCGATGCAAATGGACGAAATCTCCGAGGAGATGGGACTGGACCTTCAAACGGAATCGCTGCTGGCGCGGGCCGAGCAGCTGGCCAGATTGGAAACCGACAAGCTCGTAGACAAGGTAAAAGACGCGAAACGGGCGCTCGTACACTATTCTTAATCGAATCGATGCCTAATCGTGCTCTCTGTTCTGTGTTTGCATCGCAAAGTACTCGCGGTGCAACTACACCATCTTACCGGGGATACGACGCGAGCGATCCTTCCACGAGCTTCCTTCTATAAAAGAAGTAAGCCAATTTGGCTGATCTCTTAGTTTCCAGACCCGTCGGGACGATCGATTCCGCTCTCGCGGTGGAATTTCCTATTCAGATGCTAATCGCGTCTCCCTCCTATGCGTTAAATACTTTTCAATACTCAGAATCAAGAGAACAATAAACGTTATAATTACTTTAATGCTTTTTATGAAAATGATTTAAGTCAGTAAAATAAAAATCGAGCTTTTATATTATATCTGCAGTTTATATTAAAAAATAATTTTTATCAACATTACTTTCACAATTCGATGAATAATTGAGAAAGTTTAACCCATTCGCTGCCAAGGACGAGTATACTCGTCTTTGGCAGGGTGTCACGCATTGCCAGGACGAGTATACTCAATTATGTATGATAATATATGTGCTCTTACCAAGAAATAACTTGGCAGCGAATGGGTTAATAAACAGATTGATGAGTGCTTCCCCTAAACGCATTTGACGCATAATCACATTCCATCAGGAAGTTCCACCTTTATCAGCACGCGAGTACGCGATAGAAACACGTTGATTTTCTCCCTCCTTCTCTCTTTTTATTTCTGCCCAGACTTCGGTGGTGTATCAACTGCAACGTCGCGTGAGAACCCTTCGAGAACAGTTGCAGAGGAGGGACCTTCACTTGGACCTGCTCCGTAGGAAACTGTCGCTTCAAGAGGATAGCGTGCGAATGAAGTCGCTGCTGCAGAGCGAGAGGGACGAAGCGAATCTCCGGTGCGTCCCATCACTTCCGGTTTCCTCAGATTTTTATGCGAAATAACACATTCATGATAGATCAATTGAAGAGCTGTATTTCAGATTGGAATTTCACGCATTGTTTAATATTTTTAGACACGAGCTGTACGTTTAATTTGGAACTGCGTTTTTATTCTCTGTCATAGTTAATGAGAAAACGTTTGTGTTCAAGGGCGAAGAAGCTATCGAAACAAATCGAACGGTTGCAGGTACAACTTTCGGAGGAGAAATCGAGGAGCCGGGAGTTAAGCGCGCAGCTGACCGAAGCCGCGGACTACAAGGTGAGCACGACGATGGTTATTCATCGAGAAATTAACCTATTGACCGCGGAAGTCGTGCGTGCAGTGAAATCATTTCTATTCAAGCTAATTGTTCGTTCCCGAGTCAATGGGTTAACGTATTCACCGTCGGTTGAATATAGAAAGTTCCCTCGCGAAACAGATCGCAGCTCTCGAGCGTAGCCGGAAAATCGAGGAGCTCCAGAAACGATTAGTAGAGAGCGAGATGCTGAGGACGCGGTTTAACAGAAAACTGACGATGTTGAAAGAACAGATGAGAAACATGACCGAAACTGTCGACCAGGAGAGGTCTATCAACGATCACTCGTTACAACTGCTCAGAGACGAGTTGGCCCAGGTCAAGCAAAATCTGTCAGAGATCACCAAGAGGGAATCTCAGGTATTTAGGTGCCAGCCGTGAAATCGTTCTTCCAATCGTCTCGTCGTTCTGAAACGATCAATTTCCTGCCTCAGCTGCAGAGCTTCCGCGTATCCGTGGTGAAACTATTGTCCGAGCCAATCTGCACGCCCGATTACGAGATAATCTCGCGGCTGCAGAAAATGGTAGCGGCCCATCGCGACTTCACGATGCTCTCGCGCAGATACGACGAACCATTCGAAACCAGTCCCTCGAGATGTACCAGGTACGTCAGCAGACTCCGAGTTTTTTACGCAAAATAAAATACACATATGTATTTCTTTTGCCTTTAAAAATTGCATCCACTTACTTTTCATGATCTCTGCATACTCAGACATAATTATTTCATGAATGCATCGAATCTGGCTATCGGAAAAGACTCGAGCGATAGACTAGTCTTTTGTTGGAACGATCTCTGTTTCAGCGTACATCCGATGCATCCTCCTAGATCGCCGGGATCGCGATGCACTCGCTACGAGGACACAGGATTCACCGATCCGTCGGATCTCCGCGACATCGACGACGAGTTTAAACGGCCGGTGCGGAGCAGTCTCCTTCCGTGACGACGGCCACGATTTCGATATTAAACTTCTCTTCTTTTTTTTTATAATATGTAAAGAATTAAAAATAATGAGATCCCTCCCGAATTCTGTTTCTTACATCATAACCATCGCACGACTCGTTCGTTCATAATGGAGTCCGGTACGTACACAGTATCGGCGTGGAGTGGAACAACCGCATTCCAGGATGCAGACGGTAGAAAGAGACTGAGAGGCTGTTTGGGAACCCGGCGAGGGATGGTCGTCGAGAGGTACAGGGGGGGAACGCAGCCTGTTACGTGGATCCCTTTGAGCCTCGAATCTTCCTGTGAACCTTCGTCACCGAAAAGTCGAATTCGTTCCGAATGACGAACTACGTGTAATGAAAGGAGAAGTTCGTCTTCTCTATTTAGAACGTATTATAAAGTGGTACTTTATATTATAATTTAAAGTGTAACGGCAAATCAAATCTATGTACGCATATAAATATATATTAATTGTACGCATACGCATATGAAGTGTCATTTGTTCATTTATGTCGTGTTAGGATTTGTCGTTGTACGATTTATAAAATAATATCTGCCACGGAGAAAATAAGTTGAATTTGCGAATAATTAATTAAATAATTGTCACGGGATAAAATGAAACATTATAGTATAGAGGAATAATATCGAGATCAAAATGAGATTCGGCTCGCGAGTAGATTTTCGTGTTTCTCCGGTGGGAAAGCACATCGGAATAACCGAGTGCAACTGGTTAACCCTGAACTTGGTCAGGAACGAACCACCACCTCTTCCTTCGAGGTATCGTGAATACCCGCCAGCTTTTGCCTTTTTCTTCCTTCGAGCTAGACGAGGCTGCGTTATCTCTCACGTATTACGAGAGGTTCCACTGACTCACGCATTCGCGTGACTGTCATTAAAATGATAAAAAAATATGTTTCCTTTCTTTAATGTAAAAAATGTTTAATTTCTTTTCTGTAATGATTTAGTCAGAGTTTAGGTCAGCATTAAATAATACAAATGAATTTTAAATGGTTGTATGACACACGAGAATAAAAGTTCAGAGATCTTTAATGTTTATTTAATAGATGATTGAATGTCTGAACTTGGACTTTGAACTTTTCTAACTTCCTTCGAATAATCTACGTGTTGCGAAGTATTCTTTGCTCAACGTTGGATCAACGGAATTTTACGATCCATATCCGCGTCGGCTCAGTACGAGATACGGGATGCACGAGAAATGCTGTTATCTACATAAGTGAGATATAGATATTGCGATAACCTGGTATAAGGAAACACAGAGTGAAGAATCGGGGAAAGAAATAGCAGATAGACGTTTATCTGATGCTCACTCAAGAAATATTTCTATTATATCATTTCACACATGTTAAAAGACTTAAATATTGATGGCCCATCTCAACTAATCGACGATCAACTCTGCTTATTTGCATTTGGACGCGGCACAAGTTTTATAATCGCAGGTATCAATTTCTTTAATACTGACGCCCATCCGGCCTCGGGATCCTGCAAAGTCAGCGTTACACGAACTCGTTGAACGAAATCGAGAGATTGCGGGATATCCTAGTTTCTTAATTTTTCGGTATATTAAAATGAGAAAATGTAAAGCTCGACTTACAGCCTCTGGCGATGGATCGGGCTCGGGTTCCGCATTGCTCAGAGAAATAAAAACGACCATGAAAATGACGCACGCAACACTGAACAAGAATCTCATGATGCCGTCGTTTACCACTGCTTCTTGTCCTGTTACTTCTTGTATGTAACTTTTGCATAACCCTCGGCACCGTTATTTATATAGCAAAAAGAAATCGTTAAAATTATCAGTGAAGCGATACGATTCTCATTTCGACCACGAAAAGCGTTAAAAAACGGACGTTAAAATGAAAATTCGTGAGGGATTCGTTTTATAGAATAGTTTCGTGCTGGACGGTAACAGCATCTATTAAAACTGGTCACGAAATTATGAATTCTCTGTTCTGTAAATAAGATTGGAAAAATCGTACATGCAGTTGTTATACATGTGTACATACATATTGTTGAGAGTATAATTCTTTTCATGCAATCATCATGAAATCATCATTATCATTATCAATGTAATTCCTCGTAATTGTTAATCTCTCGTAGAAATATTGAGCAATTATAGAATAAATTTAATTGCACTAGATAAGACAACAAACAAAGATTGATTGATTTGTCAAGAATTTTATAACTCGATCTGTTTTATACTGAGATGAAACTTGTAACTGAAAGACAGTAATAAAAGTGTCAGATACAATTGTCCTAGATTCCAAGTATACTTGAACGAAGTACTTATATACATTATTGTAATATGAAACAGAATTTATAAATGGATTTTTGCTCAATGACAGGATTGGATTTTCATCAATGGAGAACAATTTCGCAAGAAAAATATTGATATCGATGGCTGCTTATTTCATGTGAAATTGTTGCAGCAGAAAGATTCAATCGCTGCGGCACATATGTACTTCTTGTATAAATCCGATTTTATCACGAGCTGAACGTCCCATTTATCTATCAAATATCTGTTATCGTGTCGATGTTATCTGCTGCTGCAAAAAAAAGCAAAAAGATTAGTTCGATGTAAGATAAATTCTGTGTTTTGTTCGGTAATTCTCAGAGAGTTATGAGAAAAAATTGTTTCAAGTGGAACAAGAACGTTCAGTCATTTTCTAATAATTGAAAAGAAATTGTCGGAACACGGTGTGTAACTTGAACTTTGTCAAAATTAGCTTTTCCAGTGCGGAGGTCCTTCAGACAGAATAAATTATTTAATCCCAAATGTCGAAAAGAAAATCGATAATTGATAGATTATTATTACTATATAATATGTATATACGATAACCAGAATGTCTCTGTTATAAACGAGAAGATAACTGCAAAGACAGGTATGACAGAGGACGGACAGATAAAGAGTTATTAACGATACCTGATTTTTTCTCGTGAGCACGTTAATCGCGTATCGTCAAGGTAATAATATTGATTGGAAGTACCTATTCAGATAAGGGCACAGTTTCTCCTGATAAGCTTGGACAGAGTATTAATTTCTACTTCTCGACGCTCGGCAGCATTCGCGGTTGAACAGTTGTAGCATCAACTAATAGAATCAAGAACGATGAAGTCGTACGCAGTGTTATTGGGCATACTCTTTATCGGATTTACTGAGTTACAACCAGGTGACATATTCGTTCATTTAAACAAATTACTAAATTACTTAGATTACAATTTGAATTTTTCATTATATAATAAACATTTACTTTTAAATTA
>NW_017163310.1:261878-265365 GCF_001652005.2 Ceratina calcarata | reverse complement strand
CAGTATATGGTTGCGGTAATGAGAATACGGAGTGTAACGAGAGCGATTGCACACGTTGTAATACCAGTAAGTGCAACTCGGCGACATCGGTAACCGTACTCAGTTCTACGATTTTGTCTTTAATAGCAATTATATTCCTTACGAAATAAGTTTACCAATGTATTTATTAGTTTTTTCAACGAAGATCAATCTTATATTCACTAAGAATCATTCAATAGAATTTCGTGAACTTGTCAGAATGGCATTACACAGAATTTAAAGATATTTTAAGTTAATGTAAATCCACGGATAAAAATTTGCTCCATGTGAGTTACAATAAAAGTAAACCTATTTAATTAATAGTCATAAGAATTTTCATTCATTACCGTCTTCCATTCCTAAGAAAAGTCTGATTAGCGTATGGTACCATGGATTGGGAACGAAATCATAAACGAAAGTATATCAGGAATGGTTAATTAGATGCTCAACGAGCAATCGTAACAGCGAAGCGGATCGACGTGCCGGGGCAACGAACTCAAACACGTTCCGCTCATTATTCGTTATTGGATATTATATTCAAAGCTTCTGATCATATGCGCTCGTCTCGTTTTTAACGTTAAGGATAATAGGCTATTCCCTTTCACTTTGAAGAAACAAGATACAAGTCATTAAAAACCCACAGAGAGATACTTTTCAAAGTAATCTGTAGACATTCTTAATATTATACATTATAAATTATCTATAAAAAACAAGTTTTAAGAAGAATAATTTGAGTCAAACTATTTTGCTTTATAGCCCCATTTTCGACTATAGGTAAACTGCCAAATAAATTATTTTACAGATTTCATCATTTCGATATAATTCCTACAAACGATTGTTAGTACTAATAATTTTAAACAAAAACGCTATTAGTTCGTCCTGTCGAGTCATGGACAGAATTTAGTGACATCGATTATCATTATTTAGTAGGCAAATAGTAGAAACAGACTAAAGGGGAATGAAAAATGAATCTTAAGTCTCTAGCCACCGGACTATGAGTAATCGTCCATGTGCTTATATTCGTTTGCATCGTATCCTCGTTATGTATCATCGTTGCATACGCCCTGTTCATCAATTTTAACATCTATTGTAAAACATGTCATAGAATGAAACATTCTCAGAATATGAATGAGCAAATATAAATTTGAAATAATTCAATCATCAATAAGATCAAGGGAAGTTCTCTTATGTCTCAATGCTTTAAAACCATTTCACATATTCTATTCTAATCAATGCTTTATCCATAGAAATATTAGAAGTGAGTACATATTGGAACGTTTAAATGATAACAAAAAAAATGTTACGACATACATCTAGCCTCTTTCTTTTTTATAGACTGCTTTTTATTAACTCTATTACAATTTTTATGTGTCGTACATTGAAGCCATAAAAATATCAATAAAGTCATTTTGTAAAACTATACATTTAATAATTATGAGATCGTTACCAAGTATAGTAATTACAATTTTTCTAAAACACGTATGCTTACTTAATACTATTGAAAAATAAGGGAAAATTGTAAAAAAAAACCCTGTTGTATGTAGCTTCCTTCGACTCATTCATTTTATTTTAACTGCAGAAATGGTAAAGCTGGTTACACTTACATTATCCTATAACATAAAATTAAAATACACGAACGAGTATGCAACAGTGACACAGAAGATATGATACAAGTAGGTACAAATAAATATACAAATAAATATACAAATAAATAGCGGACAGAAGGAATGGCGCGCGCGTGTAGGTGCGCGAATTGCGCAGGCGAATTCGGGCGTGCTTCGTGGCCGTGCGGATCACGCTCGCGCCTCGCCGCGCCGTGAATTCCGGCGCTGCTCTCTCGCCGCGGGTTTAACACGCGGCGCCGAAGCAACTCTCGTAGCTGCGCCGAGCGAGCGTCCCCACGACACGACCACGACCTCAGTCTACCGTCACCGTTCGCAAGCGTCGCTTCGACACGCCGCCCTCGCCATCGCGATCATCACCTTTGAAAACCTGCTGCAACATCGCCAGCCTCTGTTTCCAGTTTCCTTAAATCAGACTCGCGTACTTTCGGCTTCCGCGCCGCGAGGACGCGACTTCGAAACGTGGATCCGCGGCCCAAAGGACGAACTCCTGGTCCCATCGACGCGACGACGCGTCGGTGTGTTCATAAAGGAAGAGGCATAAACTCGATCACGATGTTCGATCAGCTCTATTGAGATTTCTGAGCATTCGTCCCTGCAAGGATTTCGAGCCTGAATCTTGGACTACTCGACAAACGTGAGTATATGCCTCGCTTTTTCTCTTGATACAGGCTTCGCAAGAATTACTTGACATATAAAAATCTGTAGGAAATTCTGTATTGAAATATTCATACGCAAAGTATTATATTTGGTGCGAAGAGGAGAGAGCTGATCCTGAACAGAATCCTCGTTTAATTTTACGAATTCGTGAAAAGGGCGTATAAGAGAACGTGCCACTATTACTGTGATACGTAATTAACCGCTTGGCGGGAGAATCTCTGTGATAAGGATTTGATAACGATTGTTAGATGGGGACGTGGAACTTGATGTCATCATTTCTTATCTTTCTGGTAAATGAAATTAAATTATAAATAGCTATCAGAAATAGCTGACATAAATATTATTTATTGTGGAAAGTCACAGATGAAATATAGACGAAAGAGTTGTCTTCTAAATTGTTCCCGATTTTTGAAAGTATAAATAGTTATAAGAGTCTTTTTATTATTCTAATATATTAAATTATTTAGTCGAAATTGCTGGTATTTTATTGATCCAAGCTAGGATTCAATATCCTTTGATTTGATATTTGAAACAAGATAGCGTTTGCTGGTTCGATCGTCCGGGTTACGCTTCGAGCGCGCACCTGGGCGCGCTCCGCTTCACTCGAAATTAGTTCCACCGTTTTACCAGGTTCTCCCTTCGCGAGTTCTACCCCTGAACGGAATCGGAAGATTTCCGGTCCGTTGGTCTCGTTAGGGACGAGGGAACGTCCACTTCAGTTTCCCGCTAACGAGGATAACAAAGCGTTCGTTAACCGTAAATCGTCCTCGCGAGTTGCGCAGGAGTCGTAAAGTTGAGTGAACACGGTTTACTCCTCGGCCCTGTGCGTGTATCCGTCGCGAGGGGGACGAGGCACGGTGCGTCGTGGAATGCAAATTCACGCGATGCGAATGCATTGTCCCTACGGGAACTTTCTTCCCGCTACTGTAGAAAACAATTCTTCTTCATCTCGAGAACCGCGTTCCTCGCACTCGCTATTGAAATTGGAACGCGGGAACGCGAGAGCGAAAAAAGAAACGCGTTCGTTTCGCCTCGCACTAAATCGATTTTACCGCGATAATCCGTCTTCATGCCAGTTGTTCAACTCGGTAGTAAATAAAAACGTATTTAACACTAGAAAGACTGAAACTTAGTATATACCTATATTGCCCAAAAGCAGTTAAAATGACTGCATTGTGAAAGAATAA
>NW_017163310.1:240095-261188 GCF_001652005.2 Ceratina calcarata | reverse complement strand
AAAATAATTTATGCATTATTATTTGCACATTTGCCCAAAACCAGTCAAAATCACTTCCTTGGGCAATCTAGTGTTAACGAAGAAGCAATTTTCGTGATTTCGTTTGGTTTCTCGCTTATCGGCAAACGAGTCCAAGTTGATAGTACGGTAGGTAAGGAACGCAGAACCACGAAATCGCGTAACCAATCGACTTCGATGGCGGTGCATGAAAATTAGATCAGTGTGTCAGGCACACGCTGCGTAGACGCGATTCAATCGCATCGCGTTCAATCATTCCAATTTGATATGACGTGTACGTAATTCCGTTTCGCAATTGTATAAACACGGACGGTATTCCATTTTCGTTTAGCTTCGATTCATTTTTATTTTCCTTCGCGGACATGCGCGTTCACCGCGAGCCTGGAAACCAACAAGCCCTCCGCAGGGGCAGCAGATAAGAATGAATTCGATGCACCTAATCGAACCAGTAAATAAAGGCGCGGTTGCTTTTATCAGTCTTGGAGAAAGATTAATATGTCCCTTCGTACGTGCATTAACATTTCGTTGATCTGGATTCGTCTGGTTTAATATCAAGGAAAACTCGTTGCGAGTGTTTGATGGCACGTTCACCGTTAGAACCGACGCCGATGCAGAGACCGATAAGATAAGACCAACGAGCATAAACGACGATGTTAGCAAAGTATTATAACATTCGTAGAATGTCACTAATTTTATGGACTAAGTAAAAACAGAATACAAACTCGATTGGAAGGATCGCGGCCGTAAACTTGAAATCACGCTTGGAATTAGAGTATCTCGGTATTAGCCTTGATTTCCAGGTATCGGTCAATAGAAAATTCAATTTGCAATCCAACTGGCTTTTCATTTATTGCAACGGGATTAAAATAATTGGATGATGCGTGAAGACTTTATGAGTCAGTCGGCTGAATCCGAACTTGAAAATGCATGTCGCGCACTTGCGTGAATGCGTGTAGTGGTTCTTATATACGTAACCTGGCCGGCCGTTCACGAGCACGATTCGCGCGGTCGGAGAAATCGAGAATCTGGAACCCGGCGAGAGTAAGAACCACGCGAACGAGATCCCTCCGGATATCCGTGCGAGCTGCCCGAAGCGTGTACGTACATAGGCGCGCGACCGGAACCCGAGAAGCCAGTTCACCCACGATATTGAAAGTTACCAGAGAAATCGGCGTTCAGTTCTACCCCTACGTTTTGCATTTTGACAAGCTTCTCTTTTGTAAACGAATTTTTAGCAGAAACAACTTTCGCGGGATGAAACGGAGTTCTCTGGAACACGATTGCAATTTATATTTAGAGAGGGAGAGACGAGTGTGTCGTTCGAGCCTCTTTCGTCCGACCGGAGGGGCCGCGCAGAAGTTTTCAAACGAGAAAAAAATGTGGAGGGCCGCGAGGCCCAACGCCGCCGTCCGGTTCGTTGACCTATCGTCCACTCTTCTTTACCTCTCGTTCTTCACCTTTCTCCCAACACTTGTTCTCTCTTCCTGCGAGACCCTTTTCAATCGACAGGACTCGGAGAGGTGTACAGATTTAAATCAGAGGATATCTGCGTCATGCTCGATCGATCTGGAATCAGGAAACGATTGAACGCGATTCATGAAACATCGATTCGAGTGTGACTCAAACATGGGAGATTACGCGAACGGTCAGCTGTGCGCGATCTAAATTCTGACTTTCGTTCTTGCGGAAGAGGAAGCGGTTTCTCAGTTGAAATTTCGCTCGATGAAAACACGTAACGTCGATCGTTCGCCCGATTTCGATTAAAGTCCATAGCTCACGATTTTAACTTGCCTCACTTTCCGCTTTTAAACTTATTTATTGAATATTTAATAAAAGTTCTCCATAAACTTTGCTGAATCCATTATCAGCTTGTTTACTCACGTTTTTGTATGCCTACGTACGTATTTAATTACGCTGTCATGCGACGTGCGGTTATTATTTAACAGCAACGCGCGCTGCAAGTAATTATCGATAATAGTATAGCTGTGTGTTTTTTTTTTTTTAATTATCGGAAACAGTTCGCCGCAGTATGCAAATAATTGCAAGCGTCCTCGTTGCGACGCGTTGAAGTTATCTCTACAATTCGTTTAGAACGCTTCTACCGACTCGTGTCGTTGATTAGAGCGGCGGACGCACAAGGGAAACGTGGATTTTCCGCTGAGAAAAAGCTTAAAGCAGGTCGCCGAGATCCGTGTGGGAATATTTTTTCCACTGCTCGGGTTCCCTCCTCTTTCACGATTCCTCCTTGTCCCTCGCGTGACTGGTTAAGGCGGCAGAATTATTGTCCTCCTAAAGCAGGCTAACTCGCTGGACGCCGCGCGTACCTTGAAATTAATCGGCGCGAAATTAAACCGGTTCTCCCGTCCGTCGCTCGCTCCGGGAAATTAATGAATATCGATTTCAACGGAGCATCCAGCCTCTCGTGAATAGAACGGGTCGACGGCGAAGCGTAATGCCGGAATCACCTTCTCGCCGTTCGCCTTTTCTTTCGGGTCTCGTTGTTCCTCGCACTTGCGCTGACCGTTCTACACGGATAGAAAACGGGTCTTCCACTCGTGACCGATGCTCCACATTCTCATCCCGACAGGTGAAATTCGAGATACAGAAACTCCGCCACGGTAGAATAACGATTATGCGTCGCGTTCTTCGAGTATTTCATATATTTTTCAAAACCAGAACCGCCGTTCCACGATACTTCAATGGTACGAAAAGTGCACTGCAATCTAAATTGCAGGTAGAGTAGAGACAAGAAACGACTTCCGGCTCTCGTTTTGTCGAACGATGACGGAAACAGTGTGTATATTGTTCTTGCAAGATTCTAACCCGTCGCCAGCTCTTTCTTTTTCTCTTTACCGGGTAAAGTAACCCACAGTTCTTACGGTTGTACATCCCTTCTCAGAAGTCTTAGACATGTCGTTAAACGAGCAATTGAAAGTTTCTAACATTTCAATGAATTAAGAAATTCGAACAAAACGCTTCATCAGATTTTTGTGATAACAAATTCTAATATAAAAAATTGCAGGCTTGATAATTACTCATTTTTCTATTTAAGATATTTTATACTCTTTCATTTGTATTTTATTGAAACTATTTGATTTAGTATATGGTTTTACTATAATCTTTCACTTTGGAATAATCTCTAATGGTTTCACAAATACACCGGCAGAGACGTCTGTACTCGAGAAGAAAGATTACTGCACTTCAGTTAGCGAGATACGAACGTCGAATGTTAAACTGGGAATAATTCAGGATTGTTCTTTCCTCTCGGAGGCCAGTGTCATGTGTCAAGACCCTAAAACCTCGTTCGGAACAGGAAGAGTGGCCGAGAAGACAGGTTGGAACAAGGTCGAATTTTGCGATTTGTAGGTCGCCCGGTTCGGATCTCTCGTTATACAGGCTCGTTTAAAAGCCGAGATACTCTCGGTGATGACCGTCGGTCGTAAAACGTTATCTAATACGGGCACGTTTACAAATATCGGACCGTGACGACTTTTAATAACAGTCATCCGCAACGAAACTGTCCAAGCCGTCCGTCTGTCCACGCGGTCAACAATCGTGATCCTGGTACGAGCTAATGAATCATTAACGGTCCTGTTAGCCCATTAATGCCTCTTGACCCCTGGGAGTCTGTTTCATATCCGGTTGGTCCAGACGAGACTCGAGTCTCGCTTGCGTCACAAGCACTGCATGTCTTGGGATGCCAAATAATGTTACCCACTAGTCCCTATCGCTTGCCTTATTACAATTAAGATAATAGGAACAGCTGCAAGTCTGGCTTATCTAAAATGTCAAACCACGTCTTGTAATACTAAATTATTACCTCTTCTCTTATTACGTTCGAGTTCAATAAGAATAATCTACGAGTATTGCACATTTAACACGTGTACAGAAATTTGACATTTCATTTAGTGTAAATTGGTTTAACGTTAATGAAACGTAGCATTACTCCAATGAATTGTTATCATCCGAGAGCACGTGATAATTTCGAAATCGCTTGGTAATCCTCTACTAATTCATACTTAGTCACGTCCGGTGGACTAAAACGATAACTTTGTATCGGCGCACGATCTTTAATTAACCTCGCGCTCCTTATTAAGAAAAAAGCATGGCGGAAGGAACGACGAGCCGATGCTATTTTCAACCAGCGATCTGAATGGGTTCTCGTATTAACGAGCCTGCAAAGGAAAGAGTTTATCCGGCCGGGAGAATCCTGCCGGCACAAGAGTTGGCTCGCGCATTCTATTCGCACGGTTCGTGGTTCGCACTTTAATTGGGGTTTAGCGTCGTTAGAACAAATCTCCGCGGAAATCGCTCTCAATATAATTGGAGCACGTTGCCACAGTCCAGTGTAATTCATCATCGGACTACTAATTTTCGTGCAAATAGCATCGATATAAAAAATGAAATTTCTCCTTTCGTCAAACGAAAATAATGATTTGTCCGTTGCACGTTTCTACACATTTTATGTGTATCCATAAATGTATGAAATCTACAGTAAATGATTCATGAGGGCTACCGGAGATACGAGACGTATTTATGTTCGAGGCATTTTTACTACGCGTGTAAACTCGGTGTAAGTATTTGATAAGAACGTCCGCGTCGTGGTTCGAGGAATCATACTCGTGCACAAGGTAAAACTCACGACTTCGACCGTGGAGCGGTTCGTTATTATTTTTCGAGGACGATAACGCACGTTCCATGAACGTGACCGGACCGCCGATGGGCAGACACGTCCCAGCCCCGGTCCCCGCTGACTTCCTCCTCGCGAGTTTTCTGATTAGTCGAAATCCGCGCGACGAATTGAACGCGCGCGAGGTAATTCCAGCGTGAGACAATGGGTCTCGGTTTCTCACGGCGCGACGGACCGAGAACCGGTCCCGTTGTTGGCCTGACAGCACGATGAGAATTTCGCGAATCGCGCGACGTAGTAGATCGGATTATCCTTACGGCCGTCGACGGGAGTAGATTCGTTTCGGAGCCCCGGCGTCTCTCGCGAGGCCAACTCTGTGCGATAACCTCGCGTCGGGATATAGCTGAGGATGACGTCATCGCGAGGGCAGCTTCAGAATCGAAGCTCCCATCCCGGAGTGCCTCCCCTCTTCCAGGATAACCTGTTCTAGCGTCCTGTTTCATCGATCCATCCTTCGCGCCGGAACTGTCGCCGTTCCTCTACGAAAACTTCAATTTTCCATCGGCCTCCGTCGCGTCCAAACGAAATTATTCTACTTTAATAAAAATAATAATAATAATAATAATAATAAATAATTCTTGCCCGATTCTCGTAACAGTTACGAGCACACTTTTTATTTATTCTAAACGATACGTCGTTGAAACGAGGCATGTGGATCAATGAGTAACGCTCGGTTCGAATAATAATTGATACCTATATTCTAAAGGAGTAGCAGAGGTGAACACTGAAGAACAACGAGCTTGTTGTCCGCATAGCACAGTTGGCTCTTTTGCAAAACTCTTGCACGTCGCAATACGTCTGGGAATTTTCCGACTTATTGCGAGTGCATATATTTTGATACCTTACGTAATGGTTACTTTAACGACGTCGGTTTACCTATACAATTTGCTCGCGTCTGGACGTTTTCCTTAAAGCCCCCGCGGGACGAATCGTTCATAATTAAGAACGTACATTACGCAATTAACGGACGACAGATAATGACCGAGGGTTCTCGCTAATTTCGCACCGCCTTATATCGGCTCCTCGCCGTTTATCAATAAGGATGACTAACCGCGTGAGTAACATGCAAATGCGTGACGAGAATTGACGAGAGGCCTGCCTGCCTGCCTGCCTGCCTGCTCCTGACGAATCGCATCGGGAATTAGCTCGGGTAAATCTTGTACTTGAAAACTCAATGAAAACTCAATGGGAGATGATTAACAGTTTTATTCTTGAGATTTTTGTAATATTTAAAAATTATTTAATATGATTGTCTTATCTGGAAAATAATTATCGAGGCTACGGACAATCTTCACGGTCGTATCTTCAGATTTCGAAGCTGAACATTCATTGACATTCAACGAGATGACTAATGAAAGATAATACGTAAGCGGAAACAAATCATCAGCTCTAAATTGATATCGCACGCATTCTACGAGATAGTAACTAACTCTTATCACTCTATGCGTACAAGTGCGCTTCCCGCGAATCTGCGATATCACCGCGAGCGTTATTTATCTCCGTCCCATTGTCTCTGTCAATTTGCACGTGTCTTCCTCTCCAAATGGTAAAAAGTTCGCGGAAATGATTAACGAACGAAAACAATTGAGTCACGCGAACATCTTGTGATAATCGCGTTTGATTTTAATCGCTGTTGAATCAAAACTTGGATACGCAGATATAACGAAGATGACATTAGTCAATTGGTTAATCGGTTGTAATTTTTATTTCGCAAAGCGGGAGGAGATTACGGTGGGTTAGTCTCAATTGGCGTCGCGGCAGAGGCAGGTTTCATCGCTTGTGTCGGCGGCGTGTGCATGCACGCGGCGGGACACGCACGTAGACTGCTCTTAGACGGCTACCGAGTGCCCTTCCGCATAATCTTATGCGTTACTACGAGCGCCGGAATAAGTACGTGACACCGTCTCGGTAGCCGATCATACGAGACACGTACCGGTCGCAGAAATTGCTGACTCTTACCAGGGAGCGCCGATAAATTATTCCGCGGCCGATGGTGTGACGAACAGTTTTCAAATCGAGATACCTTGCGAACAGATGAGCGCATCGGTGTGCGTGGCTGCCACGTCAAAACGACGGTACTCCGTTTTTGCGTAACGAGCGGCGACCACTGCGCGCCGTTGGACGCGTCCATTCGTAACGAGCACTTCCCATTTATCAGACTCCGCTTTTGGACACTAGAATCGTATCGAATTCAAACGAAATAAATCTACATTTTAGTACACCTTTTTCATTTCAAGTCTTTCAATTCTGCTACATAAAAGCTGTTGTCGAATCTCAATTATTTATTTAGAACAAACCTAAATCTCCTAATATAAATCGATATTGATTCCAGAAATCCTGAAGATTTTATATTAACCCATTCGCTGCCAAGGACGAGTATACTCGTCTTTGGTTTTCTGCTTCTAAATGATTATGTATGATAATATATGTGCTCTTACCAAGAAATAACTTGGCAGCGAATGGGTTAAACATTGAATCTGCCATCACGAAAAAGAGAAGAACTAAAGAACAATTTTTGTACGACAATGAGTAGATCACTGATTTTGAGCATTTCGAAACGTGCTTAAATGGAATCTTTTAAATGGTACCACAGGCGTCTTGCATGAAAACTGTAGTAGCTAGTTTTATGATTCGTTTATCTGTAACGTCATTTTAATTCGTATGGGGGCAGCGGGCCTCGACGAGCAAGCAAGATGCTCGATTTCTCGGCGTCGTTTACGGGAATGACGGCATACCTCGTTACAGTCCCGTACTTAATAATTACGGAGCTCCTAACGAAACGTCTCTCCCGTCATCCACCATGATGGCCTCTCGCTCGATAGCGATTGTGGGTGTTTAGCCTCGAGTCATCTCCTATCTCCCCTATCTCTCGCGAGTGAATAAATCGAAAGGTAACTTCGGATATCGCAATCTCTTTTGATACTAACAAAGACGAGAACATCAGTAAGGCTACGGATATTTATGAAGTCTTACCTCTGCTACAATCCCCGCGGAAGATAGATTCTAAGTACCGATGAATCACAGGCAATGCATTCGATTCAGGATCTAACTGTTAGACCCGTGGAGGGCCGCTAGCAGACGATAGACAGTATATAAACGAGAGGAAAGCGTTCCGTGAGAGAGACCCGACGTTAAGTGTGACAACTGGAAAGTAGCAATGGGAATGATGTCATCGCGAGAATGCCGTCAATTCCACAGAAAGTATAATAGAATCCGTAAACGCATCGGTAAGACAAATTCAGCCGTTTGCGGTTCGTAGCAAAAAGGAGCCGCCGCCGCCGCCACCGATTCGTGAAATACTACCGGCAGTGGCGTGTCGCAATGTGGTTGCCTTTAAAAAAGGGATATAAACTGTATCGCAAAGAACAAACAGTTTGCGTAATTCCTGCGTAATATATTGAGTCCATAAATATTCAGGTTCGGTGAAATACGTCGCTGATATTGGAATTCCGTACAGAAACTATTTTTACAAACGACGTTAGATATATTAATTAAAAAAACAATTTATCTAATTTCGTCTCGTATCGATGAAGAGAGAAACGTGTTACTATAGGAAGAGGAACAAATCGGTCGACACGAAATACTGGGGGCGAGCGATTTGAACTTTGTAGAGTGAACATCGTACCCACGCGTGATTGTAACTCGCGTGAGAACGCGAAAAGGAACGGTCCGCAATTATCAGCGTTTCATCTGCGAACAAATCGTATCGAGTTTCTTATCGGGACCCAGGAAACAATGGCGCATCCTCGCGAGCCGCGTTACACATATGACGTTGGCTTGTGCGCCGCAGACAATACGCTTCCGGTGTGCGTTTCGTGCGCACGAACCACCATCTCTCGATCCTGCGAGAGAGAGGTATATCGTTACACGATGTTCAATCGTCACGTTTTACAAATGATGCGGGTTTATTTCGTACAACCGTGGGAGAATTTATGGTATCGTTTAAATTTTGACGCAACTGCTGAGACTTTCATGTAATATCTAAAATCCATGAAATCCTCACTGGTGTCAATCGAATAATGCGGGTGTATTTTGTATGATCATAGGAAAAATGATTGTTAGAGTAAGCTAGGTATAAGCGTATACATGTAGCGTGGTATACATATGTATAATAAGTTGCGATCATGTGACGTGTGCGAGAGTTCGGGAATCGGGGGATTCGAGAGCTGCGAGTGAGGGCAGAAGCCGACTGGCCCTCGAGCCGTACAGTAACAAGGAGATTGTTCTCATATTAAAATAATTAACATTCCTCTTCTCTAACCTAAGAATAAATTAATAGTGTGTCCTGCTGCCTAAGGACATAACAATGATGTTTCACGAATTTTAGAATAATTATAAGGAAATCTTAGCCAGGGAGTGGTGCTTCATTGATGAATGAGATTTCTAGTGAGTTCATTGATATGATTGAAACTCGTGGAATTCTTGACAGTATTAATCGAACTAGGCGGACGATCGTGAGACAGCTCGTATGAACCGCGATTAGTCAGCCGGCTAACTCGTTAAAGGCGTCGCCGCGGCGTGATCGAATTAAGGTCGAACAGGAGTGGGACTTTTCTCGCCTTGATTAAGTGGGTCGTTGCTAAAACGCTATTGCCTGATTAGCTTTAGCCGGCAGCGTCGGTCGCTGTCCCTTGCGTCACCGTGTTCGACCCATATCTTTTTTGTTTCCTTACTGCTCGACCCGGGCGTGTGCGCGAGCGCGGAAAAGGAAAACGAAAGGAGCGAAGGAAAAATTCTGGGTCAAACGCGCTGCATCGATGTTTCACTGACCGGTGAATTTTCCTGTTGCGACGCGTTGATCAATGGATTTAACAGGTCCGTTTCCTTTACAGAAAATGAACGCCCCGCCGGTGTACGCGTCCTCCTGTCCGGCGTTGCAATCGAACCTGTCGCTCCACAGTTCCTCTTACTACAGCGAGTACAGCGGAGCAGCCAGGAGGCGATTGTCGTCCACCGGAGAGGCTGACACCTCAGCGACGTCGAGCTACGAGGGCAGTGACAGTTCAGAGAACAGCGATGAATCCCGCCTGGAGCCGGTGAGCCAAATGGAACGGGAGCAGCTCGAAACGTTCTTCCGGGGATTGAAGTCTCAGGTAAAAACCGAACTTCCCCTTTCCGATCGGACGATCGATCCGTCCTCCCCGTCTGTTTTCACACTCCCTTTGTCACGCGAACAACAGGTGTTCGTTTGCGAGTCGCTGGCCAACTTGTATCTGGGAAGCGCGACGCAAACCGACGGGTGGCAGCTTCGATTCACGGGTATCCCGGTGGTGGTTCTTGATCTGGGTGAAACGCGCTCGAGATCCAAGAGACGGATTCAAATATTGTTGGCTGAGCGCGGTACCTGTTTCACCCTTTGGCGAGAGACCATCGACAATTTGTCATCGTACAAGGTGAGCGATCTCACATTTATTTAATTAATTAAGGATGGATTGGCTATACAGTCAATCCCAAAAGTTTATGTACCTTAGAAAAACGCATTTCCTATAATTAAAAAGAAATCAGACGTCGGAAGAATAATGCTAATAATAAATAGCTACGTGCTTAAAAGTATAGAAGNATAAAAAATGCGTTTCTAAAGTGCATAAACTTTTGGGATTGACTGTATAGCCAATACATCCTTAAGTTGTACAACGGAATAGAAAGTATATATGAGTCAATAAGTTATCTGATTATTTTATATGAATTTCATATTTGAGTATATTCTCACATTTTTATAAAGCTTTTCAATGAAACCAGTAAATACCGTGTTATTTTATGATACATAATAATTCTTATTCGTTCATTCTGCATTCACCGTGCTCTCAATGTTGAATTGAATCTAATTCGATGATTGATTCGACAGGTATCAGGTCCGGCTTTTCACACGATGTGTCTCTCATCGGACCACACTCGCTTAGCCGGACTGAGTTTCGACAATCCGAAAGCGGCGAACGATCTCTGGCAGCACATAGAGCGGCTGGTCTCTTGCCCGGAGAACATCAGCCTCTCAGTGCCTGGTAAGAAGAAGAAGAAACCAGTGCCGAAGAAAGTGGTTCTACCAGCCAAGACCAACATCAGCCAGCCCTGTCAATTTCAACACGTAACCAGCGTCGACGCGGCCGATCGTTCGCGGTACTACTCTCTGCAAACGTTGGTGCCGCCTTTGAACGAGTTAGAAAATTCGCTGGCGGCGAACTTCTGAGACAAGGAGAAGCCGGACGAGCGTGCGGATTCGTAACTCGTTCCCAAGCTTCTCTCACACCTAATTCTAGGGAAATTCGGAGGCGAGACACGCGTGTGCTTCGAGCTGTCAAAGATTAGAGCAGGTTGCCAAATCCTTCGTCTCTCCCACAATTTCTTTGGAAAGATCGACGGTTGAACAGGTTCGAAGAAGAAACAGATGGAGGAGGGTAAAATCAAAACGACTAGCACGTTACATATTTCCTGAACCACGATCGTGTATATCAGAGCTAAGAGTATCTCGTTAAACTTAATGGCCTCGTCTCGGGCCGTCTTAAATGTTTCGCGTGAATTCAAGATAATACAAATCGTAAGAATGTTCTTTAAGCGTATTTAGAATCGCTCGTTCCGATCGTTACCGTAATTTAATCGTGATATAATTCGCCGTAGTTGTGTCGCCGTTTCGACGACTTCAATCGTTAAACCCCGATCCCCCTCAGATAGAACTTCGTCACAGTAGAATCGAGCATCGAGAAATATTTTCTGCATTCCGAGCGACCGGCTAACAGAGTCGACTAAGTACACTAATTTTCCATATCATCGTTCTCAAGCGTTTAACGTTATACGAGCGAATACTGTCCGAATAACGACTGCGATAAGACTGGCTCTACCATCCTATATTTAGGCGAACGATTTTAACGTAGTTGGATAGTATTAGAACGTTTCCTCGTTATTCGACGTTGATCGTTAGCATTGAAACTCTCGAAACGACTTTTAACTCCCTTAACGCTGTACGTAAAACAGGGAGCTTATCAAAGTATGGCAATCGAAGGGCGGTCAAGCTGTGTTTGTTCTTCCAAAGGCACGTCACGTGTCGTTATCATCGTTGAGAGCGTATCTGATAAAGAGGATAATCAAACGTCTCGACGATAAATTAGCACGAATCCGTTTACATAGCGAATCGGTTAGAGAGACCAGGCTCACCAAACGCTTCTCGGTGATCCGCGGCCACTTAATTGAGTGTGTAACGTCTAAATGAAAAATCACTTCGATTAAACATACATTTCATTTCTTTGTCTACGACTGTGATATATAAATATATTTGTATAGTTACGTTTCGTAATGTGTATCCGCAATTGATTAATCATTTTGATATGTAACTTTACGAGCATCGTTTGCGCATGTAATACATATGATTATGGTAATAAACGGTAAGTTTACGAAACACTGTGTTGCTTACACAACGGAACGATATGCGATGTCGCGATAAGAACGAACGATTTATTCTACGATTATGTTCTAAACTACGCGGCGTTTCGTAATATAAATCATCCGTTGCTGTTCTACCGCGAGATGGAAGCACGAATTCCTATTGGACGGCAAAGTCTGAATCGTTAAAGGGAAACTCGATGGGTACTTTACGTGCGAGATTCAAGTTGAACACCGAGAATCCCGAATACCCTTCGCGTCTGTCTCCCCTGGGAGATTGCACTTAGTCTTAATCCGATCCGTAGAACTTGCGATTCGCTTTACTGAAACCTCTTAGGATTCTACGTAAGGCAATATAATTTAGCTGTGACAAGTAATTATTCTCGGTTTAGCGTATGCAAACGACGGGGTCGTCACACCCGGAATCAAAGACGCGCCGGTGCGACTAAACTTTCTTTTTACATCCGGTATACCGAAGGTGTCGGTATTTGCATCTAACTCGTCCTTTGCCCCTAATTAACATTCTACTTTCACCGATGCGAGGAACAATCGTTTATTCTTGATAGTTCTCCGTCGCTTTTAAACGTAGACAAACCTGCGATACGTTTAAACCGGAAGCTACGATTAACGAGCACGCTTTCCCGCTCTGACGCTGTTCAAGAAAATGTATAAAGAAGAATCGGAAAGAGGTCGTCGCGTCGCGTGCCGTCACGTATTCTCGATTGGCGAGTCGTTTCGCGGCTCAAGCATTCCACGCGTCGGATTTCACGGCCCGAGTTCCATCGCCCTACGGGGAAACGCAGGAAGTGACTCACGCGATCGATTATTCCCGATCTAGCAGTTATTATTCGTATTTCACCTCGGCAAAGGGTTGATACCGAAAACTAGGTGGACAGACAGAAGAGAGAGGAAGAATCGCGCGGCAGGAAGTGCTCGACGAGTCGCAAAGGCAGCCACGATTCATCGATACGAGGAAACGACAAGTCGTCAGTGTGTTTCTGGAACTCACGTACCATTCCGTTTCTTTCACCGTCCCGCGACGTCGTAGAAGAGATTTCAATCAAGCCCGAGCTGAGATCGTGTTAGAAACAGAGACGGGTATAAAAATCAGGAAAGTACGAAGTGAAATTTTCAAGTTGGGAAACAATGATTCAGACGATGAAACTGATACTGAGCGTTCGCTCTCTTTCAACAGCTTCGACTGGTAATTAAAAGCATGCACGTTGATCGCTGATCCGTGGGAGGATTTTATTGTCGATTCTAACGATACTCTCTCCTCGTTTAAAGAGCTCGTCGATAGAATATAATATAGCCACTTATCTGACGACCATAAATTTCCCCTGCCAGCAATTATCTTGCTTAAAACTTGAGAGTGATTAATTTCGAGCTCAACGACCCTTAGCCTTGTTCGATCTCTGACAAAAACTCAGGAAGCTGTGCGAGATGCGTGGGTTCTGGGTACGCTGGAGTCGGGCCGTGATCTTTAAAGAGGGTCGCCGGGAGAGAGATCCGGGGACACTGATATTGGGTCAGTTTTTGCGACTGGTTTCTAGTTTCCACAGTGGTGCAATGAGGCCTGCGCTTCCCGTAGACGCGGAACGCCATACGTTCCAGATTATCTACGGGCCGATGCAGCGAAGAGGACGAGGACGAGGACGAGGACGTAGGATGAAAGAAAACAAGTCGTTTTCTACGGGTCGGTTTACACAGATTACGTATTTACTGTACCCACGAAACTTGTATCAGAAATAAAATCGTTTAAATTATATTCAGTGTTTTCGATCGTTTGCGTTTACGTGTGTTGCATAAAATATGGGGTGAATCCTTATTTAACAATCCTAATTTCACAATGTTTCCAATTATATTATTTAATTCAATAGATTAATTAAAGCATCCTCCGTTGTATCTCGAAACTGTTTAGCAAAATCAATAAACGTCACGTTATTTTCGATGACGATTCACACTGACTCACCCTGTATTGAATCTAACGATGCTTCCGATTACGTGCGTGTCACGCGATTGATAGAACATCGAGAGATCGACGAGTCCGCGTCACGCGTTATCCCTAAACGCCACTGTCGGCGGAGGAAATACGGGCAAAAACCGAGCGAAGGGTGTGTAGGATAGAGCGAACTACAACAGGATGTGAGCGTCGCGTCCGCAAATGGCCGGACAACTTTTTCCGCGGTTCCCCTAGAAATAAATATAACGTTCTCTCGATTTATCTTTGCCCGATCGTTTCTCGCGAAGAACAGACGCGTGCGACGCCGCGCCGGCCACAGGCTCAACCCCCTCGTGAAAGCGCCAGCACGCGAGACGTGATCCAGCGACGGAGTCTGCTGCCAGAACATTCAGGCTGCGGATTTTTAAACAACATTCAATTTAATACGTCAGATCTATTACGAATTTACTGAAATGCTTTAAACATCTTTATATGAATTTTTCTGTTGATATTGAATGGACTTTAGTATGAAATGAAAGTTGCAGAGTGTCGTTGAAAAATATTAATATGCATTATGGAATTTCGTAAACTTATGTTAAATTTGTATGCAAAATCTGCAGTCTATTAATCACAGCCTTAAATTATTAAACTGATTCAACTAATTTTTTAGCTATAAACAGGATTGATATATCTATTCATATTAAATTATAAATGATATATCTATTCATATTAAATTAATATAACATAGTAACGATTAGAACAAAGAGGGTATGTGATAAAAATTCTAACAGAATATTCTGAACAATGAGAAAATTCGTAAGAGGGTGATTAATGAAATAGGATTTTGGAGTAGCGTCTGCATCTGAGATCTACGATCGAAAAAGGCTGTGTCTCGAGGAAGATGGGACGAATTTTTCCATGGTATCGTTACCCACGCGTCCACATCGCTAACGGTAAGATAATGACGCGAACCCATCCCCGCGGCCGTTTGACTTTCATTGAGGTTGACGGGATATTTTTCTCACGTTCCGCATCTTCATCTCGGGTCTACGACCACGCAGCCTCTTCGTGAAACAGAAGACTATCTTCCTATCGCAATCAGTACTTTTAAATTGTGTATTCAAATCGAACGACCCAATTTTTTCGCCAGTCGACTTCGACAATTCTGCAGACGTTCAAACAAATTGTCATTACTTTTTGATTATTCTTTTCGACGAGCGGAGTCGTGTATTCAAAAGGAAAGGGTTGGAGCGAAGTTGCAAGTTACGGACCGGTGCCACTTTCCTCAAGTAACTCTGTGGCAAGAACATTTTTCTCACTGATCGCGCAATTTTTCAACTTGTCAGGAAACACCCTTTTTCGTACCCCGCTCGCTTAATCTCGGGTGAAATCCACGGCTCGCCGGAGTATCGATGTTTATCGCGTTTAACAGAAGTTGTACGAGTTTTAAACTCCGGAGTAGAGATGGAAAATGGAAACCGAGCGCGAAGAGAAATGATCGAGTGGTCAACGCACTCGCCGGCTGTTCAATCTCGTTGCTGCAAATCGTATTAACTCTCGGAGACTAATTAAGAATAATTTGATATATTAGATTTTCTCTAATGTAAATTCCAATTATAAATTTTACCTGCGTTAAAAAAATATGAAGACTTTCAGTAATTAAACGTGTATAAATCTATTAGATTACGTGTTAATTATTCAATTAAATCGACTGAAATCGGAAGAAGTCGGAGCGGTGGGAACAAAGTTTCGAAGAGAGATACCGGTACCGTCGGCCCGCTTCTACGTGCCGGTAACTTTATTTCGTCGACTTTTTTCTCGACGCGCACATATCCGCGCGGGCCCCGACCCCTGTCCTCCGCGAGAGATTTATGCTACCGACATTGATACTAAATTACGCCATAAATTAACTTTAAATTTGTGCTTTCGGTGCACCTCGACCGACCCCTCCTTACCCAGTCCCGTCGGTTCTTCTCACAGACTACCTTGTTTCACCCTTGGAACTGTATCGCCTGAACAAAAATTTCTCAGCTCGTTCGCCTGTTTAATTCCACAACAATTCGAAGAATCATAATTTCATTTTTAAAGAAACTGAAGGAAGATCGTTGAATACGGGATTGAAAATAGGAAAGTGTTCAGTTTAATCTATTCGCCAAATCATGCTTTACGACTCGGTTTGAAAAATGAATGAGGGACCGCGGCTTTTCTCGGTTTGCAACGCTAATTACAAGGGAAGGGGTTCGAATACGTTATCGTCCGGATGAGTTGAGGAGAGAATTTAAAGTCGAGGGCGAGAATTACGGATCATTAGCGCCGATAAATCGAGACGGAGTACCGTTTCGGCAGCTTTGACCCTGCGCGAGGATACTCCCCCGCGATAAATTATTCGGTGGGCGTGTAATCGATCGATTGCCGGTTTCCTCTTCGATCCGAGCGTTTCATCGGTGCACGACAAAAATCCGATCGGTACCCCCTTGAGTAACTGTAAAACATTTTACAACTTCGCAATTAACACTCTGATCGTCAGGGACGCAGTTGATATTTCAATCACGAGTATTTGTTCAGAGATAAGAACAAAGTATTAGATTAGACTGAACCTCACGAACGTCGATAATGCAATAATTTATTGATAAACGTAAAATCAACAAAACGTGTGGACCGTCAGGTACAATTCATCATACGCAGCATAGTACACACTTTTTTTTTTAAAATAAAGTACGCACTCAATGCCTTTCCGATCCTCGCGCACGTTCCTCTGCTACGATCGATGCCACGCACGGAACACCGTTTTTATTCGACGTATCAAAAGATTTCGTACGTGCGAGTTGTCCCATTTCACATTGCTATGGTGCCATAGAATTTCAACGAATAAACAGACCGGTTCGAATGCTGGTGCATGTACGACAAGCGAGACAACTGGTTAGCGATAAGACTAGTGTTGATAATGCAATGCGAAACACGTGCGACGACATCGTGATTAATTTAAACCTTATAAGCATCCGTTTGATCGTTACCGAACAGACGAAGTTACCAGCTTTCGTTCGTGACCGCTAGACTGCGAACGTTTATGCAAATTCTACAAATACGATTAAAAGACACGAAGTGCAAAACAATTGTATTAATTTTATTTTTAGTATTTCTTATTTCTTTCTATCTTCCTGTGATTTTTTTTTATCATTCGAAATTCCTATAAATGCATAAACATCTGCTGTCTCGTGATCGCGTTTGCGTAGAATCGAGGGACAGCGCATAATATGGATGTATCAGCATGATAAATACGTTGATCGCGATGATCATTAGGTACTACGATAAATACAGTCCTAACGTGTCGTCGATCCTTTTCACACATACTTACATACCTACATGTTCCTTTGAGCGAAGGACAGACCATCGAGCAAACAATTTTCTCACCTTTACTTCGATCGGGGATCGCTTTCTAATCCGTCGCGACATCTGGCATATATACTTTATATTTATATATACGTATATTTATACATGTGTACGTTGTGTGTATACTGGCACATCAGAAGTTGGCGCGCTTCCTCGTCAAACGAGAACCGTGGCAGGATCGATCGATCGGAGATCCACCACGGCGAGCCTCTGCGAAATCGCGTGATAAAGGGTAATAAATAAAACGCGTGGAGAAACGAACAATTTTAAGGAAACTCGATCGTTCACGCGCGAGCTAAACGCGACTCGTGAACCACGATTTCTAACCATTTGCAGAATTACATTAGACCTCTATATACATAGAGGCTTTATCATGGCTCTGATTCCTCGCGATAAATCTACGGATAAATACTTGTGGTACGAATCCGATATGGAATAAACCCAATAATGTTAATTCACAACGGGTCAATGATAAAATCTGTAAGTACATCCAAGTCCGTTTTTACGATCGAATTTCTTAAGTCGGGATTCCATTTGAATCCTGCCGAAATCTTTGAGAACTAGAGAGGAGATCAGGAATGGATTTAATTGGCGTTAATCTCGATCGTGGTCACCGAATTTGCCCCGCGATCATCTGCCGTCGACGACGTGGGTGAAACAGTGAAGCTGACCAGGCCACTCTCGACGAGGCTCATTAAATCGTTTTGACGAGCCAACGCGATCTTTTCTGCACGTGCCTTCTCTTCGATCTTCTTTTTCTCGATCGCGACTGCATTCGCTCGGTTACCGTTCTTAGTGTTCTCCTGGACGAACTGCTCGAATTTGGACAGCTGTCTCTCGGTGGCGCTTTCCAGAATCTCGTTCCTCTCTAATGGTACTCCGTGCTTGCTGACGGTAGGCTTGTAAGTCTTCACTTTAGAGTGGCCTTGGATGATCAGATACATCGGTCCACGTATCGGTTTGGCTGGTTGCTTGTAATGCGAGAAGATCGGATCCGTGGTCAAACTGGGTACGGTGGTAATTTGTGGAGAAGCGGAAGACGAACTGTCCATAATTTTCTTCTGGTCATCTTTGTTCTCTTCTTTCTTTTCACTGTCCATCGTCATTTTTGAAGAATTATCAACGATTTCTGCAGTTTTGGTATACGTGTCGACGATCGAAGGCGAATTGTCGATGGAAGTAGAAACGGTTGGTAACAAGGGAGCAGCGGTAGGTGTGGTAAAGATCGACGTCGATCGATGCTGATCGAAGAAATGATCTTCCATCGATTGCATCAAAGTCGAAGGTGGGGGCGAATTGAACATAGTCGGGAGCAACTGCGAGCCATGGGACTGATCCATGACAACCGGCGGTCCCATGTGACTCATCATGGACTTCATAGGAGGAGCGTGCATGTGAGTCATCGGAGGGAACATCGACATCGAGGCTGGTGCTCGGAAGCCGACGTTCGGTCGCATGCTGCCGAGGAAGTGCATACTCCCGTGGTTTGGTCTTCCCTGCGGATGCATCATAGAGGACATCGGCGCCTGAGGAGCACCGAATCCCATCATCGAGTCTGGATGTCGAGAAATGAACGGAGCCATCGTCGAATGCATTATATGCTGATGAGGCATCATTCTGTTCGGCATGAGAATAGAAGACCCAGTGGCTAAATTTCGAATCGGTTGAGTCTCGACGCTGAACGAGTCGCTCGCCTCCTCTTCAGCAGTTGTCGTATTTTCTAACATACTGGTCGTAGTCGTTTCTACTTGTGTCTCTTGATTCGACTTCTTCTCCGAATAGTTCGCCGGCATCACTACGGACACTGGCTCCTTCCTTCCTTCTTGCGATTCCGGGCTAGTAGGAACGACGATGTGCATCTTCTCAGCCGATCCTTTACCCTGATTCTCCCTTTCCTCACTAGCAGTAGACTTCGTCGTGGTCGTAGTCGTCATCGTGGTCGTCGGAGGCGTGTTAGGAGAAGTCATCCCTTTCTGGCCAACCACTACTTCTTCGTTCTCGTTACTGTCTCCGTCGACGATTATGTTCGCGTTCTGCTCGACGATTACTTCGTGATTCGACGACGCAGCCACGTGGTGATCGATTTCGTATTGATCGCGCGGGTAATCGACCGGCTGCCGAGTAGACTGATTAGCTAAATTCGTAGTGGGCGTAGATAAAGGCGCACCGTTGTTCGGCCACCCTCCGGACAGAGTCTGAGTCGATTGATAAATCAGATTAGACTTCTCGAAAGATACAGACGGCGTCGTGATGCTCTCGTATTTAGATCGCGTGGGCGGAGGCGACGAAGCGTACACGCTTTTAATCGTTTCCACCTGCGACACCGTCTGCACAGGATTTCTACTCGGAGCAAACTTGTTTCCAAGCTTCACCGAGTGCTGATTGTAATTCTTCGGCGGCGGCACCGAAGCGAAGAACTGGGAATCTTGAAGCACCGGTCCTTCCTCCGTTTGCGTATTAAATTGTTGCGTAGGCTCGGCAAAACTCACTATTTTATCCTTTTGAGTCAACGGCGGTGGTAGCATCATGGTGTACGGTTTCGTCTTCTGATTGTAGTAAGAACTAGGATAGTAGCTGGCTGGTATCGATTGGATCCTGTTCTGATTTCTGTAATCGATCGGTCCGTTCCTGAAGCTGTTGGTCCGCACGACTTTCGGAGGTTCGGCACCGCTGCTTCCGGTGAATTCGTTCCTATAGTTGTCCTGATGACTCGACCTGGTAAACTTCGGCCCGTCGACGAACTTCAGAAACTGTTCCGGTATCTTGGGGCTGGTCTTCTTCGCGGTTACTCCCAGTACAAGGATATTGCGTTTCGCGGACGGTTCGGTGGTGTGGGAATCCAACCAATATTGGACCCTGTCGAGGACGGGAGGCACGTAATCGAAAGTGGGATTGTTCTTGAGAGGATCCCCGCGGCCGAGGGGCGTCCACTCGTCGTAGTCCATTCGAGGCGAGAACACGCGCGGCTTGCTCTCGGCCTGGCCTGCGAACAGAAAGGACGTTCGATTCACGTGTGACGATAAAGGACGGATTTCGCGCGGAGATGCCGCGCGTGTAAAATAGTAGTTTCGTCTCGAATCCCAGGAAGCAGACGGCCGCGGCGGCTTGAGTAATGACGACCGTCGTACTGATTAATCGATTGATTCGAGGTTTATTCTAGCGATTTCTTTGCCCGGGCCAAAACTGTGATTACCGCTGATTTATTACACTCAGGACGATAGCATCGCTCTCGATACTTGGTAGACCCGTAAATCGACTGTTGCTCGAGGGAAAACCGTCGCGCTTCTTTTCACTTACTATTAACCCCGCTCGCTATCCGACCTCATTCGGTAGCGTAAAACTTTCAAACAAACACGCCGCACATCTGCTGATCGACGCGTCGCGATCATTTGAAGAATCCAGAATCGTTATCAATTCCGTTCCTGTTTCCATTCGCACGTCAATCGACGCTGTTTTATATGCGGCCACGCTCCTCGGACGTTAAGCACGTGGCACATAGAAATAGAAACGACTCGATAATGTAAGGAGAAAACGCGAGCTCTCTTTAAGGATGTATTGGCTACACAGTCAATCCCAAAAGTTTATGTACCTTAGAAAAACGCATTTCCTATAATTAAAAAGAAATCAGACGTCGGAAGAACAATGTTAATCATAAATAGCTACGTGATAAAAAGTATAGAAG